>NC_079517.1:6440352-6787717 GCF_000801105.2 Raphanus sativus | reverse complement strand
GAACAAATAAAAAATTGAAGTGAAAGCAAATATTTATACGGCCACGGGTCAAACTATAGAAATAAACAACAATGGCGTAAGATTTTTTTTTAACAAATTTATTTAATTTCAAATATGTTTATATATTTTATGTATTTATAAATTATTTTATTTGTTATTAAGAATGCTAAGATTTTGGAATTGGAAAAAAATATGACTCATTTCTATATTATTTTAGTTAGGAATTTAAAATTTATATCAAAATATTTTTTAAACTTTTAATTTTTATTATAACTACAAATGTTAATTTTCAATCTGAATTTATGTTTAAATATTATAAATATATCATTTATAAATAAAAAACTATAAACATAAAATAAATGCCCGCCCGGTTGGGCGGGTCAAAATCTAGTACTTTCCTTATGTTACAAAATGAGAGTACCACCCATTAAATTTTTTTTTTTTTTTTTGCTTTCAGATACACACACTATGATTTTTTGGTAAGATCAGACAGCATGGATAACTATCACTTACATCGACGGGAAACGTTTCGCCAGGCAAAACCAAAAGCGAGTCTCCAACTCGAATCTCATCAACTGGTACATTGATGCAAACTGAATCAGAGGAAAGTACAGAATCAGCTGCTGTGTTATTGTCTGATGGAGTAATCACAAGTCTTGATTGAGTGGAGATGAGTGACTGCAAAGGCACGTGTCAAATTTTTTAAAAGGCAGGAAAAGCCTTCAAGTTGATTTTGGGAGCAGAACCGAGAAATGTTCCAGCTTACCAATAGTTCATTCATATCACTAGATGCTTTTAGCTTTGCTCTTTCTTCCAAAGAACGACCAAGGAGCACAAAACCAAGCAGCATGACCTGCATGCTAAATGACAAGAGCTATCAATCAGAAATATACCAATGATAATGTATTTCCATGCAGTAGAACAAAAAAGTAGGAAGTTTTCATCGTAGTCCCTTGTGAATGTAATAGAGAAACTCACCGGTTCCTCAAAGAATGAAGCATCCCACTCTAGTTCGGGATTCACAAGTGAGATCTGCGAAATTCACAATGCAGAGAACTGCAGTTAAGTACCAGTCAGGACTCAGAACTAGATCACAGGATTAAAACAACTCACCAAACTAATGGCAAAGGCAGCCATAGATCCCAATCCAACTAACGAGTTCATATTGGGTGATCTTTTCCCGAAAGCCTTTATGCCGTCAAACAGCAAATCTACAATTTACATTAATCTGTTCAGTAATTTGGCTTTCTGAACAGCCTCAAATAGCCAAGTATCACTGCTACCATTTTGAAGCATTCACACAACTTTCAAAGAATAGTAGGAACCATCTCTTTCACCTAATAAGTCTATAAATTCATCGTTTTCTCTCTTATGACAAGGTGATTAAGGAAGAGTTTATCCGTTTCAATGAGTTGGATTTCTGAATAGCTTGTGAATAACTACTTCTACCATTCGAAACATTGATGAAACAAAGCTCAAATATGCAATCAGAGCATCTACTAGTATCTCTCCCTAATATTACTAGTTATTCAACGTATATGCATTAGATGGTAAGCATTCTAGACTAATAAGAAAAATATATTTAAGCAAAAGCAAACCTCGTCCTGGTCCCAACAAAGCTCCAACAGCCAAACCACCTTTCACGTAAGAGTTGTGTAGCAAGTCCCAGACTCCTCCTAGTAAACACCAGTTGCAAGAGAAAGTCAAAAACTCCATTTGCATTCAAATATAACATTTAGCAATGTACCATGAGCAATGTGTATTCCCAAGGAATGAAGAATATGCGAAGTGTGAGAACCGCAACACAAAGCCACCAACGTCCACGCAAACGCAACGCGGTTCCTGCTCTTAACGAGCAACTCCTCCTTCTTACTCACCATCTCCTTCCACTTCTTCACATTCTCCGCCACCCCCATCCCGGAAACTCTCCTCTTAGCCTCGAACCCGCTCTCCGTCAATCTCTCAGCCAAGCTCTCCCCCGCATCCTCCTCCGCCATCGCCTCAACAACCTCGGGTTTAAGCCTCACAGCGGCGGTCTCCGTCAGCATGTTAACCACGGCAGACGCGACTCGGTCGTCGGACATCAGAACCGATTTAACCCGGGCGACGCAGCCTCCGCACATCATCCCGCTCACATCGAGGAGAATCGGCTTATCATCATCATCACTCGCAACGGATTTCTCCGATTCGATGGTGGAGGATTGAGTAGTGATCTCGATCGAGTTCGATACTAGGAAACTAGGTTTCGAACAGTGACGCCGGAAACGAGAGCGGCGATGTCTGAGAAAGATTCGCTTCGAGAATTTAGCGTCGAGGAGCTTACCGGGACGAAAATGCAGACTCGACGGTGGAGGAAGAGTGAGGCGGAGGAGATTGGTCGCCATAATTTCGCCGGCGAGAGTTTGAACGATCGTCACGATATAGTGAATAAAAATCCAGTGGTGGTATGAGTTCGTTTTTTAACAGTAATCCGAAACGGATTAGTCAGAGATTGACACGTCGGATTTGGAATAATATCGAAACCACAAGTGTTTTAGCGCCTTTTTTTTCTTCTCGTCCACAACCGCGTTTGTGGAATTTTTTAAAGGCCCAAAACAAGTCAAGTAGTGCCAGGCTGTCACTAAAATCAGAAAGATAAAAAACGCAGCGTTATGAGAGGTTGACTTTAAAATTAGACTTCTCGAATAGGTAAGACTCTGGGAGAAGTAGAAGGTTAGAGTCTCTGGGACACAGTGATGCTAACGACGCCACGTGTCCCCTGTCTGAAATATCTTACTTTATCTTCGTTCACCTTGTACGAAAAAATCTCAGAGCTCAGCTGCAGCAATGGAGGCGACTGCTGCCAATGAACCAGATACGAAAAGCTCCAATTCCTCTCCGGGAGTAACGATACCGAACTTCTTCGTATCGCTCTCCTCGGCATTTACGCAAACACCTTCCGTGCGTACGAACAAGCCCAGTTTGCGACCTCTACCACCAGCTTCAGACTCCGTCAAGTTGATTCAAGACTTCCATCGTTCTCTGCTCTCCGCGACTGAGAAATTCGCAGGCTTCGTCCACTCACTCGCCGCTAAGAACCCTCTGTTTCGGGAAGCGGTTCGCTTGTCATCCGAGTTTCGCGGTGTTTGCGACGAGGTAATAGTCTTGCAATTGTTATTTTGTGAGCCTTGTGGTTTATTATTATTATTACAAAGGATGAGTCTTTTGTTTGTCTTCTATCTATCTATCAGATTCGTTTGAGGAACAACACTACAAGGGTTAGGTTTGGTATGTCTGAACACGGGTTTGCAGCGGTTCTTCCTGGAGATTCGGTTGCAGGAATGGTGGTTGCTAACGGGTTGATAAACTTCTTCAACATCTATAACACTATCCTTGTTGTCCGTCTAGTACTCACCTGGTTCCCCACTGCTCCTCCTGCCATTGTTAACCCCCTCAGGTCCGTATTGAGAAATGCCCACTATTGATAATTCTTAGAAGTTTCAATCTTTACATCTAGTTCATGAATCTACTATTCGTCAAGGAAGTCCCTTACTGACCAAGAAGCTTACATTTGTTTTGTTGGTTTCTGATTAATGTGTGTGTGTGTGGTTTAACATTGTGTCAGCACTTTATGTGATCCGTACTTGAACATATTCCGGGGAGTCATACCGCCTCTTGGAGGATTAGATTTATCTCCCATTTTGGCTTTCCTTGTTCTCAACGCCTTCACCAGCACTGCTATGGCGCTTCCTTGCGAGCTCCCACCATCTGAAGGAGCGGCTTCTCCATCGTCTTGTGAGACCAAGTGGATGAGAAGGAGAAGGCTGAGCAGCAACAAGAACCAAACACCCAGCTCGGCTTCTATGAACTGACCTTATTAAAAAACATTACTCTTTTCTACGCTTCAGAATGTGACATATAACTTTTGAGTAATTTTATTCATCTGCATCTCTGGATTCCGAGTTATATTTGTGTAAATTTTCTTTATAAAATGAATAAAAAAAAATGTTGTTCTTTGTAAGGTTTTGCAAAATTTCAGGACAAAACATAAGCTTTGTTGATCTTTCATTAACAACTTTCATAAAAGGGTCTAAGGAGATGCTTTGCATTTCAAGACGAAAACAAGAAGGATGAGAATGACAAGCAACCCACCAAACGAACCACAAAGCCTGTGAATCCAGTAAGGATCAAACCTGGTTAAGCTCTGGTCACAGTACAAGGACAAAGCAATGGCCAAAACCAAGAAGAGGAGGAGCACCGGAAGTGAAAACATGAAACCGAAGAGTTCTTCTTCCGGTTCTTCATCTTCCTCTGATAAGCTGTCTATGTAGAGAGGCGAGAGCACGGCTAGCACAGACAAGCTTATGGCCAGAAACTTTCTGGACGAAGTAAACCTGGATGATCCTGTTTCCATGCCAGAAACAAAAAAAATAACTGGTAGAAAAATCAAGATACGAACTGGTAACTTCTTTACAATCCTTGCTTGGTGTTTAATCTTGTTGAAAGAGAAAGGGTTTGTTTCCTGGGGAGAATCTCTACACAAGTTGCAGGATAGTGTCCAGAAGCGGTTAACAATTTACAGAGAAGGAGAGGAGAGATTTTCCTCTGGTTCAGAGGAATCTTTTGTTTCTAATGGCGGCCACACATTGATAAAAAAATATTCCGTAGAATCATATGCCATTTTTCTCTTTTCTTCTTCTTCCTTTTAGTACTATCTTTTTGTAATAAAGTTAAAGCCTATAAGACACTGTAGCGACTGTTAATCTTATTACTAGCTTCTTTACTATGAAGTATGGAGATGATTTTGTCTTACAATAAAACATGGTTCATGCCTTTAGTGATAGTACATGGCCAAAACTTGTCTTTTTCTTTTTTTTTTGAAAACATCATCAGAATAACTTGGCATCTACACTTGACTTGAGTAAGAGTCATCAGGATGTGCAAAAACTGAAGTCATTTTCAATCCGACGATCTTTGAAAGGTCTTTCATCCATTACCTACAAGGATAATACCGGTAATCATCTGAAGGTTGAGTTCAACATAAGTTTTTTTTTTCTTTGGTAAAAAGTTCAACATAAGTTTTATTACAGGCTTCTTTACTACGTTATACCTGTTTCCATCTAAATAGCTTAAGCGATCTAAGTACCGAGCAGAAACTCTCAAGATCCGTCTTGATATCTTATTCTTTGAGTTTTCGATACCACGAGAGGTCCAAATAATGTAACCTCTAGCAGATCTTGGCAAGCAAACTAGCAGTATCTTGGCCGACCTGTTAGAAACACAACAACTCCTTTAAACACTTGGGAGAATTAACCAGCAGTTGAGACTTTAAACACACACTCACAAACCAAAGACCTTCAGCTAAAGTGGGCTCATCAGTATCAAAGGCCCACATTGAAGAATTTCTACTCCAATTTTAATTTTTTCAGTTAGAAAAACCACTAGTTATTTTAATTTTTGTCAACAAAAATATTAGTTTTATACCCACAAACTTGCGCTTCAAACAAAGTTACTACTAAAAGGTTGATTAATTATACTGCTACTACCTGCAAACATACTACTACAAGGATAATTTAGAGAATAATTAAAGATATAATTGATTTTCTGGGACAAAAAATCGAGTGTTTGAATTGAAAAATAGTACTGATTATTTAATTTCCGGAAAATAAACTAGATTCAACTTGTATTTTGCTTCAAATTTTGGAGATTTTCTGCTATACATAATTCTTTTGTTTATTAAAAACCTCATAGCAGACGGGTCCAATATTTGTGTCAACTTAAGAGATAAAGATTAAAACATATGATCACACAGTCACATGGCATTTTCCTCATCAGTAGATTTCCTCTATGCAAAAACAAAATTGAAAGATTTCATTGTAGACTGCGTACTTAATTTCCTTGTCTATGAGATCAACTTGGTTATTCAGTGTAATATATAACAAGTTAGGTTAATCCTGGACAAGGCTTAATAAAACATTTATTTAACTTTAAAATTTATTGAGATAACATATAAAAGTTTTATAACTTACAGTTACAAAAAAACTATTATAATTTATCTAATTTTTAATAGTTTTAAAATTTTGTGCCTATTTTCACTTTAGTTTCAGAAGTAAATATGGCTTGCATACAGAATAAAAAAAAAAAGTCATCTAATTTGTTCACTTGTCTCTTTGTATATACAATGTCAAGGATATAGCTGTAAACTGGGCGAGTCCACGTCTATTAGCCCGTATCCATTTGTCCATTTATTGTTTGTGGATAAAGAGTGACCATGTCCATTAGAACCATGTCCATTAAGAACCATATCCACTAAAACCCATATTTTTATGGGCTGCCATAGAGTCTATAATAGACCCATATAAGAAAACTTTAGATTTTAATTTATAAGCCTATAATTTATAAGTCTATAATTATATATACAAGTTCATAAAATTAAAATTAATCCATAAATACAACAATTTTGGTTTTGGCAAGAAAACTTGATTTTGCGGTTTTAGCGGAAAAATTCGATTTTACGATTTTGGCGGGAAAACCTGATTTTCCGGTTATGGCGGGAAATCCCGATTTTGCGATTTTGGTAAAAAAACTCGATTTTGCAGTTTTGACGGGAAAATCGATTTTGGCCGGAAAACCCGATTTTATGGTTTTGGCGGGAAAACCTGATTTTACGGTTTTGGCAGGAAAACCTGATTTTACGGTTTTGGCGAGAAAACCTGATTTTACGGTTTTGGCGGGAAAATCCGATTTTCTGGTTTTGGCGGGAAAACCCGATTTCTCAGTTTTGGCAAGAAAACTTAATTTTACGGTTTTGGCGATTTTACGGTTTTATGGTTTTAGCGGAAAACTCGATTTTCCGATTTTGGCGGAAAAACTAGATTTCCCGGTTTTGACGGAAAAATCCGATTTCCCGGTTTTGACGGAAAAATCCGATTTCTCGGTTTTGGCGGGAAAAACTCAATTTTTTTTTGAAACCCTAGATTTTTTTTGTCCATTAGACAACCCATGTCCATGAAATCCAAAACCCGTAAATACCATTTTTTAAATGGTCATCCATATTTTGTCCATTAATAACCCATGGAAAAAATGGGTGGGTCCATATTAAGTCCATTTAAATATGGACGTGGACGACCAATGGACGACCCGCCCATTTGACATATATTCTTTTTCTATATTCTTCATATAATTTTTTCACTCTCGTTTATAAATAAGAACTGAATTTGAGAGGTAGGGATCGAGTCAGAGGACTTTGGATGTTTGTTAAATCCCTTAAATCCAAGTCCAACGTGGCAACAATATTGCAAGTAGATGGCATTCGAATCCAAGTTTGGACTGTTTTGCGAAGATATATTTTCCCATGCACGATTATCATCTACTTTCAGTAGGTATGTAAATTTCACTTTGTAACAAGTATCCACTTTTGTTCAGATACTATTATCAAACCAAGACATATATAGTGTGGTCTGTGTTAATATTGTTGAATTACGATATGGGTCTAAACTCGCATAACAATAGTGTGGTCGATTCCTATCTGAATTTAAGGAAATAAGTGAAAATTCTCAAATTTTAGAACTCTGCAAAAGCTTGATATGCGTCTGTTTGTTTTTGTCCATGTATATATATACCACGTCGGACATATCACATCACATCATTGTGATGTCGCTGTAGAGAGATAGAGATATGAAAACTGAAAAGTATGTGAATCGAAATTGAATGTGGAATGGTCCTTTGGTCCTCCATGAAAATAGCTGTAATTGAACACTATATGACATCGCTTTCAAGTGGACCATTACATATTTTAAATACACAAATACTATTTCGTTTTGTATGTTTTTGGCAGTAAAGATGTAGATTGAATTTGTGAGTTTTTTTTTTTTTTTAAACACTGGAATTTCATTCATGCTTTGCGAAATACATTTGAGATACATAAGGCTGGCAGATTATAAAAATCTCCAGAAACATAGCTCCAACTAAGGAG
Source organism: Raphanus sativus (assembly GCF_000801105.2). Taxonomy (NCBI): domain Eukaryota; kingdom Viridiplantae; phylum Streptophyta; class Magnoliopsida; order Brassicales; family Brassicaceae; genus Raphanus; species Raphanus sativus. The sequence goes on along the minus strand of NC_079517.1, from coordinate 6,779,763 downwards.
AGATAGAGCCCGACAATCGGGAAACCATAAAACAAAGCGAAGATACACAAACATGACCAAGAACAAGGACTGGAGAAAGCAATAAGAGCCAATAAAGAACACCAACCCAGAAACAAGCAGTAACACCTAAACTCCAAGCGGCCTTTGATATAAACTTACCACAAACAGATGGTAACTGAAACCTCCTATAGTGAATAGCGCAGAGAAATAAGCATGGAGACCAAAGCTTTATAACCGATACGTCATACCGGCAATGGCGGAGAAGCTGAGAAGCGACTCTAAAAACGCCTTTAAATAAGCTAGATCATAAGGGGAGACCTCGAACAAGTCGCTTGGGAAATGACAAGGAGCGAATCGATTCACCCGGCCAAAACTAATCCAACGAATCAGATTAGTAACGGAAGGAAACCGAAGAGAATTCAAAGGCAAACACCATGGAATCCGGTGATATGCAAGCTTGGAGAGAAGTCACAGTCACAACCGCTCAATCAAAGCTGACTAGAATCAGAGAACATGCAGATAGATCTAGAACGAAGGAAGCAAAATCAAGGCTAAAGAGAAACCTTGACATGCACAAGAACAGAACACAGCTAGATCTAAAGAGAAAACTTGCATGCACCAATTCATCCTTGAAACTTGGCCCTTCGCACTACCAAAAACACAAACTAAAGCTTTAAATAAGAGGAGAAACCAGCTCCGGTGCTGAGAAAGCCACCGGAGCCAGTCATCGGAATTGACAAAGATTTACTAAGTTGAGAGGATTTTAGAGAGAGGAGAAGGCCGACCAGTGAGTTTTTTTCTTTAGAAATTGAATTTTGAGTTCATACATTTGAAATACAAATATTTGTATTTCTTTTATTATCACACATGAGTCCATACTAATTCAGAATTATTCTTTAATTACTCAATAAAAAAACAGTAAATCTAACAGTTACACAAAAAATAAGTCATAACGATATACACGCGAACATCCCCTATATATTAAAGGAGAATCATTTTTAAGGTTTTCCTTAAACGATTTTGGTGAAAATGCATGAGAATGCTCCATTCCACGTGTAACTCTGTGAGCGATTTTAAGAAAAATGGATCATTTAATTCTTTGTTTTGTTTCCTTATTTGCTTACAAGACAAGAAACGTAACAATTTTTTTTCATAGTCGAATTGTTTCTGTTTACATTTGTTTTGTATAGCGTTGACGTTAAACGACAAGAAACAACCACAATTACAACTTATAATTTGAATCTCCATCTCAGCATGTGGATAAAGATCGTACCAAACTCACCACCACGAACCAGAAACACTTAGAAGCATTTCCTGTCGACGATGGATGGATCCGAGTCATCGTTCTCTCCCTTCGAGTCTTGCCGTGTTCTGTCGCGGGTTCTTGATCCGAAATCGATGAGGCAGCACTTAGCGTAGACGAGGAGGACAAAAGTTAGTGAGAACATACAACTGGCTGGTACTCCAGTTGCGAAGGCCAAACTCGGATGAGGTTGTGATCACGATCCAAAGGCTAACATGTCAACAGGAAAACGTAGCTCACAAAATTTATGAGTTTAATGCAAACACAAACTTACCTTTTAAAGTACTCGCCGCGTGAATGCTTTCGCGTAACATTTTGACGTGATATATTCGCAAACATAAAACAGTTAGATGTCACAAAACAGAATATCTATACTTAAGATGCAGTTGGAGAGGGAGCTTGAGAGAGAGAGAGAGAGAGAGAGAGAGAGAGAGAGAGAGAGAGAGAGAAGCCATGGTTAAGTTTCTAAAGCAGAACAAAGTGGTGATCCTCCTCCACGGCCGTTATGCCGGATAGAAGGCGGTGATCATCCGTTCCTTCGACGACGGAAACCGCGAGCGTCCATACGGACACTGCCTCGTCGAAGGACTCAGAAGTATCCGAGCAAGGTGATCCGCAAGGACTCAGCCAAGAAGACGACGAAGAAGTCGAGGGTCAAGTGTTTCATCAAGGTCGTGAACTACCAGCATCTGATACCTACTCTGTTACACGCTCGACGTGGATCTGAAGGAGGTCGGGACTCTCGAAGCTCTGTCTTCGAAGGATAAGAAGGTGGCGGCTCTTAAGGAGGCCAAGGCTAAGCTCGAGGAGAGGTTCAAGACTGGGAAGAACATGTGGTTCTTCACCAAGCTCAGGTTCTGAGATGCTTTATCGTTTTTTGTAATGGAATCTCAGTAACCTTTTGTAGTTTGTGGAACGTGTTTTGGATGGTTTAAGACAATAGTTTGAAATTTGATTCTTGGAAGTTTTGTTTTTTTTGTTTAGTTACGAATCAGTGGCGGAGCCACCCCTTGGCCAGGGGGTCACATGACCCACATGGTTTTTGTATAAATAAAAAAATTGCTTGTATACTGGAGAAACTTATATATTTAGTTTAATGAACCATATAATAATGTCTATTATGAAATTGACCCTGGTGGAGGATTATGCTAGCTCCGCCACTGGTTACGATCATTTGATAAAAAAATACTTAAGATGCAGTAGCATAACTAAAAAAAAATCATTCTCTTTCGTTTACTATGGACAGCAATTACAAGTTTCGAGGTCTTTCAGTAGAGATAATGACAGTATTCTTTGTGTTAGGCAAACAAAAAAAGAGATGAGTAGATCACATTTAACGTTGGCCAGCCATGAATAATTTGCGTAAGACAACTAACTTACTTCGAGAAACGCACAACAGAGATAGTCATAAACACTATACAAATGGTACAGGAAACAGAGATGATCAGTAATAAATGACCATTTGTCAGCGTTGTTGCTTTCCGTTTATCGGTCATTCTTATGATAACAGCATCACAACTCTTTAATCTAAAAAAAACAGAACATCAATAATTAAGATGCAGTGGCCTAACTACATTGTTGACCTCTTTCATGTATCTACTACGGAAAAAATCCACAAGGTTCGAGGTCTTTAAATTGAGAGAATGACATTATTCTATGATTAAGACAAATAAAGAGATGAGCAGATCACATAAAACATTAGTCTACCAGGTTAATTTTAAGTAAGACAACTTTTTTAAATAAACGCATAGCAGAGATAGTCATAACCATTTACATATGGTAGACGAAAGAGAGATGATCAGAACTAACTGACCGTTTTTCAGCGATTGTTTTTCAGCGATGTTGTTTTCCATTTATCAGCCATTCTGTTGAAAACAGCATCACCCCTCTTCAATCTACATCGTGCTCTATAGAGTTTCCCCTTATTCCCTTCCATGCCCAATGGTCTAATAATATATGAAGTATTTATTCCTTTGAATAATTATATTTTGTAATTTTAATCGTCTATTATATCACAGTGTATCATATAAACAAATCTAATATTCACAACTAATTAGACTTATATTATGAAAGTACTATACTAATAATATATGAATAAATTATTTTATATTTTATTTATATGTTATATAAATTGATTATGATGTGTGATTTTTATTTTATTATTCAATGCTAATAAATATTAAAATATAAAATAATTTGAGAAACTTTGAGGTAAATTTTTTCAATGTAAGTTTTCAATAGACTTTGAGGGTATTTTCTTGCATGTACTGTTCCTAAAACAAAACTACAGTATTAGGTCTCTCTCATACGGGAAATTCAAGGTCTTAACAGGGTTGTAAGTGATACATGTCTGTTGTATGTATAGCATGTATCTTAGTCTTCTTTCAAAGGTAGCCAACATGTTTCAATTTATTTAGCAATCAAGAATTGTAATTGGTGTACTTTTTTGATAAAAGACATATAAAACTTGCATATTAAACGAGGTAATGTATGTAAAGTGGTAAACATATTTCATAAATTTCATAATTTTAATAATTTGGTGAAATATATATCGCTTGCATACGAAGTCTTCTCAACTTGGAGAAGCGTCAAAGTTAATGTAGTTAATGTGAAAATATACATAATATCAACACTGAATATTACCTGCTCACCGTCAATTTAATGTAAATTAACGATTTGTTATATAAAAATTTGAGCTAATATTTTAATTATTACTTTCCAATTTTTTGTATATTTTTATTTCCAAAAAGAAAAAAATATTAAATATAACTTGCGATTCTTTCTACCCACGGCTTGATCACAAAAGATCATATATACCTATTGACGAGTATAACATCTAGACTATATAAAGTGGCTAAGGCCACCGATAATCGATCACACCTACTCTATATACGTTCTTTATTCAGTTTTTGTAATAAACATTATGGCTTCTTTCAGCAGTGTTACTGATCTCAAACCTTTCAAAACAATGTGGAAGATCAAGGTTAAGATCATTCGTCTTTAGAAACAGTACTCTGCTTCAGGTGGATAATTGAGATGGTCGTAGTCGACTCTAACATGAGTTCATTATCATCTTTTCTATGATAGATACTGAGTGTGTGCTATATATATTTTTTCTTTTATGTGTACACAATTTATATTATCTGACATAACGACTTAACTTACTGCAGTTTAACTCAAGTTAGGTGTGCTGCATATGGTCTGAGAAGTTATATTAGTACATGACTGTTTCAAATGCAAATGTTTTTGTTTTGTGTACTTAAGCTATGACAAATTGAGAGGTGTAATGGTAAGTTTATGATCAGAACTGAATTGTTGAGTTTTATAGGTTGCTTCAGGCATCTAACAACCGTGAAAGGCTGTTCGGATATTTTATTTAATCCTCAAATTTCTGAAATTAAGGACTATAAATCAATATGAGTGTATTATGATTTTAAAATATTTTTTAACCTATAATAGCAGTAGTAAACATAATTTAGTGTATGTTTATAGTGTTGAAGTTTAAATAAATTATTTACTTTCAGGTGTCCCTCTCGTGCATTTTGATTCAAGAGCAACAGAGTTGAAGACTTTGATTTATTATCTTATGCAAGTTTTATGTAAAAATTTATTTTGGTGCTTTTTTACTCTAAACTAATTATTTGTTTTAGAGGGTGGAATATCCTTCAATTACTTTTATGCTGCAACTATGTATTCTGAATTTGGATAGCTATATTTAATTTATCTGATTCATTTTCGGTTTTGTTTATCATAGGTTATTGATCAACCAGGAAAAGAATCAAACCCAGAAAATATCTTAAGAGCTAGGATTCTAACCTTTCTTTTGGAAGTTTCTCAACCACAAACACGAGTCATTTTCTCTAAACAACACGTATGACAGTGTCCTGAGCATTAAAAACTCCGACAATTAATAAAACATAATGAAAAGAATCATTCGTTTTTCTCCACCTGAGGATCACTTTAATTTTTAGTACTTTTACCTTCAATTTAAGGAATCGATTTCTGTTGAAGATAATCACGAACATCTAATATTCTTCAAGATGTCGATGGATTACATATTCCCGACAGAATAAACTCGGCAAATCAGTACAATCATAAATGAATCAGTCTACTTTTCTGATGTCTTGCCTTTCCCAAGAATGAATTGCCAACCTTTGGAGAATATCACGAATAGACGAGTTCGTTTGTTCTCAGATATGTTCACTGAATTGAGATTAACTAAAGGAAGGCTTAGTGGAAAAAGATTTGATACATTTTTTTACAATAGGAATCAAATTTCTTTTTGCGAGAAATGATCTTTTCATTTATTTTAAGAGAAATTTGGAAAATAAAAAAAGTTTGCATCACCAAACTCAATTGTGTAAACCGCAAACCCACATATGACCCAAAGAAACTTATGTTTCAATTCTATTATTGAGTATCAAATCATAGCTTTTTTAAACATATTATATCTTTAACATTCAATAATCGATTATGTGGTTAAATGTAATAGAAAATACTATGTTATACATAATCAAAACAAAATATATAACTTTAACATTTACAGTATATAAATATTTCATCCCGCGCAAAGTGCGGGTTACTACCTAGTATATGTTATATATCGACACGAGTAAGATTATAACTGGAGAGAACAATCATTTAACCATACCGACGTGGGTAAGAATATTACCGTCACATTAGTTTGCTTCAAGACGAGTCAACTTTCTTTTTTTGAGAAATAACCTTTTTTTAATCATGATCACATGAAAATAAAAAATACTTTTGGTTTTCCTACATATACACATTGGCTACGGCAGCAAGTCCTAGGACTAAATAACGAAAGTATCTTTATGATAATTGTCTTCTAATCGTTGTTCGACTCTGCTCTATTCTTTTTACTATAAAATTTGCATTCCCCTTTTTTCTTTTTGTAGTTTTCATTTTTGGACACTAAAACTTTATCATTTTGATAACCAAAAAGTTTTATATTTCTTTCATTTTATCTCGAACCAGAGATATTCTTTTGGTTATTTAATTCATTCGCTACAAAGCAAATCAAAATCCACATGAAAAGCATCTCCACTCACGTGTTAAACAAACCCAGCTCACAAAGGTTTACTCCCGCTGAAACTTTATTGCTTCAGTTTCATTAATCTCATAAAAAAAGAATTTATCAACCATAAAGTTAATAAAGATACATTTCAGCAAAACGTTATATGAATTTACGTTGAATTTTAGTCTCCGGCCCGTTACCCCGTTGTATTATAATTTTGTATTACCACCAAAAATAATCCAAGTTGCAGATACCATACATATATATTTTTGTAAGGCATCCATATTGAGAAACTTAGAAAATAAACGTGCACCACACATGCATTTCAAATACGAAAATAGATAATGGTTAGGTTGTACCCATTGAAATTATAGTGGTACTTGTTTGTATTTATTGATCTAAATTTATTCTCTAACTTTTTGTCTTTAATTATTGGAAAACCTCGTATTGTCTTTGAACTCTAGAAATTATATTTTTTTCATTTTTTACTCATGGAAGATTTTTTTTTCTCATTGAAGATTTTTACAAATGGTAAAATGAAAGAAATCGCAGTAAAATACTAACTCTACTTTTAACAGAAAAATGATGGTAATTTATTATTTATTTTGATTAAAAATGTTATGCAGAACACTGAACTAATCATAAGACCTGCTAAACTAATCTCATGTTAAAGGTAAAAATGCAGTACGTATCATTATGTAACAAGTTATATAAGTACGTATTACAGAGTAACTTTCCTCGATCTAGTGAAAACGAAGCTATAAAATAGTAAGAACGTCCTCGGTGCATGCATAACACGTTTACCGGATAACGTACGACGAATGATCTTGCATGGGAAATATTTAGCCCATCGTTTTTTATAATGTTTTCCTCTTACAATGAAATCATCATCTTATAACTGAAATATCTAAAGCAGCGAACAAAATATATATATATATATATATTATAAACTAGTTCTCATATTTTTGTGAAAGAAAGACAAACAGAAAAGCAACGAGAAAAAAAATTTGATATGTAGTATATAATGTTAGGGGGAGAATTCGAGTAGATTTTGGTTGGGAACCCAAAATTTTGAACATCTTTTCTCTTTAGTTTATTTTGTGGGAAGATTTTTATCTATTGATATGCGACAAGCTTTCACATTTTTTCATTCTAAAAGGGCACTTTCTTTGTTGAACAGAGATTGTGGTTCTCTATAAAATCAAGAAAAGGCTTCACTACCTCACAAAAATATAATATAAATATTATTGGCTTCTTTCTCGATATTGAATTTTTATTATATGAGTGGGACTTTTATTTTAAAAATTTAACGAGTGATATTACAACTATATTTTTCACAGCAAGACCAAAAGTAGATTTGGAGATGTCTTTTGGGTCAAAAAACACTCGGATTTCAAGGTTTTAAAGTAATAAGCAAGCACCAGTGGTGGGGCAAGGATCCGTCCTAGGAAAAACGAATTAATTAAGATTGAATAAGCTACAATATGTGATAGCTTTTTTGTCTAATAGATGCGCTACATTTGAGTATTCGTGTAATTAAAAGAAAGGCTGATCCAAATGCTATGTGGAAATAATCACAAAATTAAGTTTCGTGATCTTTCTATGCCTGGTTTGATTCTCAAGTAATTTTGATTATATTAATTATTTTTCAAATATGTATACGCAAAGCAAAAATAATTTTTAAGCTGATGATGTATACAAACAGAGATTAACAATTGAATCATTTCTTTTGATAACCTCAAACTAGCTTTACTCTATCTTTATGGGCATGTGAGCTTCATATAAAAGAAAAAGAAAAATAGAAGACAAACGAATCAGAATCTATTAAGAGGAACACACGGAAATATATGATTTAAGAGAAAAAGAGAAAATATGATTATCAACAAAAGAAATGAAAATGTATATATGTAGACGTTTTCTTTTTGAAAGGTTGGTGAAGCTCAAAACCTTTTTCCTTGACTCTCTTTTGTGGTAAGAAGAGAAGAATCTGATGCCCCAAACACGAGTCTAGTAGTGCCTTTTTCCCCCGGTGATTAGCAAATAAAAAGATAATTTGAACTGGCTAACGAGTCAAAGTAAATCTTCCAAGACTAAACTACTACAAATAACTAGAATATATGTCATGGTCTTGAGCTTGAATCAAATAAATAAATATTTTCTCTCTATTTTTATCTTAACGACCGGTTATTGCTCAATGTCACCTTCATTCGATACTTCTTTCGTGCTATATAGCATATTAACAATTTAACATGGCACTGATATGGACATCATCTAATTTGCTTCCCGTCGACGTCTTTATGTATGATATTATTTTTCCATTTAAATTCGAGTTCGCCATCACATCACCGAATATGAACAATTGTTGAATATGAACGTTGACTGCAAGGTCTATGACATGTCACAGTTGTTAAAATAAAATTTGGAAGAAAGAAACTCACATTTATAACTGTTAGTGCATAGACTATTCGAACGGTCCAAATCGGATATTCGAAAGGACATAATATAATTAAGTAGGAATTATCCAAAATAAGGTCATAATCACAATAGTATATATCATGGACTGGCACCAATAGGAGGGATAATGGATGATGGATTTGGTTAATCCTTTCCTATTTTCTGTATTAATTATCGGGGCAACATGTGAAGAATAATCCTTTCAGTGTCTATCAACTCTCTTCTCTATTATCCAAGATCGGACATGCGTCACATGCCGTAAAGTATACCAATATTCGCGGAAATACCAAAACACTATGTAAAGTGTTAGCGCATATTTGACTTGATAAACCTTTCAAAAATATTTTTTCAATGCAGAGTAAAATCTACGGGCCAAACCAAATCGACCCTTTAGTTTATTGGTTAAGATTATCATTGCTAGTGTTTATATTAATGAGTTCGGATTTTCCTCCCGTGTTAGACGAATAACTTAACTACCAACGATATCAAAAACGTATACAATTAATGTATATGATATATATATATATATATATATATATATATATGTATATAATATTGACGCAGTTAAAATCTAAATTTACACACACAAAATGGTCATCAGTCCAAAATCAACAACAAATAAGATTAAAACAGAAATACAAAGCGGATCCAACTTACTTTTAGATAAAAAAAAATTAAAAACAATACTCCATATATTTTTTCTAATCTATATTATTAATAACTAATCATCCTTAAATATAGTATAAATAAAGCAAGACTAAATCTAATAAATATCAATGTCAACCAAACTTTAATATATCAATCAACTTGTCATATTTTAGCAATTATCTAACAAAGTAATTACAAAAAAAAATTCAAATACATAATGGATCCGAGCATTACTTATTATTTGGCACATTACATTGACTCTCTATCTATATAACAAATCCATTCTTATTATAAACACATTTGCATAAATGTTTTTTTTTGTTTAAAAGCTATATGAAGTAGTTCATCATCGATCCACATTTACATAAGTTATATATTTACTATATTATAGTCATTTTTCACTTAGCTATATATAATCCCACCAACTTACATTTGTAAAGTTTGTTATTTCGTTAAGTATATTAAAATATCAACTTATTTATGATTCAAAATTCTGTTTTAACATCATTTATCAAATAGTATACAATAATAGATCTATATTACAAAACAAAGATCCTAAATCAAACATATTTTCTAATGATAAAAGAATACAAACAAAATTTGAAAGTATATATTTATCAAAACTAGTATTATTTATTATATATGTCGACCTAGGTATTACAGGTGCTGTAAAATTCATGTGGGTTTCTTTAGACCCCATGTATAAAAAAACACTTTAACATTTATTTAAAAACATTTAATATGACCTGTCTTTCTTTATCTCTAATATAATTAAGATCTTAATTTTATTTTAAATTATCAAAGTAAATTTCAAGTCAGAGTCTAAAAATCACAAATTTTATAGTTTATTTAGTTTTATGTAATATTTAAAAGTATATAAAATTTTCCATCAATTTTTTTAAGAATATTTTCAGATTTAATAAAAGTTAGTGGTGAGTTTTTAGATTAGTATTGGGTTCTATCGAATTTTTTTTTAACTTTGAATCATAATATGCATGGATCATTAGGTTTACCGATTTAACCGCGAGTTCAAATCATGTATAAAAACACTAAATAAAATTAAAGACATAACATAAATATGTATATCAAAATTCACTTATACCAACTAACCTTTTTTACCTGAAAATCAAATTCTGATAACGCAAATCAAATCTAATACTAATCAAATCTAATACGTATATGCGAAAGATTTTTTTCAATACGTACAAAAGTGTAGGGGCAAACCGAATTGATACTTCAGTTTATGGGTTAAATTACATATTGCTAGTGCATACATGAAAGGAGTTTTGGAATCAACCATCTAACCGGGACGAATAAATTAACTACTAATGATTTTTTAAAAATTACATAAACAATGATATAACTCACAGAACAATACTGACACAGGTTGAATTCAAAATTTACACACAAAAAATCATCGATCCAAAATCTTCTTGAAAATAAAAAATAATATTAATTTTGTCCTAAAACCAAAGTTTGGAGCTGGTTTACAAGTGAAATAACCGAGGCAACATTGAACCGGGAACATCAATCCAAAATCTCTTACATACATTCATACGATTTATTTCATCAATGTGTTACTTCATATGTCCATATCATTCAGATGAGCCTTAGCTATTCCTTACCTCACGAAAGGTTAAAAAGAAAGACATAAGTGGTAAAGAAAGGTGTTTCGGATGCTAATACGTTTCAGATATGATTTACTTGCTATGCGAAACTAAGTCACATGAATATTTGATTACGGTCCATTTACATATCCCAATAAATGATTTATTGGTAAGTTAATTGATCTATTCGTAAGCTGCATATCTCATTGGAGATTAGTACGGATCTTTCTATAGATCGGGGATACCAAGAAAAGAAAGACACAAAACAATTACTAGCTGGTGTTAAATACATGGCTATATAATTAATTGTTTAGAAAATTTTATATTGAACAAAAAAGGACGTTTTTCTTTTGAAGTGAACTCCATAATTGGACAAGACGCAAAGGTCCATTACATATAAAAATCGGAAAAAAAGAATTACATAAAAATTACATTTATCCCACAAAACTCAAGAATACCGAAGTAAAAACGAACAATAGGGGGTCAAAGAGCCCTACTGAAAACCTTTTGACCCGGCGAAAGGATGGCCATGGGATCAAACATAGCTTTCCTATCAACAAATCTCGACCATCGGTTTCCAAAGTGACGAATCCACTCCTCTCGAGACTTGTAATGAGGAAGATACAATTTGAAATCTATTCCATTTTTGACACACCATTGAACAATCTCCTGATTTTGAGCCACCAACTTATCGACCGATGAAGCTTTAGCACCAGGCGGCACGAACCGAAGCAATGCCACAATGTAGAATATCTCTCCTTCCGGTAAAACCACTGACGTACGGTCATCCCACCTGATTAAAAGTTCATCATTCCTAGTTAACACCACTACTAAATCGAACAAAAAGTCAAATATAAAATCATCATGCCAAATATAAAAGGACAAATCGGTCAATAAAGATAAAGTTAGGCAGCCTCTTTGGCTCTTTGCAGTAATCCATTCGAGTGATTTCATTTTCTTACGTCTACCAGTTAGTACCAGCAAATCTCGTTTTCCACATAAGAGTAAAAAAAAAATCTCAAGACAAAACTACCCTCGGATCCATACATCACAGCTCAGTAAAAGTACAAAAGGATTATTAACTAAAAAAGAAAATAAGTAAATAAAATTAACTTTAGTATATACTGGGTCCCATTACCGTATCTTTGTCCCCACAGATTTCAACTTTCAGACACAACTTTTCCCAAAATGACGCTAACCTTAACGACGGCTGCAATCTAACTCCGTCACCCACCCAACCGTAATACCTAATACGGCGTCGTATTAATACTAACCTTAAAACTATTGATTAACACGTGCCATAATAAAAAACTGAACTAGACCGATCTTGTAATAAATAGTCTTCTTTAAGATATAGATAGATTGCCTTGTCGAACCCGAAATGTAAGAAGAGATTAAAAAAATGGGTCCTAGTAATAAAAGAGCGAAGGTGATATTCACCTGCTTCGCAAGAGTGGGTAGACCAGCATAGGCCCACCGACTCCATTCTTGACAAGCTCCTTGAAGACCTTCTGTTCGAAATCTCCAATGTCACGCTTCGACACAAAGAGGTTAAGCCAAGGGTGTGGCGTTTCCCACGTGCCGTTCACTTTTGCCATCTCCTCGGACCGTTTTACTCTCAGTAAAAAGTCAACGTAAGGCAGATCCACCTCGAACCTCAACCCTTCGTCAAATCTCAGCCGTCCGATCAATCTCTCCACTCTCTTTCAGAAAAAAGAAGAAAAAAACAGGTCAGGGGTATTTCAGTACATTCAAGGATCAACAGATACATGCCACATATAAGACGATGGCAAAATAAAAAAAAAACGATGGCAAGAATTTTTAGTCATTTTAGCAAAAAAAAAAAAAAGATTTTTTAGTCATTTTCTGGGACCGGTTGAAATCAAAACCATCAATGTTGTTTACTTGAGAACGTTAGCTTGTAAAATATATAAATACAGTTCTAACGCATGACCAATGGACATGTCACAAGTGTGTCCTAACCTAAATAATTGAGTTAGAATGGTAACTATGGGTTTCAATGAGAAATGAAGACAGAGGTCGTTCTCGTAATAACGTGGTCAAGAAGTGGGCACTTGAAAGAAAAAAATCACATTTAATTTTAATTTTCTGTCAGAAAATCCAAAATGGAAGATACATTACCCAATGTATAGTCCGTTTCATATTATGCAGTCAGACAAGAGACTGTATAATTCCCTTTCAACACCCTATTATATTTCCTTATTCATAAATTATATTATCTTTTTTTCTTTCACTATTTTTGAATCTTATGCTAATCATGGAGGTCGAGAAAACTCAAAGCGGTCCTGTATTAAATACGTGTCGAGTCAATATTAGCGAGAAAAGAAAAAAACGGGGCCGTTTCTAGAAAATCCGAAGCTTCCGCCACCGTCGGATCATGAAAATGAACGGTTGCTATAACAACAAACTATTGCAGAGAGTTTGAAAGTTACCTTGTCGACGGTTGAGTTTGAGTCAGAGTCTCGGTAGTGAAGAGCAAGTTCGAGGCAGTAAAGAACCGACCCAGAAGATTGTGGGAGTCGGGTCGGGTCAAAAACGTGGTCCGGGTGGAGTGGAACTGCTGGCCAGCCGTTGACCGGGTCGTCTCCGTTGACGAATACGAATCCCTCCACGTAATCAAACGATGCCTCGTCCTTCTGACTCACTAGCCACTCAGCGTCCCGACTGAACTCGTCGAACTCGGTGTATACTATTCTTATCCACCTCACCTAATACAATCATTTATATAAAATTAAAAATCACTCATCATTCATTTAAAAAAAAATAATAATCCAAATTCTCTGATTTTGATTGGATTAGATAAATATCAAATTGAGATTATAAAATATTATTTTAATTTTGGGGTTTTAAGTAATCACCATATCTGGTGCTGGCTGAAGCAAAACCCTAGCTCTGGTGATGATACCGAATTGGCCAAGACCACCTAAAACAGAGAAGAAGAGCTCCGAGTTCTCCATCTCCGAGCAAGTAACCACGTCACCATTCCCCGTTACCACGTCTAACTCCGTTACATTTGACGTCTGCGGACCGTAACGGAACGCTTGTCCACTAACGCCGGCATTAGACAACGTCCCGCCTACAGTTAACCCGAGGTAATCAGTCCACGACCTCGGCGCCAAACCGTACTCCGAAACGCACCGTTTCAGCACATTTTCCCATAATGCCCATCCGGAGACGTCGACGAACGCCGTACCACCACCATCGCCACCGGCCAAGAAACCAACCTCGAAATGATTATCGGCGGTGGACCGCATGTCGACGACGAGCCCTCCTTCCGCCATGGCTTGGCCGTTGATAGAATGGCCGTTTCCACGGGCCGCCACCGTGAGTTTATCGGAACTCAGAGCTGCTCTCACCGCTCCGGCGATATCCTCCGGTCCAACCGGTCTCACTACGGCGAGAGGCTTCACACAGTTCATGCCACCAAAGTCCTTCCCGGCGATATTGGCGGCAGAGCCGCCGCACAAGATTTCCCCTTGGATGTTGAGTGACTCAGAAACACCGTCGGAAGATCTCCCGGTGACGGTCAGGACGGAGGCAGCGTCGGACTCGTTGTCCAAGAAGTATGGCTCTATGTAAGCTATCATTCTTGTGTGTGTTGTTGTGTGATTTGCTATTTGCTATTGGAGAGACTATATTGTAGGTGGAAGCTTTTGGAACTAAACTCTTTTTATTTTTGGTTTGTCTGTGGTGAGAGAAGATGTGTCTTAGCTATAAATAGCCACTGAGTTCAGCTTTAGGATTATTCTTATTTAACTGCTAGATTTTTTAAATTTCATTCGGCCGTTAAAATCAATACTGTATTTTTTAATAGCGTATTTTGATTCGTTTTGTTGTTTAAACGAAGATATTGGATTTAAAGGCGTCTCCTAAAATTGTCAACACTGAGTTATGTGAAGATAACTAAAGGAGGAAAAAGAAAAATAGAAAAAGATTCAACGAGTCTTAAAAGAATGGTTAAAGGATCCTCAAAATCTGTCCCGTACCCAAAAAGAAAAAAAGCAGAAAAATCTAAGAAATTTATTGTGTAATAAAGTTGGTCTGTATGCTTACGGCATTATAGATACATGACGTAGTTATTGTTTTTTCATAAAAGCCAAAAAAATGAGTTTCCATCACCATAACTCTATGAGCTAGTTGAAACTATTGGCCAAACAAACAAAGAGAACTGGTTGAAGTAAATGTTTCCATTAAAATCATAAGTTTAGTTATAGATTGAAGATTAACACAGCTCCAGAAATACAAACAACAACATACCTGATTGTTATTCTTCCGATGAAACATATACGTTATAAAATTATAATTTCCTAACTTAAAATTTGTTTAATCCAGCAAACCTTAACACACAAGATACGGAGTAGACACTGTTCGGCAAAACAATTTGATGGAAATGTTAGGGATTTGTCTGTAATCATTAGTGATTGATATAATCAGTCTAACGCATGTAATGATTTCACATAAATTTGCGTATACTGTTCGCTAAATATGTTCCTGTGATTTCTTTTAAATCGCTGAATTGGGTAGTATTTGATTATAAAATTTGGATATATTATAATAGTTTCTTTGATCGTGACCGTGATCCCGTTCCCGGTAAATTCCGGTGGTCTGCCGTTTAGGTTTCCGGCGACGTCTTTCATGTAGTCAAGAACACTTAGAAATATAAATTTAAGTTTTATCTAGTTGTTATTTCTCACACAAAGTATCATTCTGAGAACAGAAAAATCGCATTGCAACTGACTAGATAATTTTGTTGTTAAAAACTTCACCGGTTTTTATATAACTCTCCCACGCCTAAAGTTAACTTGTAAATCATTTGTCTATCGTGCTACTATTTCTGTATTGGCTGAAAATTACTGGTTGGTTGTTATGACATAAAAAGACTTTTGAAACAATTATAATGACCAATAGGAGTATTCAGACATCAGAAGAGAATTAAAATTAGGTTTAGTTGCACATTAAATTATGATTAGTAAGAAGAAAATATTTAATTTGTCAACTGAGAAAACGCAAAGAAGATACAATCGTGTCACGACCTTCTTTAGCTTTTTAGTCAAAAAAACCTTCTTTAGCTTTAGAAGAAGTCCATATGCAAGTGATGAAGCCTCCCCATCAACTATTTATTTAATTATTTGAGAGAAGATCAATGTACTAAAAAAGAAAACCAAAAACCTTAAGTTTATATCACAAAAAATCGTTAAGTTAGTTAAAAATTTTAAAATAAAAACAAAACATCGTTAAGTTGTTTGACAGTCTAACTATACAATCCTGACTAGTTGGCTATGTTTATTCGTTTGAGAGAACGAACCAAAATAGTTTCTTGATTTTCCTTTCTTAAAATCCGCTTGCAAAAAGATGAAATTTAGTTAACTATATACAACTAAATTGTTGACTTGTCGTTCTAAAATAAAACGTTACTTTTAAATACCTCTTAAAAATTCAAAAGATAATTTGTACATTTCAAAAAGATAACATAGCATTATTTATTTTTTCAAAAAAAAACATAGCATTGTTTATACTTCTACAGGACAATCGATGTAATCATTTAGTGTTGTTCCGGTAATAAGCAGTTACTCGGATTATTGAGTAATTTGGATATGTTCTCATTTATTTCACATGCATAAATTAAAACGTTAATAAATGACCCACACACAGAATTGACGACATTCGTCTCTCTAATCGCAACTTTCAATTTTTTTTTAACGCTGATTTATTATGATATTACAATTACAATTAGTAGGAATATTACATAGACGATTCGACAACCGACAATACTACCTGTCTTATGAAGATTTACGTCTAACTGCATCATCTGAGCCGTCCTATGAAGATTCACGCCTGACCAAATTTATTTGCACCATTTGAAGATCTCTTGTAATCCTTCCTTCTATAATCGCATAGTTGCATGTAATCATTCATTCTATAATCTGCATAGATCGCAACTTTTAATTATTGTGGGTTTACTGTTGATTTTATAATAATCGTGGGGGAGGCAAATTTACTTTATCATATGAATATAGGTATAGATGACTTAGGTATTAAAAGTTACAAAAAATAAATATTGTGACCAACTTAAGATTAAAATATAAAGATTTTAGGAGGACAATTCCTAAATCCCGCCCGAATTAAATTAACTAATTCCGGAATCATGTCCCATAAAGTAGTTTAAAAACATTAGTGAACCTAGTAAATATCCTACTGACTTCAAGTTCTTTTCTTCCTTTGTCTATTTTTAATATCGATAATTAGCAAAAAGGTTCGTTTAGACTAATCATTTTTCGAATTATACGTAACAACATAAAGCACTTTCTTTACACTAACCCAACCACGATTTATAATCGTATAAAATTCCCGACTAAGATAGTGTAACAAAGCGATCATAGGAATATTGCACATAACTGTACATAATAGTCAAGGGAATTTTTGAAGACTATAAACAATTTAGTACAACATTTATTTTCCTCAATAACAATGAAATTGTATGTAAAATATTTTTTTAGGTTATTTTGTTTAACTATGAAATATGTATATATAACTATTAGATAAATGTATATATAACTACCTTCTGTACGAAAACTCAATCGAGAGTAAATATTATATCTAAAATAGTTACATTTTGTGTAACAGAATAACATATTTCCATTTATTTATACAGAAGGTAGTTTACTCTCGCTGGATTTAAAAAGCATTAGGTTCTCTGCGTTTGGGCTTATTCTAATGGGAGGTCTAAGTTTAGTTGTATCTTGACTTGTTTGGAGAAGTGAGGAAGGGTTTCTTGATGTGAACACTTGATTCTATAATGTTGCTCTGTTTCTTTTTGAATTAGTTTGAGATGATGTTCTTTTAGATGTCCCCCCTCTCTGTAATAGGGCTTAGATTCCGGGGAAGTTTGTTTCTTCCGGTTTAGGTTCTAGTATCCTTTCCGGCTTTGTATCTATCTATGTTTCAATCAATGTGTTTCAAAGTGAAAAAAAAAACTGTTTTTTTTTGTCAATCCTTCATTTGTACCTCCAATTTCCATGATTTTCTATTTTTTCATACAACTTTCCTATTACCAAAAGTAAGTGCTATGCACGCCCAACTGTCAATGTTTGCCTATATTGAAATGAGAGATGTTATAAATGATAGACAATGCTGAAAATGCAATATTGCAATTATCTGATGCTCTGCATATAGTAAATATAAACGATGTGTACATGTTGCAATACTGAAATCTTTAATCCTTAGGCCGTGAATAGCTGTGTCTGTGTCATTTTATTTGTCTTTTAGTCCTTTGTTGCAATCATGAAGATTTTTTTCTTGTCATGAAAAAAAAAGACAAAAGGACATCATTTAGAGTAAGAGAAAAATGTGATGCTGATATCTGGTTCATGAGATGCTTTTACATAGAATCTCAACCTACATCGGAAGAAAACTCAACTGCTTTGTTGGGATTTGAAGCTCATATCCAATTATATATTGTTATATTAGTATATAATATTGTCAATTTTTAACTAGAGACAAGCCCATATAATTTTTTTTTATTCTTTTCCAAAATGATTTGTACTAATTAGAGTTGAAATTTTCTTTATATACTACACTTTTTTATCTAACTTTCAATGTGTGATTTTGTTTGATATCTTACATTTTTTTCGTTTAAAGTTTAAACTAAAGAGCACATCTTTTTTGTATCTTTTTTTTTTCTCATGTGAAATTCGTTGGCTGGCACTTATTTTGTGCTTATTATATATTGTGCGCTTGAGATGGGATTTGTCGATATATTTGAAGTGGGAACATTTTAATAAATCCAATCAACTTTTACATATATATATCAAAGAGAAGACATCTGAAGTTGAAACATTGATATCTTTTATAGTTCAATATAGTTTTCAGTGTATTAATCAATTTTTATGTTTCAAAGAAACAAAAAAACATTAATAAAATCTAGTTTGTTTTGTTGAAAACATACATTAATAACATCTTTTTGTATCATAGCTTTCATTTGAATACATGTTGCAGTGGGGGAGGGGTGGGGGTTTTGCTATCAGATAAGATAAGATGGTACACCTCGCTACTGAAAGACGCTTATGAGGGATAGATACTCGTTCCTTTCTCTCCTCGAGCCCTCAGAAACAACAGCAAGAACCATTCGTGCATTCAAATTAACATTCTTTTATCCCCTCAGACATGCAGCTTCTCCAACCACGGGCCTGACCAAACATCAACGTGATGGCATGAACCGAGGACTAATCAACGCACTGAGGTCCAAGAACACGTAAATGTACTATGCAATTATATCGACCACTAACGTATTAGATTATTAATTAGGATTAATTTGGAACTCCTATTCCGTATGAATAAAAAACCATAAACATTAACCAAACGGTGGTGGCCGTAGTAGTCTACGAGTAAAGAGGAAAACTTGGAAAAATGCATAAACATACGTTTATTACAATCACGTAGCTTGAACATTCGTCAGATAATTAATACACTTAAGTATATAATCGACTACTAAATATACATTTTCTCGAAATGATTTAATATAAGGCGAGGAAGAAGATGGTGAAAGAAACAAAAGTGGCTAACGATTGAATGCAACAGAAAGGGCGACACCAAGGACAAGCCACGCCCCAATGAAGTATCCAAGAATCCTCGTTGGTCCTACATCCTCTGGTTCCTGTACTCAATATTCTCCCCACAAACTCATTAGTATATATTACGAGAAGCCGATCTCAAATATCAATATTTGGACTAAAACAAAACAGAGCGGGGGGTACACATACCTGAGGAGGAGGCTCTTCCCTGGAGGGTTCCATGATGTCAACCTCGAACGGCCAAATGTACCGCTCTGCTTTTTCGCTTCTGGCTAGACTCCAATCGTACATCCTTCTCTCTTCCACCGACGACAAGATCGTATATGAATCCTAAAATACATATGACTCCCATGATATCTCACAAAGATGATGTGGTAATATTCAAAAAGATTTTGGTTTTTGTTTTATACTTTGACAAGCTCCATCTTGTTCTTGAGCTGTTCTTCGTCTAGCCCTTGTCCCATTAGCTCCTTAACTCTATCTTGGTAACCAAGTCTTACCTGATAATTTTTTTTAAAAAACAGTTTCATTATGATCTATCTACTTGCTAATCTGAATCAGATTATCAAGGAGAAGGAGAGGAAAGAAAACTTGTATGACAAGTCATAATATAAATCTTATAAATAAAAAAAATTCTAAAATCCTTCTATACTCAAGTGACGATTCTGAAGTTTAAGCTGAGCATAAACTAATGAAGCATTGGTCTCCCAGACCTTTTAGAAAAGATTTACATGTTTCCCAAATTTGTAAAATAATATTTTTTTTAAATAGAAATCCTTACTAAATTGTCTATAACCATCCCCCAAAACTCATGACCTGCCTTGAGTTTAGGACAAGAACAGAAACAAAAACACAAACCTGATCATAAGAACAGTTTCTGAGAAGTCCAAGCCGACCGTAGTGATCAACATCTGTAATGGCTGCACTCTAATCCAAACCGCTATCAATGTTTTTCATCCACGTCCATCATTAAAAAAAACAAAAGAGAGAGAGAGACAAAGAGAGAGATTACGAAGGCCACGGAGAGCGCGTTCGACGTTGAGAGCGGAGATTAAAGATGGACTCTCTTTCGGCGCTTCATCGACGGCAGTAGTGCTAGATCCTCCACCGTCGGTTTCTCCGTCCGTCGACGTCTCACCGGAACTCCTTGCCGGCGAACAGATAATCCGTTTCGTGGTTGTTGGCTTCCGCGGGAAAGAGCACGTGCTTGGTACTAGTACGTGATGATGGGGGACGGATTCGCCGGGAATGTGTACTAACGACGGCTGAGTCATCGGAGATAAGGAAGCCATGGCGCTCAAAAATGTTCAGTCAAGAAAGTGATTTTCGAAATTTCGATCCATACAAATTTTACTTGATAACGGATACGAAACCGTCTCAGCCACAAAAAGAACAACTCTTCGTTATGGATGATAAATATATACGAATATATATTTACTAGTTGTTCAAGTATCAACAAAGTCGTTGTAGTATAGTGGTAAGTATTCCCGCCTGTCACGCGGGTGACCCGGGTTCGATCCCCGGCAACGGCGTCTTTTTTTTCTTTTCTTACCAGAATAGTTTTCGAAAAGCTGTCGTCTCCTTCCTTTTCAACGTATTTCCTTGATTTGCTCATCCAGTAAAAAAGTAAAAACACACATAATAATGTTCTCTACTTCTACAATCGAAGTATGTAAATATATAATAAACACCTTAACGCACATCCTTCGATATTTAAAAATTGTTCAAAAGAATCGAGTCCAATAAAAAGAAACAAGAAACAAAAGATAATACAGAATAAGAGAGCCAAACAGATTTGATTGAATCCAGAGTTGTTTTGTTCTTATTTGTTGTTAAGTCCAGAGCTCTCGCCGGATTTCCAAACCACATCGTTAAGTGTGGTCGAGAGCTTCTTGTAGAACTGCAAAGGTAAAGAGTTGGATTAACACATGTAACAAAACTGTCCTTGAAACACAGAGTAGATATACTGGATGTGATTATTATTACTCTTTACCTTATGGAACTCTAGTGTATCTCCTTTAGTTTTCCGGACTTCCACCATATGAAGAGACGGTGATACTTGAAATATCTACAAAAAACAGTATACTAGATTAAGGTAACTAACTTCTTTAATTTCCAAAGGTGATTCAGATTCAGACACTTCAAAAAGAGCCATGAGTTCATGCATTTAATGTATACCTCAGTTGCTACTTTTAGGTTTCCTTTCCTTCCTGCATTCACGTTTTCAAGTCTCATCTGTGTACAGAGGAAGCTGTTTTAAAACAATGGAGAGACAATGTCAATTAGCTGATAGGATTTCTACACGATCAGTTTACCTTATAGTTTTTCTTTTGAATATCGAAACCAAGAGGCTTAGAAGCTTCTTCAATCTTCTGGACTAATTCATTAGCAGCGCCCGTAGCTGCAAATCTTGTTTCTCTTTTGTACCCCTGTAAGTTAATAATAATCTTGAGTAATAATGTGGCAAGAAAGAGTTTGTTAGTCTAAGAGACACACACACCTCTTCTTCTTCAAACAAGTTCCCAAGATCCAAAGCTCTTGACATTGATATCAACTCAAAGGCATTCATTGAAGTCGGCTGCTCCTCTTTCTTTTCTGTGACATGATGCTCCTGTTTCATAGATCACATATTTGTTATGGACATGTTATAAATAAGGAAGTAGCTCAGTCACCATACAGATCTCAGATAACATAAAACACAACTCACTTCTGAGTCTTTGAAAACAGCTTCTACATCATCCAAGTTTGCTTCTTCTTTCTCCTCGAAGACAGCTGGCTTGTAATTTTTCTTGAACCACACATCTTCCAGAATCTCTTGAATTGTGATACGCTGTCACATTTAACGCACAGTCAATTAGCTCCCTCCACCGTTGAAATCAAAGGACGAGAGAAACAATCCTCAGTATGTTTTAAGACATGCAAAAGATGCAATTAAAAGTAATTAAGAGTCAAAAAAAAAAGAAATAGGTTTAAATCTTGAAATCGTTTGTAAATAGATATATCTTACAGTCACCGGGTTTGGATCCAAGATTCGGTGGATCAAGTTCTTGGCACCAGGAGAGAGCCAAGGAGGAAAGTTATATTCAGCAGCTGTTATCTGAAAAACAAAAATTTGATGGAAATTACAAACATGGAAAGAAGAAAAATCACAGATAAAATGTTAAAAGGATGAGATTTTTTTTTTACCTTTTTATAGAGAGTCATGAGATTAGAATCCTCGAAAGGCAAATAACCAGCAAGTAGTACAAAGAGTATCACTCCACAAGACCACAAGTCTGCGGTTGCCCCATCATAGCCTTGATCATTAAGAACCTTTGGGAGTAGAGAGCAACAAGCAAAGCTATTATTATTAACAACAACATGTTGCAAAAAAAGCGCGCATGAGAAGCCAACATGACTACTAAGCATATACCTCAGGAGCAGCATAGTTCGGAGTTCCGCATGCAGTGTGAAGAAGACCATCTCCCTATATGCCAAAACCAATTAAAATCATCAGAATATTGCATACACGTAAGAACATGCACATATGCATATGCAATTTGAATAGGACAATGAAAAAATCAGTAGGATGCTTAGAAGAAGAAGAAGAAGAAGAAAATATTAACCCTGACTTGTCTGGACAAGGCACTCAATCCAAAATCAGAGACTTTCAGATTGCCTTGAGCATCTAAAAGCAAGTTTTCCGGCTGCAGCAAGAGAAGTTTAAAAAGAATACCAAAAAATTAGCTGCAAATTTTGGGCTTTCAAAGATTTAAAACAAGAAAGATGTTTTAGTTAGTGTACCACCTTTAAGTCTCTGTGGTAAACTCCCCTGCTGTGGCAGTAATCAACAGCATTGATAAGCTGCTGAAAATATCTCCGTGCTGCATCTTCTTGCAAGCGCCCATCATGCACCTGCCCACCAGTTTAGACACATCAGATTTTTTTTTTTCTTTTTTTAAAGATAGAAAAGGGAAGAATCTCACAATTTTGTCAAAAAGCTCTCCACCAATGCCGAATTCGAGGACAATGTATATCTTTGTCTTGCTCGCCAAAACCTCATAGAGGCGCACTACATTAGGATGGTTTATCAGCTTCATAGTTGAGATTTCTCTCCTTATCTGTAAAAACCAAACAGAGAAGAGCCACGTCATACCTCAGGGATTAAAAGACAGAGATTCTATTTTCATAAAAAAATTTAAGATTCACTTTGCAAAGAGTAAATGTAAGAACCTGTTCAGACATCTTGTTCTTGAGAACCTTCTCTTTGTCAAGAATCTTAAGAGCCACCGATTCACCAGTCTCGGTGTTCTTAGCATACCTAACTTTAGCAAAAGTGCCTTGTCCAATCGTTTTCCCGACCTCGTATTTACCAACACGACGCTGTACCTTTGGGCGATTCATCCCTCCTCTTTGATATTCTCACAAGTTGTGAAAAATGTTATAGACTTACATAAGATTCCAAAAACAGAATAGAAACCCGACCACATACATATGAACTATTAGTAGATCTTGGAGATCACGACATCGCCTAGGCATATGTGTATACCATCATTATATATGAGACTATGCACACTTGAAACACAAGCTTAGAGCCTAAACAAAGTGATCAAACACTATCTAAGATACTTAAAATCACAACTATTCAAAAAGCTAAAGATTGGAAGATCTAAAACCTGAGAAAATCGGCCGGGGTAGAGAGAGAGCAGAGGAGGTGAAGAAAGGAGTTCCCGGAGCTGAAGAGTTGGTAGGTTGATCCGGGAGAAGAGAAAAAAATATATGGCGGAGGGAGAGGGAGGGGGGGGGGGGGAAGAGGGATGGACGAGAGATACGATGATTGTAGTTTTGAAGCTAACAGACAAAAACTAATTCATTTCGTGTGGGGACCGGACTACTTTCACAATGACACACTTCTCTTTTTCATTTTCGTATGGGACAACCTCCACTATACTGTACATACATTTCTTTCTTTTGCTAATACCAAATTCTTAATTTCTTTCTTTTTTTCTCTCTCTAAAGAATATTATGCTATCACCTTCCTTTTTTGGGTCAAATTATCTTTGAGTTAATTAATCCGATGCCAAAAGGATCTTTTTTTTTAGATTTGACTACATGTATACAATCTTTTTCTTCATTTTTTAAATATTTTGATTTAGAATTTAATATAAAATGTAGGGGTTTGTAAATTATTATCTATGACATTGTTTGTACTGTAGTATCATTTTTTATCATTTAATATTTTGTTGAATTTTCTTCATGAATAACATAAATACATATTATTTTACCAAATTTTTGATCGTTTGAGTTTGAAGTTTTACTCTATATATATGCATAAAATCTGAATTTTTAGTTAAGATAGAAAATTAATCTAAATGATTGATTTTCTCATTTTCTTATCTTTTCTAAAAGGAGATAATGCCAAATTTAATGCTCATATCTCATAATATATACCTATATTATCATTTTAATGTATCCACTATTAATAAATGTTACTTTTAAATTTATATATTGCAAAAATCTTCTACTAAATATGTTCTATGACTATCCCCTAGTCTATATTTGAGAAGTGATTTGCCACATGTCTTCCCTACAATCTTTTTCACAAAAAAAATTGTGACATGGCTATTAAGATTGATGACATGTCATATGGTTAAATATGACATGGACAATTACATTTAATGCTGATATATATTTTTGGAAATCTTTTTAAAATATGGCAATAACTTATATATTTCATTTAATATTGATTTATATTTTTGGTAAACTTTGTAGAATATGGTAATAACTCATAAATCATCACTAAAATAAATATATTCAAATATAACATTTTGAATTTCGAAATATTATATAATTTTACTTTTATAATTATAAAATTTTTATTATCTAAAATTTTCTAAATTTTGTGAATTTTTTTAAAAATATAAATCGTAATATCATTAGTTTCTTTTAGATATCTACAAATTATATAAATATTATTTAGTTTTAATTTTTGATAACTATACAATTTTATATGATTTTTAGTAATTTTGTACAAGTTGATTTAATACATTTAACCAAATGAAATAGATAATCTTTTTATTTAAGATTATAACTTTATATATATACATATATATTCTTAAATATAATTTAAAATAAAAAATATTTTCACTTAATTTTATGCTTAATTAATTATATTTATATTAATTATTGTTCAAAATAATAAAATATATAATATTAATAAATTATATTTTAAAATATAAAATTGAACTTTTAAAAAATTTATCACTACCCATGGTGCAGGAAAACACCTAGATTAATAATTGTAAGTATGACTACTAAAATTGATGACATGTCTTATAGATTAATATGACATGGATAATTATATTTAATGTTAATTTATTTTTGGTAAACTTTTTAAAATATGGTAATAACTCATATATTATATTTATTGTCGATTTATATTTTTGGACTTTTTTAAAATATGGTAATAACTCATAAATCATCGTTAAAATAAATATATTCAATTATGGCTTTTCAAATTTAGAAATATCATTTAAGTTAAAAATATTTCAAAAATATATACATATGTTTAGAAAATATAGAAATTAAATCATAAAATCAAATTAAATCGTAAAATCATTAGTTTCTTATATATATCTACAGGTTTTATAAATAGTGTTTGATTTTAATTTTTGACAATTATGAAATTTTACATATTTATTTAATATATTTAATTAAAATAAATAGATAGAAAAATCTACCTAAGATTATAATTTTAAATATATACATGCACATTCTTAAATATAATCCAAAATAAACAAAAAAATTTTATCTTAATTTTAATGTTCAGTTAAATCAAATTTATATTAAAATATTGATAAAGAAAGAAAATTTATAATATTAATAAAAATTAAATATAATTTATATTTATCTATTAAAAGTATTTTAAAATTTTTTTACTGCACATGGTGCAGGAAAACACCTAGTTATTAGTATAGATAGTCGTAGAAAAGAACTGAAAAGACAAAATCATAAGGGACAGGGCTAGTAGCCCACTATTTAATTTCAAAGGCCCATTAGGCTCTTGAGAATACATCGTTGCTCTCTTTAGAAGCACTCGCGCATAAAACTATAGTGGGAGGGGAGACCGAAAGAAAAAGAATCAGTCTCGAAACTTTTGTCGGATTTCCCAAAGAAAAAAAAAATGGCGGATCAACTGACCGATGACCAGATCTCAGAGTTCAAGGAAGCCTTTAGCCTCTTCGATAAGGATGGAGATGGTAATATCTTATTTCTACAGATCTTCCTACCTTTTTCGTTTATCTTTGAGCTTTTTTTTTTCCTTTTGACGATTGATGGTCTTCATTTTTCTGATACAGTTCGCGTTTGTTTCACGATCTAGTTTTTTGTTTTTTCCTGTAAACGATTCATGACTTGTGTTTTGTGTTCGCTTTCTCGATGGATCTCTTAAGATTGAAATGATCGAGATCTCATTCTTGCAGCAATGAAATTATTCCATGAATCTTAGTTATGTCATGTCATGTTCATATGTTATTGAATTGTTGATTGAGAATTACATAAGGAAACATAAACGGAGAATATTCCATTTTCCTTTTAACATTTTGGGGATATTATTTATTTTTGAAATGAAGTTTATTTGTTGAAGTCTCCCTCTCTCTTTGTTGTGTATTTGTAAACTGATGTTTGTCTCTAAAGCTTATAACTTTGGTGTGGTTTGCAAGGTTGCATCACAACCAAGGAGCTCGGAACCGTGATGAGGTCACTAGGGCAAAACCCAACCGAAGCTGAGCTCCAAGACATGATCAACGAGGTCGATGCAGACGGTAACGGTACCATCGATTTCCCGGAGTTCCTGAACCTGATGGCCAGGAAAATGAAGGACACTGACTCTGAGGAAGAGCTCAAGGAAGCCTTTAGGGTTTTCGACAAAGACCAGAACGGTTTCATCTCCGCGGCTGAGCTTCGACATGTGATGACTAACCTCGGTGAGAAACTTACCGATGAGGAAGTTGATGAGATGATCCGTGAAGCTGATGTTGATGGTGATGGTCAGATCAACTATGATGAGTTCGTTAAAGTCATGATGGCTAAGTAAGTGAGTGAGAGCGAGAGAGTCTTATTATCCCTTGTTAAAAAAATTAAAAGCCTTAACCTAAAAGAATGATACATTTGGCTTTGATTCTGGTTGTGTTCTTTAGGACATGTTTTTGCTTCTTTTCATGTTTTATTTGTCTGCTTTTGGCTTAAGCTATCTCTTTAGTGTTATGTCAAGTATGAACTTCATGTTTTCAGTATCCTTTTGACAATTGATATTCTCTCCTTTTTATTGGTTTTAATCCCTGTTGTTTCCCTTCAATGAATGTTCTATAAAAAAATACTGCTAGAGACGTCTAGGTGGTTGAAAGTAGACCTGAGTATTTGTAATCAAACCTGAGATCCGAACATCCATGTTCTATAGGATAGTCAATAGTGTTTTCTTAACCCGTGATAGGTTGGTTGAAGAAAGTTAACGGTGGATTTGATCTGTAGGGAGTAAAAAAATATAACAAAAATGTTATTGTACAGAAAAATGTATTTGTTTGCTTCTTCACCCTTGAACTTGGCTTCATCTCTACAGCCAAACAACTCTACATGATAGATTTGCAAACCTCCCAGCTTCCCTAATCTGGTCTCTGCACAACACCACCAAAACCTTCTGCCTCAAACCAAACTGTGACTTGATGCATAGCTTTGGTTTCTCGGGCATTCCCTTTAAGAACACCGTACTTCTCGCCGGGACGATATGATTAGGGATACTGAGTTTGGAGGAAGAAGCTGAGAAAGAAGAAGAGCCTAACGTATTGGCGTCACTACCGTTAGAAACACCGATAGCTTTCCATCCATCAGCTATCAGTTGCATAGTTTTCCTCGTGGGAATGACCTTCTTCTTCTCCATATCTTTCAGAAGCTCCTCAGCTTTCCACGGCTGCTTCGCTTCTCCAAACCCCCACATGAGAGTCTCGTAAGTAGTCAAGTTTGGGGACAGACCAACCGTTCCACACATTTTGCTATACACCTGCATCGCTTTCTTCATCTCGCCTGCGCTGCACCAACCGCTTATGATCGTCGTGTAGATCACCACGTTTGGCCTTACACCGAACTTCTTCATCTGATTCAAGATTTGCTCTGCCTTCTCCGGCTCTCTAGCTCGAGTGTACCCTTTGGCTAGGATGCTAAATGCATGAATGTCCGGGTCTATTCCTCCTTCCAACATATCTCCATAGATCTCCTCGCATCTTTTCATATCTCCCACAGAGCTCCACGCGTTCATTAGTGTGCTGAATGTAACCACGTCAGGTCTTACTCCGAACTCTTCCATCAGGTTCACCACCTCGCCAACTCCATCCATGTCGTTGCTGGCGAGGAAGCCTTTGATTAGAGAGTTGAAAACAAAGAGATTTGGATGAACTCCAAGTTCTTTCATTCTATAGAAAAACCTCAAAGCTTCCTCCATCTTCCCTTCTTCGCAGTAACCATTCGTAATGGTACCGCAGGTACGTACGTTCGGTTTAACTCTGCTGTGTAACATCCTCGGTATGATCATATCCTCAGCTGTGCATGTTGAACCGATCCGCGCATACGCTCTTGCCAACGTGTTGAACGTGACTACATCAGGTTTCACCCCATAAGATTGCATTTTGTACACAATGTTCCATGCTTCTTCGATCCTCCTCTGGTTACACCAAGCCTGGACGAGTATGTTGCATGTTCTGTCGTTCGGTTGGAGCATTTCGTCGCGTACCATCATCTCCAGGAGCCTTGACGATTCCTCCAGCTTACCGATTTTGCCGTATCCTTTGATGAGAGTGTTGAACGTGCTCGCTGTGGGTTTGCATCCACTCTCCTTCATTTTTTCGAAGATCTTCATCGCTTGGTCGAGGTTTCCAGACTCGGAAGAGGCGTTGATGATGGCGTTGAAGAGAATGGTGTCCGGTTTGAGGCCGTTTTGCTCGACTTTGGAGATGAGGGAGAGGAGAGAGTGGAAATGCTTTTGGCGGGTCAACGCGGTTACGAGAGTGGTGTATGTGATGATGCTTGGCTTGTGGCCTTCTTGGATAAGTGTGTTGAAGATGGAATGAGCCTCTTGTGGTCTCCCTCGTTCTATCAGACCGTTCATCAGCTTGGTCCTTGAACGAACATCGCCGCAAGTCGTACCGCTTGAACATATCACACACGGATATGACCTCAACTGCACTGTCACAGCCTGTGAAAGAAAGAAAAGGATAAGTTATCTCAAAACTCTTAAGGGATAGGATCAAAGACGTTAATTAAGTATTTGAATCTGATGGTTTAAGTATAATCAGATAGATGAATGACTCTCACTTCTGAATCTTTAAAAACAGCTTCCACATCATCCAAATTTGCTTCTTTGTTCTCTTCAGACACGGCTGGCTTGTAATCTTTCTTGAACCAGGCATCGTCTAAAATCTCTGGAATTGTGATACGCTGGCATGTTAATACAGTCAATTAGTTCCAACAATGAAATCAAGGACAAGTGGTGATATTTTAACCGCATATGTTTTCAATTATCAAGTTCTACATGAAAGACGCAGGTCAAGAATCCGCTTAGAATCGCTATATGATGGCAACGTATTCATGGGACTAACAACTGCTGCAGGAGGACTTTTAACTTTTTAGCATTTTAGACAAAATGATAGATCTACTAGGGAGTAGCTCATTTAAGATAGAATCAGCAAGAGTTCTAGTCTTTTCACAAGATTATTTGGGATAATTAAGATGTCTTGAAAGCAGTGGTAACCGAATATCTTACAGTTGTAGGTTTTGGATCCAACATTCGGACTATTAGGTTTTTAGCACCAGAAGAAAGCCAAGGAGGACAACTGAATTCAGCAGATGAGATCTGAAAAAAAACAACAAAAGTGAGTAATTACAGATAATGGTGAGGAAGAATCCTGAATATAAATATTACAAAACTTCTTACCATTTTGTTTAGCGTCTTGGGATCAGAATCCTCAAACGGCGAGTAGCCAGCAAGTAGAACAAAGAGTATCACTCCACACGACCACAAGTCTGCGGTTGCCTCGTCGTAGCCTTGGCTAAGAACCTTGGGAGTAGAGCAACAAGAAGAACCATTAAAAACAAGGTGGAAAAAAGCATGAGAAGCCGTATGACTAAGCATACCTCAGGAGCAGCATAGTTTGCAGTTCTGCATTCAGGACCATGACCCTGCCCAAAACCAAGTAATTCCGATAAGCTGAGAATCTAGAAAGATCAGTGTTATGGATTTATCAGATATTTGTTAATAGCATCATTACTAAACGTCAGGCACAGTCATAAGAATCAGGCAAGAAAAACTCAGTAGGAACTCATGCAGATAAAAAATGATGGTAAGAGACAAAACTACCATGACTTGTTGTGACAAGGCGCTGAATCCAAAACCAGAGACTTTCAGATTTCCTTGAGCATCAAGAAGCAAGTTTTCCGGCTGCATTGAGAGGGAAAAAAAAAAGCCATTCAATTAGCTGCGCTTGTAAGCAAACACACTATGAACTTGAGCCCTAAAACGTTGTTGTACCTTTAAGTCTCTGTGGTATAGTCCCCTGGTATGGCAGTAATCAACTGCGTTGATAAGCTGCTGAAAATAACTCCGTGCTTCCTCTTCTTCCATGCGCCCATCATTTTTCTTCACAAGTTTTTAAATTTAATGCATTGCTTAAAAGACCAAAAAATTAATACATCTTCATCTGTGAAATACAGGGAGCATGAGGCACTTGATGCATAATAATTCAATCACCAAAGAATACATGGAAGAGATAAACTCACAATTTTGTCAAAAAGCCTTCCACCACTGATGAACTCTAAGACAATATATATTTTCGACTTGCTCGCCAGAACCTAGAATGATTATCAACTTCTCAAACAGATCTGTTTTGATTTATTTCGTGACTTAGGCAAAGGAAATAGAGAGAGACGTAGAGAAAAGTTGGGACATTGAGATGAACCTCATAGAGCCGCACTACATTTGGATGGTTTATCAGCATCATTGTACAAATTTCTATCTTTATCTACAAAAGCAAAACACAAAATAGGCACATCAGACTTGTATATTGAAGACAGGTCAACATGTGAACCTCACTCTTTATATTGAGCATGTTTTGGTTCAAAAGTAATAATGAAAACAGAGAAAGTGAGTTTTTTTACCAGTTCAGACATGTTAGTTTTGAGAAGCTTGTCTTTATCAAGCATTTTGAGAGCAACGGATTCTCCCGTCTCGGTATCCTTAGCATACCTGAGTTTAGCGAAAGTGGCTTGTACAATCGTTTTGCCAACCTCATATTTACCAACCCAACGCTTGACTTTTGGATCACTCATCATCACTCAAGAGTTGACGTTTTGATCTTCACAAAGCTGTTAGTACAGGAAAAAAAATGTGTCTGGTCATCTCTTTAGAATTAATCCACCCAGCATAACAGTCAAAGAGTGTTTCTTTTTCTCAAATCACAAAAATTTAACTGCTACTCCACTAACCAATAATCTTATGCATATATATGTATACAGCTAAAAGTGAAATTCTCTGAGTTAGCTACAAGATAAATCATCATCATCATCCTCATACATATTAGATTGTCTACACACTTTATAAACGCGTGAACAGGTGATCAAACAAACTCTCCAGTTTTACCGAATCGTTTCTTAGAATCGAAGTAGAGAACATGGAAAACACACCTGTGAATTGGCACTAGAAGTGAAATCGCATGCAGACTTTCCAGAACTCAAAGCTTTGCAGGAGGATTCAAAAAAATCAATGGCGCAGAGTGATGCAGAACAAAGAAGCTTGAGAGTCGCGTGGAGAACAGACTCTCATCGCTTCTGCAACTTGATTGATCGGTCTAATTTACTACTACTAAGCCAATGCCTTCTTCTTCCTCCTTACTCCATCTTGTGGCTCACTTTATCACACGCTCTTTCTCTTGTTTTTCTTTTTTTTTTCTTTTATCTTTTTCTTATCCAAAATCTCAATTTACAATAGATACAACAAAAGTTCGACGACGTGGACAAATGATGAGCCAGTCTAATACTAACACTTTCTTTTCTGATTGGTTAATTATTTTTCTTGTCACAGAAAATGATTTTTTATTTTCCTAATTTGAAAAAAAAAACTATTTTTCGTTAACCACGACTCGGTTTCTTTTTCTTTAAGGAAACACGAACTATGCATGTCTGGTTGCTAGCAGATAAAGCTTATAATAACGTCTTATTGGGGAATGCATTTCACAGTTTTTTCTTTGTTACAATGAGAACTCAGAAGCTGTGTACATAAATTCCACCAGAACAAGGTAAGAAGAAGGTTAATAAGCTCGGGAATTGTTTGGCACTCACTATGAACAACGAACAAGTTCTCACAGAAATTTTTTGAGAGATAAAAGAGAGAAGACAACGTGGCATTTGATTTCTATCATTTCGGTTTTACCGTGTGAGCGGTTTGTAGAGGACAACAGTTATGTACTTAGACTCGAACCTGTGTGTTAAACCCAAAGCTACAATGGACTGTGGAGTCCATCCTTGCTCTATGAACACATGGTTTAGCACCACATGCTGTGGCTTTTTGCCTTCTACCCCTGTTTCTTCACTTTTCCCAAGAAGTGTTAGATGCAGCTGAGGTGGCACCGTCAGTGGATCTTTTGTGTAATCCTCTGCCGTTGGCAGGGCTTGGCCGTAGCTATGATCAGGTGACGGTGGCGCCTCAAACTCCACTATGCTTTCTGGGTTTTCCGGCACAAAGTTCTGCGTAATGATTTGAGGAGACGCCGCTACTTTATTACGCAGACTAATAGGTTTATAACATGAAAAAGAGGGTGTGAAAATTTACTTACATGAACATCGAGAATGTTACAGACATTGCCCGTTTCGTCTGATACAAAGGGCAAATCTGGGATGTGTTTGCATTCACCGTCGACGATCACCTTGCAGTGGTATATTCCAGATGGAAGGACCAAGAGAATTGAATGGTCTTTTCCACATTTCTGCAGCTTCTTCCTGTGGAATGTAAAAAATATCTATACGTTTAGTGTAGATATGGAAAGCTCGGGAGCAAGTTCCTGAGAAACAAATCAATTTCTACCTTGATCTCCAATTGTCCCATGAACCTTCCACTGACACATCATTACCTCCCTGGTTCCATGTAATGACAATAGGGATTCCTGGCTCTTCGAGATGATCAAAAACACTTTGAGATTGGTTCCACTGGATCTTGTTAGGCGAAGGAGGGGCGTTTGCCCTCTGCAATGGAGCCACTGGAACCTGATACATGCACCACAAAAAAAACCGAGCCCGTGAGATTTTCTCAAACCAAGCGCGAGAAGAAATTTGGGAATGTGTACCATGTGACAGGAAATGCAGCCAATAGGTATACATGTTAAGCCTAAACAATGGAAGAGGTGACCAATAGTTGACCCAATGGCGTTAGATGTAAGGTGGAATAACAATGTGAGCTGAAAAAAGCAAAGAAGCAGAATAATGAACATAGCAAACAACAGATAAACGAGAAACTTACTATACAATACAGACAGAAGCACTGACTAGCAAACCGTATGTTACTATTCCTTCCTACCAAACCCTGATAAGCCGGGTCAATGTGTATTATTCACATATTAAGAAGTAGAATGAAGAAACAACCTCAATGTCAAATTGTCTCAAGTAAATTCAAGCTTCTGCGTGTTCAAAATTGAAAATGGGCTCAGAAATGAAGAAGCTTCCCCTCCCCCATCAAAATGAAAGCAAATAAATATTAAACAAAAGACTCACAATGGGACATCACATTTCACAATTCACAGTCAAATCAGCACAAAGAGTATCAGTAACTGGTAATGACCAGAGCGCAAAAAAAAAAAAAAAAAACAGCATCGAAACATAGATCAACAAGAACTAACAAACAAGAGCTTCTCAAAAGCAGAATCTCTGGCACGATTTCACTAGGTTGTAACTCAACAAGGTAAACTAAGCATCTCTCTCTCTGCTAAAAAACAAAAGAAGAATAACTTCCTAACTCCTCATCTACCAGAGTTTTTTTTTTTTATACTTCTCCAGAACCAAAAGATTTAAGAAGAGTAAAGTCCAATTCATTTTTTTTTCACCCAAACAAGTGCCAAGTATGCCCTCTTAACAATGATCGATAGCAAAGATGCATCACACAAAGACATCAACAACTATCATACAAGGAGTGTCAGTAATCAGGAGAGCAACTGGAGAATAAAAGTCAAGTCAGGTTTCTCTTATTCAACGAGAGAATCCTAACGAGTAAACTCTATTTCACCTTCAACGATAGTTCAAAGAGTGTTTCAAGCGGATCATC
The DNA here is from genome assembly GCF_000801105.2 of Raphanus sativus. Taxonomy (NCBI): domain Eukaryota; kingdom Viridiplantae; phylum Streptophyta; class Magnoliopsida; order Brassicales; family Brassicaceae; genus Raphanus; species Raphanus sativus. The sequence continues at coordinate 6,744,794 of NC_079517.1, read as the reverse complement.
CAAAACCAAGCATCCAATTCAGCGATCGGCACAGACACTATATATATAGAGAGAGAGAGAGATAGAAAGTAAACCTGAGGAGCGAATAAGAAAGGAGAGGGAGATCGAGCGGGGCTTCCGGGAGGAGAACTGCTCATAGAGTCTGCGGAAGGACGACGTTGACGACTGTTGACGGAAGGATCGCCGCCGTTAGATCTCGCCGAAGATGACGTAGCATCTCCGTCGACGACGCCGTCTCTGGCGTCGTCTTCTTTGCCGCTCGCATTTCCCATCTGAAATCAAAGAAGCAGGAGAGAGAAGCAGACGTGAAGAAAAATGGAGGGAGGGAGGAAGAAGAGGAGAAGTTTAATTAAACCCTGGTGCTAGGGTTTAATTACGAGGAATGCCATTTTAAGGGCTCTTGTGAGAGATATCATTAAAATCCGTACCGAATGGATAAACTAGTGACGTGGCGTCCTTAAAGTAGATAATGAACATCCATTCTTTTTTGTCTTCTTCTTTTTTAAAAAAGGGGAAAAAATCTCATATCATATTCGCAAATTTCAATCATCATAATTGTGTATTTTGAGCATACTGCAAGCATTTGTTGTCCAACGTATTGTTAATATATCTTATTAAAACAAAAACATTATAATTTTTTTTAGGTAGATTTTAAAGTTGGACCTTATATATTTAATGCTATATTAATCTATTTATTATTAGACATGCCTTTTTATAAATAATTAATATCAATCATTACCATAGTTTTTCACTTCTTACATTATTATTATATCCACTACGCATATTTCCTTATATTGCATATATTTTACTATAATCTAGATACATCTACTAGCATATTATACTATAAGATAGATTATTTATGATACATCTACTAACATATAATACTATACGACATATTACGACATATTACTAATAATACAATATATTATCTGTATTCATTAACTTGCATCTATCAATATTAGCAATACTATGAAAACGACTAACTCTATACTTTGAACCTATAAACCATGATATACTAATTTATAACAAAAATGACATTACTGTTACAAATTAGTTTTTATAAAAATTATTTATAGCAGCAATTTGTTATATAAGATAAATTTAATCAAGACCCAAATCTTTTTTTTTCCTGTTCAGAAAAAAAGAAACCTACAAATATATACCATTAAGTTAGCCAAAAATCTTCCGAATAAATAGTAAATCTCACCAACCCAACAAAATGAATTAAAAATATAACAAAGATATTATGTTTGAAATTTAGCTTACTGGATCGGATATAAATCTGTTCATTTCAGGTATGAGTTCTTCAAGTTCTCAACATTTGGATTTAAGTAGGTATTTGATTTTTTTTTATCCGGGTCGATTTTTTTTGGTTCCGGATCATTCTAACTTTTTTATATTATAAATTTTAAATAATATATCAAATGTATATAAAATATGTGAATCAAAAGATAAATCCGCGTAGGCGCGCGGGTCATGATCTAGTAGCTAGTTATTACTAAACATATAAAAGAATGTAAATGGTATTAAGGCAGATCAATATATAGTGTGGTGACATGGTGTTGTTCTCTACAGATCAAAGAAAAAAGGAAACAATTGCTAATATTGTACTTTGTCTAACTAGAGCTACTGTATACAACAAAATTATGTGTATTTTGGTCTCACTAGTAAAACACTTGTAGGTTCAAACATCAATTTTCAATATGTGCACTCATTCACAAGCTTATTATTATTAGTTTGTAATAATAGATTTGGTGTGCAGTGAAATTTTTTTTCGGTTAGATGGTGCTTAAAAAAGTAGGTTTCGATTTGGTTTTGGTGGTATCACGGTATAAATTCCAAATTCAAGTAGGATACTGACTCAAAGGGGAAGCTTGGACTTGAACAAAAAACATTATGGTAAAACTTGATAAACCCAAATAAGATCATTAAACCTTTTTTGTTGTTGTTAAAAGGCCTATCATTAAACCTTTTTCGAACGTGAAAAGGTAAACAATATTTCCAAGGATTTCTTGCTCATTATGTCTCAGCTTCCAAATATGACCAGTCTCTGTGATATGATTATTTTCAGTTCAAGGGAATAACTATGAACACACTAACATTATTAAAAGCCTACTATGGCAGCAAATGTTAGCCTCAAACATTTTTTAAGTCTCTCTTTTACAATGGATGATTGGTCATTGCTGACAAGAAATAAAAATATTTCGATTTTTTCTATTTTTTAAAACACTTCATTTTGCCTTCTCGAATTGCTTTTCAGCCACTTTCAAGTTGTAAGACTTCTTCGTTTGCTTCATCAAGTGAACAATAAATACTTCATAGACTTTGAGTTTAACGCAGTGTAAACTCTGAAGTGTCATTTTCAGAGAAGAAAGTATCGATTCTATTTGATACGAGAGAATTAAGATAGTATTTCTTTTTATTCTTTTGCCGGCTTCATTTCTAAACCCTTCATAATTTTCTTAAATATATCTGCCAACCAATTCGTTCTAACTTCTATAAATTCAACACCAGATGAAAAATTGCATTCGATTTCTCCCACAACACTGTGAATTCCTCTTATCATTTATGTTTCGTTCGACTCCTTCCTCTCATCACATGCTTTTTTCTTTCTGATTTGCAGCATTTACTAGTTTATATACTCTTGCTTATAACTACGCAGGCGTGCGTTTCCTGCAAATTTGAAGTCAAATCACACCGAAAAAATGTGACTTATATGAGAAAATAAATAGTCTCATTCTCATACCACTAGTATTGCGCGAAACTAAAATGAAGATAAAGTCCTCAAAATGTCTCTCCTATAGTTACGGAAATAGTATACTTCTAACTAAAATGGCCAATTTACTGAATTTTAATCATCTTTTATAAATAATAATAGCATATTCCGAATCTAACTGCTTATCTGTTAAACATGGCTTTGTCCATAAAGTCATGCTCAGCTTTATTTGTAGTGCGGAAAGACTTCTCGGCGTCCTTACAATCCGATGATGTCTTGTTACACGTTGTTCATATAATTGAGTCACCATCTTAGACTTCTGACTCTTATCAATTCAAGAAGCATGTGTTTAGCATGTAGGGATTTAGGGGGTAAAGTGGGCAGGCGGAATTCTAGTATCATTTTGATGTTAAAGTTTTCTCAAAAAAAAAAAGTTGATGTTAAGGATCTTTTAATTATTCTACTCAAAATATGGTTTATTATTTTTAATTTTCTACTTAAAGAGCCATTTTTTATAGAACCACATTTGTCAAATGGATTGACTAAAATTTTATTAATATTGATCTTACATTATTAAACATGAGGTTCGAACCTGTAAATTACATATTATAAAAAAATGGTTACAAAAGATTGTATATCATCGAATATGAATTTATACGGCTCGGAACGACACAGTCAGATATCTATGTACATATTTCTCCATAACTAACTAAACATTCAAAAACAGCCGAGTTTTGTGTATATACACAATGCAAAGTAATATATTCTTTAGATTTCAATATATCATATTTTAAATATATAAAATATATTTTATAAAGAGATGTATTAAAGAAAAATAACTTAGAGTATCTCCTTTCACTCTTTATATAACTTACTCATTTTATAGGGTAAATAGAGTGGAAAATGGAGTAGTGAACAAAAAAAATAAAAATATTACTCTATAAATGGAGTAATGCTTTTATTTTTTATTTTCTACTCTATTTTTCACTTCATTTACTCTATAAATAGAATAAATTATAGAGTGAGGATGAAGATGCCATTAGAAAAATGATATTCCAATAGTCTATATACATAGGCATTCATCTTTTTTTTTTCCTTTTAAAAGATGGGATCTCTAGTTCACCCATCAATCATTATTGTGAATGCAATTCAGGTTGTGTAGGGATTTTAAGTGTTTTGTATGTTATGTCCAATATACAATTTAAGTTTCTATCTTATTATATAAAGCTTGGTTATTCAAAGTTACTAATTAACATGATTGCGACATGTGGTAATTATATATTTAAGATTGTGACATGTTTTATTATATAAATAGTCATTTAATAGTATTTGTCCTTTTAAGTTTTAAACAAAATATTGTAAACAAAAAATCTTACAAATAATTATTTAGTAGTATCTTCTTTTTTATTACTAAAACTGCATATAAGTTTTAAAAATCTTATATGCATATTTCTTTTCTGAAAAATTTTGTTACTATAACTGCAGATCAAAAGTGAGATAGAAAACCGAATAATCATTATAAAAATTTTTGACTCAAAAATATATATCTGATATTGAATATCATATATTTGAAATGAAATTAAGAAAACTTCTTAACGATTGTGTTATGTCCTCTACATGTCTACTACAGCATGCACTACACGTTACTTTTATAAACAGTTATTCACACAATTGAGATTCAAAAACATGGTTTTTATTACACATATATATTTGTGGCTACAGGAATCAAATCATTATCAAACTGCATAAAATATAAATAGTTTCATTACCTATAAATTGCATGATAAAAATGTTAATCCATAATGTTATCTATTGGTTAAACAACTAAAATTATTTCTAATTCACCTATATATTCATATCTATATACTCTTTTTGTGATAGAGAAATTATATTATAGAGATGGATTTGATCCAATGTATGATTATGCAATAGAGTTTCTCTACGTTTAGAGGAAATTATTGAGATATGCTATTTTTGTTTCTAAATATAGAGATGAAAATATCGTTCCATTACATTTTATTAAAATATAGAAACACTATAATAGATTCATACAATGGAGAAACTCACATTTATAATAGAATTTATCTATTTAACGAGTAAAGATAGAGAAATATATAGAGTTAGGAATTGAAGATATTTTAAAGATGAATAAACTATGTAAACCAAAATAGATAAATGATAATGAATGCACAAAAATACATTCAAGATCCTACAATGACAACATAAACATTTCTAAATTTTCATGTAAGCATAATAATATGTTTGAACAAAAAGAATAATATAGAAAGTTAATACAAACATTAAATTAAGAACTAAGAAAGTGTATGACATTGTCATCGACTCAATTGGTTTGATTAAACTTTTAATTTATTTATACTTTGCTCTGTATTTCTTTACGTTGGGTTCGATTTGAATTTTTGGACATGGCTTTTTTCTAATCCTATGTATAAAGTTGCTAATAATTCATTTATGCGCCATGATTATTGAAATATGAATACTAACCAAAAATGAGAAAAATAATTTTTATACTTAGAATATAATTTCCATCCAATATATGTAAAAGTTATACAATTGAACTATTTTCTCATTTTATGTTTTCATGAAACTAAAACATTAATCAAAATCCGTGCAACGCACGGATCCATATCTAATATACAATAAAAGTTATTGCCACAAAAACAAGTAAATAGATTTTCATGTCAAACAAAAAAAATTAAATTATAAATAAACAAAAATTTCCGACTTTAAATATACAATTAAATTTGTCTCGTTCTCATAAAAACAACAATTAAATTGCATAACTACCAAAAAAAAAAGGGCTATTAATTAAATTAAAAGAAGAAGGTAGAACTAGGGTTTTTGTTAAGTGTTCATCGCTTACACTTAAAACCGCCACCCAAAACAAACACACACACACTTCCTTCTTCTTCAATATTTTCAATCACATTGCGTCTCCTCCTCCCGATCCTGCAATCCCTCCTCTGCTTTCTGATCCCATCCAATTCAGTTTTTCCTTGACGATGGCGGAGACTGAGGGATCACTGGCCGATGATCGAGAACTGATCGGCGGTTTCGAGACTAAGTCTCCATGGAAAACAACGGCGTCTCCCGCCGAAACCGTCGACGCTCCTGTAATGGGTGCTCACTCGTGGCCTGCTCTCGCCGACGCCGCGCAACAGCCGCGACCTAAGAATCTTCCGACGGCGGCGGCGGCGGCGGCTCCGCCGTCTAAATCCATTCCGACCTCAATCCCAGCTCCTGCTCAGGTTAGTGATAAGCAAGCCAGCTTATCAGTTAGTCAGTAATCTATTAATGCTAATGTATCGGTGGTGGTTCGTTTAATTGGTAGGTTTTGGTTTGGATTGTTTAGTTACTTCTTAGCAGAATCAAAATTAGGTTTTATCGAATTCGATGCATGATGTGATTTACATTTGCTTGGGTTGAAAGGTTTAGGAATCTCTTTAGGTTTAGATTTGTAGCATATAGTTTGCAACTGAGAAGTTTCTATGTTTGATGTTTTAGGCTGTAGCTGCTGGTCAAGGGAAGTCTAAGGGTGGTGGAAAGGGAAACAACCCTGCGCACAAGAATCCGTCTGGACGTCATTCAAAGCCAGGCTCGAAGAGCAACCAAAGTGGTCCTCTTCCTCCTCCTTACATGATGCACGGTGTACCTTATCATCCAGCTCCTTTTCCACCTATGGTTCCTCCGCCGCCGCATGCTGCTACTGGTCCGGAGTATCCGTATGCTCCTTATCCTCCTTACCCGGTTCCTGGAGCTCCTGCTGTTGCAGAGTCTGGAAATGAGAAGAAAGCTCAAGCTTCCCCTCTTCAACCTGTTTTGCCAGCTCCTCAAGGAGACCACCCTGGACAGCCTTGGCAGCAGCATCAGAGGGGGTTTGACCCCAGGAACATGCCACATGGCGCTGGACCGAGGAATTTCATGAGACCTCCGTTTATGGGACAAGCTCCTGGTTTCATGGTTGGTCCAGGTCCAGGCTTTCCCGGTAAGATATTGATTCTTTGTCAAGGTTTTCTGGAAAGGGATTGGCTGACTGCGGCGGTTAGAACTCAATAGTATATCTTGATTTAACCTGATTTCTGTTTTTTTCTTTCTGTTTCTTGATTTGACATAGGGCCTGTATACTATTTGCCGGTTCCACCTCCGGGAGCTATAAGAGGTTATACTCCACGTTATGCTCCATACCCTGTTAACCAGGGTCCTCCAGCACTGCCTCCAGAAAAACTCGACTTAAAGGATAGAGTCATAAAACAAATAGAATACTATTTCAGGCAAGTTTTGTTTCTACATCAAGTCATCTATATGTTTTGTGCTTCTAAAACTATGTTCTTTGCTGTACACCTGGGAATTTCTTGTAGTATTTCCATGCGTTTAGATCTAGCTGTGTTCACCTTATGTGTATTTATTCCTTTTTTCAGTGATGGAAACCTTCAGAATGATAAGTACCTCATTTCCTTGATGGATGAACAAGGATGGGTTCCCATCAAAATTATAGCTGACTTCAAAAGGGTAATACTTGTAACATGAGCTTGGCTTGCTTTCTTTTGCATTAGTCTATTTCTTCATCTGCATTTACCTAATGTGCTACTTTGATTTTACTCTTGAATTACAGGTTAAGATGATGACCACGGATGTAGAGTTTATAGTCTATGCATTGGGATATTCTAAATCTGTTGAAGTGCTGGTAATAGTACCATAGCCACCTTGTTTCTGTGATCTCACTTGTCTGTTTGATCATATCACGAAGTTCTGGTACTCTTATAGGGTGAGAAGATACGCAGGCGAGACGAGTGGTCTAAGTGGGTTCCTGCATCTAAAAGGTCAGCCTCTGAGGAAAAAATTGGAGACAATGACGGAGATTCCCCAGAGAATACAACAAGAAGAGATAACTCTGAGATACAGTCAAAGGGTACTTCAAAGCCTACTGCGTTCTCTTCAGAGGTAGAGCTTGTTTTCTTTGAGTAGAGAGATTCTGTAAAACTGCCAAATTTTGTTCCAGTTCATAGCTTTTTTTGTGCTAAGGTTCAGGGAGCTCAGCCATCAAGAACCAATGCTAATGGAAGTGATTTCATGAAATCATCAAGCGAACAAAGAAATATGGATGACTTGTCAAGCGATCTAAACACTTTCTTGCTTGATGAGGAAATGGATCTGGAGCATAGAAGCCCTAGAAAGAGTGGACTTTCCATGTGCAAAAGGTAGTGCACGAGTTGATTACTCTTGATATTGGTTTCATCCCTCTTTTTCGATATTACCTTTTGGATATGAACCTTCAACTGCATATAAAGTATTGGAGTGTGTGTGTTTAAATAGCCCTCTCTTTAAGCGCTATGGCTCAAGGCGCAGCCTAGAGCGCCTTAGTCACTAAGGTGTGGGGCAATCCACAAAACCGTCGCCTAGACCATATGGCGAGGCTTGTTTACTTTTTTTAACGAGACTTTGACCAAGTCACCAACTCATCGAACCCTAACAAACTCTTCTAAATTCTTCCTGTCTAACTTATAAAAACTAACTTAGAAACACAAAATGGTCATCTAATTATGTCTTCTAAGTTCCCACTTTGCCGATGTTAGTTAGAATCATTCTACTTGCTAACTTCCTCTTCATCCCCTCTTTGAGAAAAGAATATGTTGCGAAACACCACCAAAAACTGACCTTTTTCACATGTTAAATGACGTATATTTTGTCAGTACATCATGGGAACGTGCACCTTGGCTTATGAGCACCATTTAAACACAGATTGGAGTTGATGTTTTGGTTTATTTGAATATCTGTAGAATTGAGGATGAAGATGATGATGTAGCTGTTGATGATCATGATATCCAGAAACTTGTAATTGTTACCCAGGTATTACACCGAACTTGTGATGTATTTACCTGAATTCTTTGATGTGGAGTTCTCATATTCCGTTGTATGCTGGACAGAATAGTGGGAAAAGTGATGGCACTGGAATCAGTGGGACAAAAGCAAAGAACATTCCCAAGGAGCTTGCCTCCACAATAAACGATGGTCTTTACTACTTTGAGCAGGTTAGGGTTTTTTTCTCGACAGAATGATATGATCTTTACCTCGTGTGGAGTCTACTATCTAAACACCAACGTGAACAGGAGCTGAAAAAGAATCGACCTGGTCGTAAGAAGAACAATTCTCATTTAGATAGCAGAGATGGAAAAGTGAAAGGGGGAGGATTGAACACTAAACTAGGCGAAAATTCCGCAGCAAATGGAGGTGAAGAGCATAGCATTAGGAGGAAGCAAAATAAGGGAACCCACAAAAATCAAATGGCCCATGTAAGGAGGTTCTTTTCCGGCAACATAAGGAACCATGGGGCTACTTCAGAAAGTCCACCTAGTAGCTCCATTGGATTTTTCTTCGGTTCTACACCTCCAGACAGCCATGGGTCAGTGTCCTAGACTCCTAGCAATTCCATGATATTCCCAATTTATTCTTGTTTTTTTTTTTGCCTTTTCATGTTTTTGATAATTTTGTTCCGACCTTTAACAGCCACAGGCTTTCGAAACTGAGTTCATCACCACAGTACTCTCTTCCTGGCAGCAGTCCACCTGTGGGATCTTTACCAAAATCATTTCCACACTTTCAACATCCGAGCCACCAACTGCTTGAAGAGAATGGGTTTAAGCAAGAAAAGTGAGTATATTTCTTTTGTTATACAACCTGAGTTTTTATTGTATGGAGCATTACTTTAGTTAGGATAAGTTTGTATCCTGAGTACATCTAATCTCAACTCTTTTTTTTCTAACTCTGCCCATAGGTACTTGAAGTATCGCAAGCGGTGCTTAAACGAAAGAAAGAAGCTGGGAAGCGGATGCAGTGAGGTAAATTCTATGCCAACCTCATTTTGATGATCTTTGAGACAGTCGAATAGATATCCTAAACCTGTTTTCTGGAAATGTGTCTGAATCCTGGATGTTCTGTCTTCAGGAAATGAATCATTTGTACCGATTCTGGTCGTATTTCCTCAGAGAAACGTTTGTTCCGTCTATGTATGAAGATTTCCAGAAGTTTGCTCTCGAGGATGCAGCTGGCAATTACAACTATGGGTTGGAGTGTCTCTTTAGGTTTTATAGGTAAGACCTGCATCTTTGACATTGCATCTGTTCTATGCCTATTTCACTGCGGATAAGCTCTCTAGTTTAAACTCAACCTCACCAATATTGCTGTGCACTCTGTCTACAGCTATGGTCTGGAGAAGCAATTCGATGAAGACCTTTACAATGACTTTGAGCAGCTAACGGTTGACTTCTACCGCAAGGGAAATCTATATGGCTTGGAGAAGTATTGGTAAGGGCTCTTCCCTTCTCTGAGATAAATATAATGTGATTCTTGGTGACGTCTCTAGCGATTATCTACTTGTTACGTTTTGTCGATTCTTGGTGATGTCTCTAAAGACGAAAGCTCTCTTTTTGTGCAGGGCATTCCACCATTACCGAGGCCAAAAGGAACCGATAAAGAGGAACCCTGAGCTAGAGAAGCTACTGAAGGAAGAATACCGCAGCTTAGACGATTTCCGAGCGAAGGATCCAATCACCAGCCAGAAAGTAAACAAGTCTCATTGATGACTTGAAGAGACAGAAGAGTAGAGACATCATAATAGGCTGCTGCTTACCACTAAGCAAATGATCCTTAAACCTTGACCTGAAATTTTTGTGCATCTGAGACCAACCAAGTGAAGCCATCACTCTGAATTTCAAGGATATTTGTTCTTGTTTGGTGTTTTCTTTTTTATTTTAAATATATTTTGGGTGTGCAGGATCTCTGCAAGACAAACAGAGCTTTGACTGAAGAGGCGTGCGTTCATCGACACAAGAGTTTCGCCCTCTCCCCAACGTTTTAATCTCTTCTTTTTTTTGTACATAAATTTTCTAATTACTAAATTTTGAGAGAATAACAAAAAAGAGCTGGCTGTAGTCTTTGTAGAAACAATAAGGGATGTTTTGTTTTACTTGAGATAATTACTTAGACAATTACTTTTTTTGTTTGTGTTTGTAAATTCTGTGTTCTTCTAGCGTTTTATTTTTGGCATATGTTGTGTCTGCATTATCTTATCTGCTGACTACAATTCCTAAACTTAAGTCCACCAAAAAGATGACTTACCAAAGAAAATGTGGTTGGTTAATTTTACTGGTTAACCAGAGTATGGAGTCTTAAGGGGCAAAATAGAAGTCATTGTTGCGTGGGTGATAGATCTTGCTGTCTTTATTGCTCCTGCAAGTCAAATGGTAAAACATGTTTCAAGTCGTTATAACCACAATGACCAAAAGATCATATGATATTTGGTATGCCAACTTTCTTCCGGGCACCTAAAAGCTAAAACTTTACCATATAAATCACAAATTAATGTGAAGAAGAGAGGAAGAGTGACGGTCGATTTCTTTAGTTCGTGAAAAAGACATCGCTCTACAATTTGAGAAGGGAAAGAGATAACGTTTGTGATGTGTAAAATAGATGGAACAACAGTTATAATGTCTTAAAAAATACCGATTTGATCAAGCATTCACACCAACAAAGGGCAGCAAAACACTTAAAGGAGCGTACTGAATATCATATATAAAAAGAAGAGGAGTCTAAGGGGGATTTAAAGTTTTGTTGGATAAAGCAAAGAAAATTAAAAGCGGCGGACTGGACGTTTCCTTCAGCAGAAGAACATGGAGCTTGCAACTTCCGAGTTCAACATCGGCATGGGTGGCACAGGGGCTTCTCCAGATCTCGTGATCCCAGCATGGATCGATGATGTCTCAGACACAGACGTGTCCTCAAATTTCATCACAGTTCCCATCTGTACAGCCGCCAAATGAGCATAACAAATAGGTGCAACTGCAAATAAAAACAAAACTTGAGATTAGTATTCCACTATATGATAGGGAAAAAAAACAATGATAGTCATCACCCTACAACAACTATAAGCCCATCCATCAATTCCTTACAAGGCAACTAAATATCTGAACTATCAACAATTCAACAGTAGTAATGTTAAAGATATGAGAATTTACCGACTGAGATGGCACTGGTGCTCCTCTGGTAGCTACAATTAACAAAACAGACAAGTTTAGTAGACATTACTAGCACCATAAACTGATAAAGAATTTAAAACTGATGTAATGCTTACACATAGGATAGAGAATGAACAAGTTCTTGGAGGTCGTCTGTCGAAAATCCAATCTCATCATAGAGAACATGGTAATGTGTTGGCCTTGTAGTTCCCTAAAACATCCAAATCAATAAAAAAAAAGAAGTTTTAATTCGATTTCATAATGGATTCGAGCAGAAGACTTCCACCACAAGGATCCATTTACTTACCATGACTCCAGCATGGGCACAGAGATAGAAGTCATTGTTGTGTGCGTGACAGATCCTGCTGTCAACTATTGTTCCTGCAACATGTTTCAACTCATTTTTAAACCCAGGGGCGGCTTAGATGAGTGGGCGGGGAGTGCGACCGCCCCAGGGCCCAAGGGTCCAGTTTTTTCTTTTTACAATTTTTTTTTGAAATTTTTAATAAATAAAAACGTAAATATAAATATATTTTAACTAAATTTAGTTATGTATATTTTTAAAACTAAATTTATCTTGAAAATTTTCATCCAAAATAATATAATTGCTTAAATAATTACATCAAATTTTAGATTTTAACTAATTTTCAAAAGAGAAATTGCCAAAAAGCTATATAATTTATTTTTGTCCAGGGGCCTAAAATGTTTATGAGCCGGCCCTGTTTAAACCACAATGGCCAAAGCAAAATCATGCTCAGGTCAATGTATTTTTTTACCTGGAGGAACATTGTCAGGGAATCCATCCCGGAAGAACTTGGTGTGGTGGTTCTTCTGTGCAATGATCACTGTGAACTTGGGTTCCCAATTTTCTTCAACAAACTTGCATGCCTAATAATGTAAACCCCAAGAAAATAATAATCAAGTCCATAAATGTCGACCTTACATTACACTAAATAAACAACCATAACAATACCTGCATCATCTGATCCAATTCAATGTTAAGAACTTGATTGAACTGTGAATCACTCACACCATCCCTACATGTAACATTAATAACCAAAATTTAACAAAAAATGTATTATACTACTTTCACATGATACCTTAATACTAATATGTTACTCCACCTGAAAATGATAATGTGCTCAGGTTTCCTCTTCCCGGAGCTTGAGTAAAAGTCGAACAAGAGCTCCCTGGAAAAATGCATAAAATATGATGCCACAAGCTATATGAACACAACACAAAGAGTAGTCCAAGAAGTCAAACCAGAAAATTCCTTCATCTACGAGTATTCCCTTTTCGTTGGCGACAGGTTTGAAGAGATTATCAACAATTTCCACTTTCCTATATTGTGTGCGCACGCATGCCCTATATTTTGAGATGAGCGGCCATTCTCTGGATCCCACAACCTGTGGTTTAAAAACACACACAAACATAGACAAGACTTTAGACTTGAACTCACTCTGGATAACATCATAAGAAACGAGAATCAATGTTACCGCAGCAATCGATGGTACGTCAGACTGACTAGGGGAACCATGAGATACATCCATCCCAACAATGAAGGTAGGAACTTGTGTTACTAAAGGCATTATTGCTTGTGAGCGCTCCATAGCTAACAAGGAGTTCAGTCCACCGAGCTGCATATAGAAATAGAGTTGGTAAGGTAAGGTCTTTTATAATCAATCTTGAAAATTTTTTAAGTGACTGAAACTTCAATGTTGAGAAACCACCTTGGCATTTATCTTGAGGAGAACATTGGTGATATACTGATCTTTTATGTTTTTTGGAGGAGCAATACACTGAGTCACAATTCCATGTTCAATAAGATTCTTCTTCTTCCATGGACCTAGAAAATTCAGAGACAAGTTTCACATTTACATTCATTAGTTAAAAATTCAAGAATAGTATAATACAATTACCATAAACAAGAGAGTTTTTCTTTTCTGCAAGAATGCAAAGAAGGAATAGAGGTTTCTTTTTTCCTAGTTCAGATCGCATCTGCTCGAACATCTTTTCTACTCTGATATTAGGTGGTGCATCCTTAAACCCAGGATTTTCTTGAAAGACATCTTTGTATGGAGGTTCTACATTCTAAAGGAAAAACAAAACAAGGGAAGGGGAAGGATTATAAGCAGTAAGTGCATATATGATTGAGTTTCTATATAGACAATCAATGATCCATATGAAAAGCTTACGATTCCTTTCGACCTTCCACATCTAATCAGGCCAGAAATAAGACTATCTGTGTCACATGGAGCAGAGAAGTTCACAACAGCCCATCTAGTAACCGTGGCTGGCTCAACAAGTTTCTGCAAATGAAAATTCAATTAGTATCATAGATTGAGATAGTAATCATGAAAAGATAAATAATCTATGCACCTTATAATTGAAGTTCCAACGCCCATTGCGAGGTTGAAACTCCTCTCCATTGCCCATTCTCAGCTGATTGAAAACAAGGACATATAATTAATTAATCTAACCTTCAAGATTGAAAAAAAGAAAATGATACTTGCAAGGAAAGCAACTTAAGCCATACCCTTGGTGCTGGTAAAACGCGACCCTCCACTTGAATGAAGCTAGAGCCAATGCTTACACCAGTTTCTTGCAACACAAGGTCAGCATTATAGTTGCTATTCTTCAGACCCTTCAAGATGAAATAACATAAATCAAAATTAGATAGAAAATATTCAAAGTCTCATGGATAATGGAAAGAAGAAGACCTACGTTGGCAAGTGAAGCCATTCTTTCATGTGGCCTCTGCCTAGAATTTTCTACCAAGGAAGCCTTCTGAAAACTACTAAGCGATTTTGTGTAACGCTGTAGACTCACAAGTTCACAGTGCTGAATATATAGAGAAACCAAAGCATAATAAGGCTGTGCATGAGAATTTCGTTGAATACAAAAAGAATAAAATAACAACGCACTAAAGTTTACCTCAATGGGAATGTAAGTTGGGCGCTTTGGCTTACCAACATTGATGCAAGGAAAGTCACCTGAATATTCCAGTTTGAGACCGCGAATCTCGGTGAAGTAATGGTACACCGTCATCTGAACCTCCTCAACTACCCCCTTATTGTTTTTAGAATTCATAGTAAACCTATATCAATCAAAGAGAGATATGTTATAAAGAACTCAAAGAGATGTAAACATGTAATAAAAAAAAACATCAAATCACTACATACATTTGATATTTGCAGCGCTCTTCACTTAGTCCAGTTATCTTATATTCTCTATTTGAGGGGGAAACCTTAACTCTGAGATTCTTGAGAGCACGTCTAGCCTGATGAGGGAAAGTCAGATAATTAAGTACACTTCTCAAAGATAGTAAAACATCGGCTAAAATGCTACAGCAGAGGATAAGATGGTGCACCTTATTCCAGTCAAGATAGTTTGGGTGATTCACATTCTGATTTGCAAGAAGGAAATTAATAACAGGGCCTGGTTGTACTACCATTGTAGTTGAAGTGTCTAAAGAAAAGAAAAGGCGAAAAAAAAAATCAAGTGTTAATAGCCAAAATGTTACAAAGAAGACACTAATACACATTAAGTATTTACAAAAACGAATTACCGATGTTCAAGGATAAGCCTCTCTGAGTAGTTCTGAAGCTTGTGTGGAACCCTCTGACACCAACTACACCTCCACCAATGTTTATAAAGTTCTGAGCATCGTTGTGAAAAAATGATTGGCGAACGAGTAGGCAACCTCTGCAGAGAGAAGTTAAAACATGCATAAAAGAACAAGCAGAGAATGAAAAAGACATTCCACAAAATCAACTTACTGCCTAGCTGAATTCTGTCTCAAAATGACATCCAACACTCTTGTAGCATCTTGAAGATTATCTGTTTCCCTTCCCTGAAGAGCGCTTGCAAGGGCCTGCATGGGGATCCTTGCAGCATAGCTTATCTCAACCACGAACTTCTTGGATCGGTGTGGCCGCCTTGATCTTTTCCTGTCTGCGTCATTTGTTTCATTTGGACTAGCATTTCCAGTGTTGTTTCTGTAGATAAAGATAACGTTATCAACTCGTCATAAACTTGAACAACATGGTAGTACCTAGATGTTTTAAAACCAAACTGAAATTTTGGCACCTGCTAGAAATTGTGTCTTCAAGAACGACTGAGAAATCCATTTTGTTGCTAGGAAGAGCACCAACGGTGAACAGATTCTTCTGGCCATCATAAGCAAAGTATTTGGATCCTAATTCTGTTAGATACGTTTCCTGAACCTTTTCAAGAATCTTCCTAAAAATACGTTGAGCCTCCATTGGACTCCCATCTTCATATTTAATAGCGACCTGCGGTATCCAAAGATCATACTAAGCAAGTATTTTAAAGTAATGAACGTTTATGAGCAGAAGAAAAAGAAACAGTGATACAAATAGAATACTAGAGGAAACATGTACATACACTGTAATGATAGAAGTGGCCATTTGCGTTGTTGAAGTTGACTCTGAAGTGATTGGTAAGAAGAGGTGTCCTCACTCCTTTGGACCCGATGCTACGCCGAGCCATTGGAAGAAGAGTGGTCTTTTTGATATGCTCAGGTACAAGGTTTGGTGGAACTACAGGTGGGGGAGGTGGTAGCCCTTTTGCTTCATTAGAATCCATATCTACAGGAAAAAAGAACAGTAAGGTCAGAAGAAATGACGGAACCAAAGTACAATAGTTAAATAGTAATGGTAAAAGCATGAACATAACATGTACTCGGTATCCGTTCAGATTCGGTTCAGATATATTAATATTTTAGATTACATGACTAGAAATTTAAGCCATTTTTAAGCACTACAAATTTTAGTTTGTTTTGGATTCCTTTTGACTTTTTTATGTTATGTTTGGGCTTATATATCCATTTAAATTATGTAAAATAATTTAAAATCAACAAATAAATATTTCTAGTGTTTTGAGTATTTTTAGTTATTTTCGGATGTTTATTTTTGGCTACTTCTTTTAATTTCGGACACTTTTTTAGATATTTCTGATAACTCTAAATATTTTAGACATTTAAGTATTTATGCATATTAGATTTGAAAATAAATAATATATTTAAGTATATATGTTCAGAATATATTGGTCGGGGTCGAATTTTGTTATGATTCTTTGAATATTAAAATTTTAGATCCATTCGAATATTATACCATTTTGGTTTGGTATAATTTTGGGATTATATTTGGTTCAATTCTTCAGATGTAGATATTTTACTACTCTAATAACAGATATCATGCCCAAGAGGCAAGCAGTTTGTTTTGACAAAATTTTCAGTTTCCTGTGAACTAAATCCCTTTGTCTCAGAAATTTTAAATATTTTTAATTGAAAAAACACGCAGACATCTACTTATTTATGCATGGATCATACTAAATCACTGACATGCATTGAACGATTTGTATCCGTTCAGATTCGGTTCAGATATATTAACATTTTAGATTTACATGACTAGAAATTTAAGCCATTTTTAAGTATGACAAATTTTAGTTTGTCTTGGAATCCTTTTGACTTTTTATGTTTTGTTTGGGTTTATGTATCCATTTAAATTATGTAAGAAATTTAAAATCAAGAAATAAATATTTCTAGTGTTTTGAGTATTTTTAATTATGTTCGGATACTTATTTTGGCTACTTTTGAATAATTTCGGACACTTTTCTAGATATTTATGATAACTCCAAATAGTTTAGTTATTTAAGTATTTATGCATATTAGATTGAAAATAAATAATATATTCAAGTATATATTTTTGGATGTTGAGAATATTTTGGTCGGGGTCTAATTTGTTATGATTCTTTGAATATTAGAGTTTTAGATCCATTCGACTATTATACCATTTTGGTTTGGTATAATTTTTTGGATTAATTTGGTTCAATTCTTAAGATATAGATATTTTACCTCCCTAATAACAGGTATCATGCCCAGGAGCCAAGCAGTTTGTTCAGACAAAATTTCAGTTTCCTGTGAACTAAATCCTTTTGTCTCAAAAATTTGAATTTTTTTAACTGAAACAAACACGCAGACATTTATTTATGCATAGAATCATACTAAATCACTGGCATGCATTGAACGGTTTGTATCCGTTCAGATTCGGTTCAGATATATTAATATTTTAGATTTACATGACTAGAAATTTAAGCCATTTTTAAGTACTACAAATTTTAGTTTGTTTTGGATTCCTTTTGACTTTTTATGTTTTGTTTGGGTTTATCTATCCATTTAAATTATGTAAGAAATTTAAAATCAACAAATAAATATTTCTAGTGTTTTGAGTATTTTTAATTAATTTTTGATATTTATTTTTGGCTATTTTTGAATAATTTCGGACACTTTTCTAGATATTTCTGATAACTCCAAATATTTTAGACATTTAAGTATTTATGCATATTAAATTTAACAATAAATAATATATTTAAGCATATATTTTTGGATGTTCAGAATATTTTGGTCCGGATCGAATTTTGTTATAATTCTTTGAATATTAAAATTTTAGATCCATTCGACTATTATACCATTTTGGTTTGGTATAACTTTTTGGATTACATTTGGTTCAATTCTTCAGATATAGA
The DNA here is from genome assembly GCF_000801105.2 of Raphanus sativus. Taxonomy (NCBI): domain Eukaryota; kingdom Viridiplantae; phylum Streptophyta; class Magnoliopsida; order Brassicales; family Brassicaceae; genus Raphanus; species Raphanus sativus. The sequence continues at coordinate 6,726,500 of NC_079517.1, read as the reverse complement.
TATTTTACCTCCCTAATAACAGATATCATGCCCTGGAGCCAAGCAGTTTGTTGAGACAAAATTTTCAGTTTCCTGTGAACTAAATCCTTCTGTCTAGGAAAATTTGATTATTTTTAATTGAAAAAATAGGCAGACATTAATTTATTTATGCATGGAATCATACTAAATCTCTGGCATTCACTGAACGATTTAAAGGGAGAAAAGTATACCTGCTTCACTGAGACTAAGAGAGGAAATGACGACGAATTACGGTTTGATGGGTGGTGCACTAGAGTCTAGCGTTTCCTACCCTATTATATATACGCAGACTCAAAGAGAAGAAAATCATGTATTCTTAGTAAAAAAGAATAGAGAAAATAAAATCAGGTGTTTCCTCCTTTGGATTTCTTTTTTTTTTGCCACATATAATCCTATTACTTTATTGTGTAATGGGTCAAAGCAAAACGTTAGACAAAGTTCACAAATCCATAATTTCTATGTTCTGCTGCAATCTGTATATAAAGAAAACAAAATCATGATTGTGATTGGATAACTACTTAATAAATATTTTCAAGCCAGTTTTAATAAAAAAAACTTTATATATATATATATATATATATATCAAGCCATCATTTTTTCCATCATTTCCATGCATAACTTCTGCTCTTAGTGTTTGTTTTTACATATAAAAGTCACAATCACTGTCTTATTATTCAAACCCACTATAACCAACCTGTTTGTAAATGCAACAAAAAATTTCTATAAATTATTAAATTACTAAAAATATGTAATTTCTATTTATTTTTATTTTATGATATTTGTGTGAAGTGCATCCAAAAGTGCTCAGTGCTATTTTTTCCATGTAAATCTAGCAACTTATTATAAACTTTGTAATTTGCATTTGATTTCAACTTTTTAGTGTTTGTACACACTTTTTTATTTGTATTTAGTTTTTTGTAATATTTGTGTGAAGCCGTTTTTCAAAAATGTATAATGAAAAATTTCCATGTAAATTTTAAAATCTCAGTAAGTTATTTTAGAATTTTCCGTTTATATTCAATTTCTAACTTTAGTATTTGTATGGACTCTTCTATTAGGTATATGGGACAAAATATTTCGTAAATTTTAAAACTGAAATAAAATTTGTAACTTGTATTTATTTTTTAGTTATATAGTATTTGTACGAAATCTCTTTCCAAAAACGTAAAATAAAAAGCAATGATCCATGTAAATATTAAAAGCTCAGGTAAATAAGTCGTTTGCATTTAATTTCTATCTCTTTCATAGAAATATGCAACACAAATTATTCCATAAGTTTTACAACTATTATAAAAAAAATTAACTTGTATTTATTTCTGCTTAATAACATTCGTGCGAAATTACATTCCAAAAATGTATGATGAATATTTTTCCTGTAAATCTTAAAACCCATATAATTAAATTATTTTAAAACATGTCGTTGACAATTAATTTCTATCTTTGGTGTTTATACAGAATAATTTTATTAGAAACATGCAAAAACTTTTTCCATAAATTTTAAACTACTACAAAATTGGTTACTTGTGTTTTTTATATAATAGTCATGAAAACTCACTTTCCAGATGAAAATTTTCCTTCTAAATCTTAAAAGTGTACTAAGTAAGTCGTGTGAATTAATTTTGATATTTAATGTTCGTACGGACAATTTTATTAGAAACATGCAACAACAACAAAATTTCCAAAAAAAATCAAAAAATTATAGAACTTCTAACTTGAATTTATTTTTCAATTTATAACATTTGTTCGATATGGCATTTCAAAAATGTAAGATTTTTTTCTATGTAGATCCCAAAAGATTAGGTAAGTAAGTTATTTGAAACATTCCATAAATTCCAAGACTATTATAGAATTTACAACTACTATATTTTTTGTTTTATAATATTCATGCAAAGTATCTTTCAAAAAAATGAATAATGAAATTTATTTCCTATAAATCTTAAAAGCTCAGGTAAATACGTCGTTTTCATTTATTTTCTATTTAAACGTTTAAATGGACTACTTTATTAGAAACATGCAAAAAAAAATCGTAAATTTTAAAATTATTATAAAATGTTTAATTTGTATATATTCTATAATATTCATGCGAAGTCTCTTTCCAAAAATTCATAATGAATTTTTTGTGTATAAATATTAAAAAATCATGTAAGTATGTCGTTTACATTTAATTTTTATCTCTAATATTTGTACGGAATATCTTACTAGGAATATGAAAGGATTATTTTCCATATTTTTCTACTGTATAATTTTTAACTAGTATTTATTTTTGGTTTCTTAATATATATGCAAAGTCTGTTTTCAAAATGCATAATCAAATCATTTTCCAATAAATCTTAAAATCTCATGTAACCATATCGTTTGCATTTAGTTTCTATTTTAATATTTGTCTGGATTCTTTTTATTAGAAACATGCAACAATAATTTTCCATGTATTTTTAAACTATTATAAATTTTATTACTTGTATTTAATTTTTTTTATATAATATTTGTATAAAATCACTTTCTAAAAATGCACAAGTAAAAGTTTTACATGTAATCTTAAATGTACTAAAACAAATATAGTGTCTCTTCGGACTCTTTTATTACAACAAAGTATATTTTCATAATTTTAAAACCATTATAAATTTGGAACTTGTATTTATTTTTATTTTATAGAATTTGTATCGCTTTCAAAAAATATAAGGAAATCAGGTGGGCTCACCACTAGAGTGTGAATTACAGGCAATACTAATGACTATTCGAGATTGTTGGGTTAAAGGATATAGAAGAATCGTTATTGAAAGAGATAGCCAAAAAGCAATTCAACTTCTCAATGGTCAACGCAAACATTTTGAACTCTACAATTGGGTACGCGAGATCAAATGGTGGGAGAGAAGATTTGAAGATATTCATTATCAATGGATTGGAAGAGAAGCAAATCAAGCTGCTGATAAGTTAGCAACTCAAAGATTTCCAAATCATGTCTTATTGTTCTCATTTTTATGTTCCATGTATAATTACTAATCTTCTCCACGAAAATTATATCAACTCCTCCCATTATTAATGAAAATCAGACGTTATTAAAAAAAAAAAGAACAAACTTTTGTTCTGACAGCATCATCAACAAACAAAGAGTAAATATATTTGGGCTTTTCTAAAAAGCCCAATTAGAAAGAAAAAAAAGAAGAAGAAATGAGCTGCCAAATTACGTCATCGTGTCTAGGGGTGGGCAAAAAACCCAAACCGAACCGAACCGAACCAACCAAACCAAAATTAAACCGAACCAAACCAAACCGTACTCTTTATGTAATCCAATTAGTTCATGTTTTACTCAACCCGAACGGTTTGGTTTGGTTTGGGTTTAAACCGAACCAAACCGAACAAAACCGATAATCCAATATATATATATATATATATATATATAACATATTGTAAATTTTAGTTAAAGTTTCGTTTTTCATTTTTTCATAACTTCCATATCTTTAAAAAAAAAATATAAATACGATTCAAATAATACTATTATATATAAAATCATGTAGCATAAGTTTTTATATTTTCACTCTATCGTTTATGAGTTGATTGTTTTTTAATAAAAGTATAAAACTGATGCCTTCATATTTTATAACCAACCCGAACTACACCAAACCAAACTAAACCATAATAATGTAAACCGAACTCAATCTAAACCAAACCGAACTGAACCGAACCGAATTAAATCCAAACCAAACCCAAACCAAAACTACTTTGGTTTAAATTGGTTTGAATTTTATAAAACCCAAATTACTCAAACCAAACCGAATCCAAACCGGACCCGAAACTAAACCGAAATGCCCACCCCTAATCGTGTCGATTCCCCCACTTCCCGCCATCTCTCTCCCACACGCCGTCTCTTCCCCCCACTCCCCCACCCAAAAACAAACCCTAAATAGAGTTCACGCGATTCTCTAAATCCAGAAACTTTTTTTTTTTTTGGCTAAGGTGAAATTGAAGATGGTATCGCTGACCTGGAAGCACCACACGCTAATTCAAGCTTTGATTTCGCGAGGCCCTCTCAAGGAGAAAGAGTTTGAATCCATCTTCACCGCCGTCACCGGCAGAAACCCAGGTCCTTCTCTCCGCTGTGTGTTTTTCGCCGGAAGTGTATTCGTCAATCAGCTATATAGTGATGAAAAAAGTTTATTCCTTTGTTGTTGTTGTTGTTGGCAGGAGGTGCTAAGAAGATATTTGATAAGTACCTTCTTGAGATAAACAAAGAGCTCTCTTATGTACACTTTGAGTTGAGGGCTTGTAGAGATCAGTATGATGGTCAAGTTTGTTACGGAGTTGTTAACACTGTCTCTGATGATCAATCCAAACTCGGCACTAACTACTCTGTTCCGCAGATCGCTTTCTTTAAAGGCATTGTGAGTTGCATTTTGAATTTTTAAAGGCATTTTTAGTGAATAGCTGGTGCTACTTGTCCCTTGGAATTGATGATTCTTTTTTTTTTTTGAACTTGTGGCAGATAGAAGCTATTGCACAGGATGAAGCTGCTCAAGGTTGCATATCTAGCTTTGATGCCCTCAATATCCGATTGGAGAATCAGGTCCATCATCATAGTCCCTGACTTCTGTATACATGTATCTCTTCATCTAGTGACAAAAGGAACCACTCAATTGAAAGTATTCTTGTCTCAAAAGGAAACCACTCAATTAATTTTTTTATCACTGCTATTCGTTTGGCTATGCTGTATAGTTTTAGTCCCTTTGTTATCGGTTGACAGATCTTGTGTTCATATCTCAGTTACCAAGTGAAGCCAGCAGCAGTCAACAGCAGCAAGTCCCACCTGCATTCAAGAACTTTTCAATGTCGCAAAAGGACAAAACTCTCGATGAGCTTGTAAGGGACAAATGGCTTTGCCGCACAAGAGAGGGTAACATCGGACTTGGAATAAGATCTCTTCTTGACCTGCGCAGCTGGTTCAGAAACAATGATGTTCCCTCTTGCGAGGTTTGCAATGAAGCTGGAGTTAAGGTCTGCATTCTGAAGAAATTTGATAGGATTCACATATTAAACTCTCACATTGTGTTTTGATATGTCTGACACTTGTTTACAGGCGGATTTGTGTCCAAATGAAGGTTGTACGGTCCGTATACACAAGTACTGCCTTCAAAACTTGTTATCTCAAAGGGTACACACACACACACAGCTTCTTTACATTTTCGCCCAAGCCCCCATGCATGTCAGTTTGACATCATTAGTATTTAACCTTCCGACCACATAAAATTTGCAGGACGATAAAGTTTGTTCTGGCTGCGGGAAGCCATGGCCTTTGGGTAAAATTACAAAAGAGGAAGCTGTTGAAGCAGCAGTGGATGATGATGAGGGGGAGGAGGAAAACGAGACTCAAGCCACAGCTTTAAGGTCCAAGAAAAGAAAACAAAGGAGCCAAAGAGACTCAGCTGAAAACGTTTCTTCTCAAGCTTCTTTTGCCTCGAGTAGTGGTAACACTAGGAGAAGAGTAACTCGTAGCGCTGCACACTTGAGTTAGAAAAAATAACGTTTCGGAACTCTGGGTTTTAGGGCTTAGATGTGTATTTTGATGCCTGTTTCTATGTCCAAACATCACTTGAGAGATCAAAACTCTGGTTTTAGTGATTAGTTTTATATATTACTGGTTCTCAATGGAGAGATCAAAAATGTGGTTCAGTGACAGAAAAAAAAAATCAAGAAACAAAGCTACAAGCTAGAAAAGAAAAACTCATGAAGCTTATCTTCACTGAATCCAAGGGATGGACAAGTCTTCCTCAATGATTCTGCTGATCGTTCTCCATCCTTGTTAGCTTAAAATGGTAAACGTTTTAAATCGAAGTTCTGTTGTGAGTCTTGTGACGAACCTGTCAATTTGGAAGTCCACCATTATACGTTCTTTGGTATGTGTTTCGTTGTTGAAAATAGTCTTGATGCCCCCTTCACTTCACCAATCACATCTGGAGTCAATTTGGAAGTCCACCATTACTCGGTGGTAGTATTTGCAAGTAAGAGAAGCTGGTTATAAGGACGGAACCTTAACAACTCCTTAGGGATGGGGTTGATGTTTGCTGCAGTTTTCTTTGAATTTTGTTTACTTTGTGAAATCATATAGCAACGGGAGACTCCAAAACTTCGAAGTTTTGGTTGCTCATTGCTCCATCGAAACAGGAGAGCTCATAACTGAGAAGGTTTTGAGGCGATGGACGCTAATGGCGGCAATGAATAAGCGTATACTGCATTAACGAAAGTGACCATATAGACAGATTAGTGGATGTAAGAGTCACAAACACATCAACAAAGTTTTAGGAGCACATGTGCACGTGGCAGTCCGAGAATTCTCCAAACGTGAACCCTCAAAAAATCAAACTAAAAAATTTTATCAGTGTAAAATTGTAGCGATTTCAATATTTTAGTAGAGTATAAGTGTTATATAATATGTGAAAATAATTTTGGACTAAATTATGAAAGTCCGAGAATTATGTACATTCTGAAAGGTTTTTGTCATACAACTAAACACAAAAACTCTCTGTTCATGTGGAAAAATAAGACGGTTGATTGCAAACAGACGTGCAAGTTTCCGAAAGTTATTGCAATGTTATGTTTTTTGTTTTTTTCTTAAACATACTTTTCAACGATTTGTGTCCAAATAAAGGTTGTACACTTGTTTACAGGCGGATTTGTGTCCAAATAAAGGTTGTACAGTCCGGATACACAAGTACTGCTTTCAAAACTTGTTATCTCAAAGGGTACACACACAGCTTCTTTAGATTTTCTCCCAAACCCCTCATGCATTTGCCAAATAGACTCAACCGAAAACGTTTCTTCTCAAACTTCTTTTGCCTCGCCACTAGGGGAAGAGCAACTCGTAGCGCTGCAGTTAGAAAAGATAACTTATATGTACATTTTGATGCCTGTTTCTGTGTCCAAACATCACTTGAAAGATAATATCATTAGTTTTATATATTTCTGATTCAATGGAGAGATCAAAACTCTGGTTCAATGACAGAAAAAAAAAGGCAATAAACAAAGCTACAAAGCTAGAAAAGAAAACAAGATAAGCCATGAAGCTTATGTCCACGAAATCCAAGGCAGTGACAAGTCTTCCTCTTGATTCTGCTGATTGTTCTCCATCCCTACTGTTTGCGCATGGCCATTAAGATTATGATTCATCACCGAAGTTGAAGGACTCGAGTCATCAACCAAACCAAACCGGTGACCAGAGAAATAGTCATTGTTACCTCCTCTTTCTGCTGCGTCTTGTCTGTAGAGATTGTCTGATTGATTAAACAGGTCTGGAGTGTTCTGAACTTGCTGCTGCTGCTGCTGCTGATGCTGCTGCTGCTGCTGATGCTGCTCCTGCTCCTGCTGCTGTTGATGCTGCTGCTGCATTCCCACTAGACTCTCCGGTTCGTTTCCATAATAACTCGGGTTATAATCCGGATAAGGACTCACTAAACCGGAAGGCATACCAAAGGGTTCTTTAGTGGGTTGGTAAAGGGGTGTGGGTTTATAAGGACATATTAGTTGGTGATTCTCTCTTAAGACCCTGTCACGGAATCCCATCTCCGGTTGGCTATAAGGACATGCACTGTTCTCACAAGTTAGGGTTTCTGTTGGATAAAATGACTCTCCTTCAAACCTCCTCTTGTTGTTGTTACAAACACTATCGAAGTTGTTGCCAAATCCACGATGATGACGAGATCCACCACGTCCTTCAACATCATAATCTTCAGGTTCATGGAATAGAGCATCCGTCTCGCCACTGTTTTCATGTAAGAAGGTTAAAGGCTGATGCTGACTCTCACCAACGATGGCCTTCTCTCGGTTAAGAGCAGCGAGCCATAAAGCGCCTTCTCTCGAAGTCATCTTCTCCTGCAAAGTTCTAGACCGTCCCACCAGCTTCGGTATGCTGTAATAGCTATTGCCATTGCTAATGTCTGAAGCCAGGTGTCTGATCACGCCAATCAGAATACCAACTTTCCACGTCTTCTTGAGGTCATGAGGCTTCTTGTAAGGAGGAGGAAGTCCTCTACAGCCCTCAGGTAAAGAAAGATCGCCCCACCAGTCTTCTTCCCCCGTCGGCCACCAAGGCGGCGGCACGCCTTTCTCCAAAGGATACCGCCGCTGAGGAGGCTTGCAGTGTGGCATCAAAGCCGACAAAAGAGCTCCAAGAGTTGTATCTTGCAGCTCAAGCAACTTATGTGCGGTACACTCCCCACCAACCTCAGACCCTAAAACATTTCCATCAGCGGAGTACTTCAGTATAGCAGCTGGTCCGTTCCTGTCAAACCTCACTTTGTCTTTCCACCATTCACGGAGGTTATCAGAAGACCCCGTTACGGTTCTCCCGTTCTCAAAGACAATCCCGTACACGAAGCCTTGAGCTTTACAGCGTTCCATTGCCTTAGACATGTACTTTAAGACCCCATCTTGTGCCTGGTACATCATTCTTTTGCTTGAGGAATCATCATCACCATCAGGAGACAGCTTCAACGATGCTCCTCCACCTAACCCGTTCTTGGACATCTCCTTGAGCTTCTTTAAACGCTGCTTGTCTTTCCAGATCTTCTTCTCAAGCTCCTCTATTTCCATTTCTTCTCCGGTCGGGTCTTTCCACGTTGCGTTCAGCGACGCAGAACGCACATCTCCCTCGGGAAAACGAGGCAACGTGTTTGATAATAAACCGGGGAACATCCCCATGTTGGTGTTATTATACATTTTTGTATGAGAGAAAATGATCTCACGCTGCAAAACAGTATGACGTCAACATTGTTTCGCTTCAAGAATAAAAAATAATTAAATAATCCATGAAATTAATAAAAGCCATATCATATGAAATCAAAGGTCGAGGAATCGAATATCAATTTAGTTATTATGATTTACGCAGCAATATAAATAACTTTTTGATAGATTCTTGAAGTGAGTAACGTATCATGAGGTTCCAAGCAGACAAACAATACGTAAAGACATAAACAAAAAACAAACCAAAGGAAAATAAAAAATAAAACAAGCAGAAATCGAAAGAAGAACATAAGTTACCTAGAAATCTCTTGACACCTTTTTGTTGCTGTTGCTTCAGCCTCTAAATCGAAACCAAAGAATCCACTTGACCCGAGAGAGAGAGAGAGAGAGAGAGAGAGAGAGAGAGAGAGAGAGAGAGAGACATATATAGATGTGTATCTCAATATATAATGAGCATTAAATTAGACTTTGAATGGGTGCTATGGAACCTTAAGAATCATGATAAGAGGCACAAAACTTGTTTGAAGGATATTGTAAAACTTTCAATATCTTCTTTGAGTTTCATTCCATTTATAATTTAGATTTTGTTTTAACTAAAATTACTTCTTTTCCAATAGAAAAAAATAACTAAGTCCACAAAATGATAACCTTCACCCAAACCTATTGTACTAAAATTTAGATAATTTTATGTCTACTACAAAAAATCATTTAGCAAATCAAAGACATTAATCATTTTCATAGCAAAAAATAATTAAAGTTTTTATCATTATCAATTTATTGATGTTTAACTGACACTTTATGAATAAATATAGTAGTGTTTTAAAATCAAATGACAACAGTTTTACGCGGGAACAATTTTGCGCGGGAAAAGATTTCAAACGGTATTTTATAAATTTAAACATGTACTAGATTTTGACCCGCGCTTTCAAAGCGCGGGTTTATTTTCCTTTATTTTTTTTAATTACAGCGCGGATTTATTTTCCTTTATTTTTTTTAAAATTGACAAATATTTAGTAAATGTCATATTTTCATATATTTGTTTTTTTTATAAAAGACTTAAGCCTTTTATTTTTCTTTATCGTGTTTCATTTCAAATGAGTATAGGCCTGAGCACAATATCCGGATCCGAAGAACCAACTTGAAACCGACCCGAAAATCAGGGTTCCAAATCCGATCAGACCCGGGGTAAATATCCGAATGAGTTCTAAATTGCTATATCCGAAGAACCGGTCCCGAACCCGACCCGAACCGAGAACCGAATGAGTACCCGAAGATATCTGAAATGTGAATATATATCTAAAAATCTATGTTATAATTATATTTATAATTATTTTAATATTTTAAATTAATATTATAAGTTAAATATAGTAGTTATTTTCAATACTTTTGAGTATTTTTGGATAAAATATGATAGTTTGGATAAAAGTTTATCCAAAAAAACTGTATATATTGGATATTTTTGGTTATTTTTGGTTACTTTTGAGTAATTTGGATACAAAAATTTGAACTGAATTGGATACTTTGGTTACTTTGAGTACAAATAACCAAACCCGTTTTAGATACTTTGGTTATTTGGTTATTTTCATGTTCTTATGCATGAGAACCGAACTCACCCGGAAAGACCCGACTCGAACCCGACCCAAAATTTTATAATATCTGAATGGAGTTTAATTTCAAAACCCGAAAAACCTGATACCCGAAAAAACCGATCCGTATCCGAATGGGTACCCGAATGTTCAGGTCTAATGAATATTTATGTTTAGAAAATTAAAGTTTATTTTTAATGAACTAAGTTGGTATAACTTAATTTTATTATGTTGTTAATTTTTTAGATAAAAAATTATATACTCTTAATAAAGATTTATACTTTTCAATGAAAAAATTCAAAATTTTTTATGAATGCTTAAGTTATATTAAAAAGAAAAAAACATAATAGTTAAGTGATTATTTTTTTTTCACTACACAAAATATTAAGAATGGTTGAAAATAAATTATTTGAACTTGGAGGAAAAAATAAGAATTGGATATGATTTCTTGATCGGCCCAAATGACCCAAAAAAGATCTGATATGGGGAGTGGGCTGGATAAAAAAAATGACCCAATATAGATATGTTATTAATATTACTTGATTGCCCTTAATGAAATAAGCAATGTGAGTTAAAGAAAGGGCATGTTTAGTAAAAAATCCAAATGTGCTTGTACTTTAATAGTATAGATTTCAAATAAAAATCCTATTCACCAAACAATGAGTATATTGTTGTGCAATTCATAATATTCCATATTCGTCTGCATGTCGCTGCGGTTTGTGAACAATCGCTAATAAATGCTCGTTTTTAATAACATAGAAATTCGCTGATATATACTATAAGAATTACTGTTATTTTGTTTCCGAAAGTTATTGCATTGTTATCTTCTATTCCATAATAAACTGATATGCTTAAGAAAATAAGTAATTATTTTCAGCATAGAAAGTTTGGATAATAATAATCGTACTTTTTGTAAAATGTCGATATTCGTGTGCATGTCGCTGCAGCTTGCGATTAGTTGCTAATATATATTCATCTTTTATGGATTGCTAATAATAACTAAGAAAATCGCTAATATATAGTATATACTATAAGATTTTTTATTATTTTTGTTTTTGAAAATTATGGCAATGTTATCTTCTATTCCCTGGTAAATTGATATGCTTAAGCAAATACATAAGTATACGTATGTCCATCATAAAATTTTGATAATTATAATGATATTCTTAATATATTTTCATTTATTTTGTTGATAGATCAAAAAGCTGGCAGAGTAAAAAAAGAAAATAAAATTTGGCAGCATTTACTAAATTCATATACTCATTATTAATATTTGAGAATTCCTCAAAAGAACATCAAGTTTATGGTCAGATTTGAGTTCTATTAAAAATCTAAATTGACAGCTTGATTCCTTTCTAAACACTTAAAACATATAATCTAAAAAGGTAAAATATTAACTATAGATTTATATACTTCATTAAGTGTTTAATGTTTAAAATATGTGTATTTTTTTGTAAAATTGATGACAATGATAAGTGTCGGTTTTCATTAACTTACGTATAAAATAGTTAATAAAATAATAAAGGTTGACCATCCTCGGTTGTGATATACTCCAATTATTTCATATTAAGTGTTGTTTTAGACTTCTGCACAAGGATTAATAAATCATTTAATTTTGTATATTTTTAATATAAACACATCATTACCCATATACCTACTCATATTTCAGCCAATAAAAAATAAACAGAAAAATAAAGTTAATAAATTATGCATTTAAATACTAAAACAACACTTATTTTATAACGAAAAATTTTCTCTACCACGACACTTAATATGAAACGGAGGAAATATGTTATACATATCACATAGTACTGTTTGTATAACGGTCAAAATGCTAAATTAGAGAGAGATAGTCGGTAATGAAACATGTAATAGTTTCATTTATTTTATGGTTATCCTTTAGAGATGTCAACTAAAAATCTAAATATCATATTTTATTCAAAAGTTCAAATGAAAGATATTACAATAATAAACTATACGGTATGACCTTATTTCAAATCGAAGAAAAACAATACCAGCATGATGCTATTAATTTTTTTTATTTGTAACATAATAATATAATGTTTTATTTGGAGAAAATGTGAGAGGTGCAATGTATAGAACCAATAGGCAAGTACACCAGTGCCACGGAAGCACGTTTCCATCGCCAGCAGTGATTCTATATACTGTCTGAAACGTGTTTCCCGGGATTTTCCTGTCGGCTACTCTCACAACTACTGGAACCCTCGTCGTCGTTTTCTTCTTCTGATACATTATTATGTACATTAAGTTAATGTGACTTGTGCAACTATCTATCGTACACCTTAACCAACTAACGACCACTCGTAAATTGTTTTATAACCTCCTTGCTTTCACCTTTCATGCCTTGTTCAAACGGTCACCAAAATGATATAAAGATTTTCTTGCTGTCTCTTTCTAGAGTACACTCACAGGACTGTATACTCAACACTTTCACCTTTTTAAAAGTACATGTTTGTTGTGTCCACGTTGTAATAAGAATTGAGTTATGATTGTTATTTATTGGAAACAATAAAACCTCAAAAGGACTCAGCCGACGGCTGTCAATGTATAGAAACTAGAAGCAAGTCAGTGAACTGAACGCCCGCCATAGCCACAATAACCGAATCAGACCGGTTAATTGTATAATTGAAAGGTCGAACTACGTATCCAACCGAACGAACAAAAAACTAACCCGAACCAAAGTGAACAATCTTTTACGTCTGTTAAAAAAGCTGACACTTAGGGCCCAAGCCGAGTAGTGTTTCCTTACTTAGGCCCAGTATACTTGAAAAGCTCCAAATCTTTTTGTCGAGTAACTCGAGTTGAAAGTTTCAGAATGTTAATGACAAATTGACAATCAATAAAATCCCCAAAACCGACTAGCCAACTAATACCGAGAGTAACATGAACAAATCTTCGGTTTACAACACGGTACACGCACCCAAAACAAAAGCAGCTCAAATGCTACCACGAGACATTGATAACAACATACAGAAGACTGTTCCGGTTTATAATTTTTTTTTTTGGTTCAACCGTCTCATCAATCCGGTTTAGTCTCAACAACAGCTATACCAATAACAAGAACCAACAGTAGGTCTACTACACCTACAAATAGCAGACTCAAATGCGGCCACAATACAAACTAAGGGTTGTTTCGGTTCATGAGGAATTTCTTGGTTAAACCGCAACCTAACGCCTCATCAGGTATCTTACCAATCCGGTTTAATCCCTCAGCGAAAACCACACCCATACCCATATGCAAATGCGGTTCAATGTGACAATGAAAAAACCAAACCCCAGGATTGTCCGTTACAAATCTTAACGCCGTCCATCCGTACGGATACAACGCCACCGTATTCCGTAACGGCGGATTCTTGAGATTATACGTCTTCTCGTCGACCCCTGGACGGAACTTCCCCTCGCCGTAACCCAAAACCCAAAAGTCATGACCATGGAGATGCCACGGATGGATCTCGCTAGCGTTAGCGTCCAAACCGTTAGCGTTCTGTAGAATCACGTCGACGGTTACGTTGAACGGAAAAACGTAGATCCCGTTCCCTGTCGTCGTGTTACGGTTTCGCGGCGGGTTCATGATGTCGTAATCCATCGGGAAAGTCGCCGGCGGGGGACTGCGATCGAATCCGCGTCTCAGTCTGTACTTGACGGAGCCGAGGTACGGCGTCGCCGGAACCACGAGAGAGACGTTGTTGAGAGCCCATTTCGTTGCACCGTCGATCATGTTCTGAGTGTTGAGGAGGATCAACCGCTTTTTGAATTTCCTCGGCGGCGGCGGAGATCCCATCGCGGCGAAGATCTTCTTCGAGAAGCTCTTGCTCCGATCGAAATCGTTCCATCGCGGAGTCTCCGGTGGTGGAGACGAAGGTGGTTGGGAGGAAGTGGCGGTTACGTAGTGTAAGACGGTTAGTGCCGGAGGTGTTTTTGGTTTACGGCCGCGGACGCCGATGGAGATCCAGTAGTTTTGGGAAGGGTCTTGATCGGTGGTGAGAAGGACGGAGTAGCTCTCGCCGGAATATATATCGACATCGCTGGTGGTGAACGGTGCGATGTAGTTGCCGTCGGCTTCTACCACCACTAGCTTGTGTCCCTGCACGTGTGAAAAAATTTAACACCGTGTGATCACAAACGTGTTCTAAAACTAAAGAAATATTGTACTCTTGGGACTGATACTTAGAAGTAGGCCTTGTATCTATATATATCACTGTTTAAAATTATTTAATTTCTTTTTTTTTTTTGTCGACAAATTATTTAATTTCAAAAACCGAAAGGGAAGTAAAACGATTAATTAAAAAAAAGTCAAAATTTTATACGAATTGGCTTTATAGATTACAATATGATAAACCTCTTAAAAACTGTAAAAATAAATAAAATAACTTTGAAAAAGGAATGAAAAGACAGAATAACAGCTTTTGTCAGTTTAGCATAAGCTGAATGGAACACGAGTTGGGTCTGAAATCTGAAAAAGTCAATCAATCTACCTACCATCGAGACCACTCTTACCAAGAATATCTAGCTCTACGGAACTATCAACACGCGCACATCTAAAATAATTGTAAATAGTAGTATGTTATATTATATCTGTGGTCTAAAATGTTACACCATGCAGGCAGCACCGTGAGATTAGGAAAACAGAAATTGAAACTAAAACGAAGAAAGAATTTAAAGACTACTTCTTTACTTTGCCTCCGAATAAATACCATCTCAATTTAAAGAAGTCAGATACTTCCTAAGAATTAAAGATGTTCTACCATTCATTCTTTAATATTTTGTCAAATATTTTTTGAAAAAGATGTTGTATGTTCGTTTGTTTTTAAAAGAACTTTTCAGTGTAAAACAGATGAAAATAATCAAAACCTGAACAGCAAAGTTGAGGGAGGCAAGACCGGTGGTGCTGGCAAGTCTGATTCGGTAAGTCTTATTAGGCTCCACGTGTAGTCTCTGTGGTGCGCATTGATCTCCTTTTTTAAACTTGCACATAGGTAGCGATGTATTGCTGAACTGCGCCGTCGCGTTGCTGAACTGCGCCGCCAATGAACAGTTAAATTGTCCTCTCCCATTGATCAATATGCTCTTCATTTTTTCCCAAACAACAAGAAAATAAAAATTATACTATTAAGAAAAGAAAGAAGGGATAAAAAGTATAATTTCACTTTTGACTATGAAATATATAATTCCCTCTTTTTTTAGTGGCCACATTCAAGATAGAGTACTTAAAATGATTGTGATATTATAAAAGTAGCTAAAATTCGATTTTGAAAAAAGAAATCAAGAAAAGCAATTATTATTGCTCGTCCCCTAGGTTTAAGTCTGGATCAAATCTCCACTATTAAAAAGAAAGAATTGTGATATTTTTTTGGACCTATCTTTTTCTTTTAGTTCAGAAAATTAAATTAAGTTAAAAACGTTTAGTCAATGAAAAACAATACTAGTAGTAGTAACCTGAGCTTCACCGATCCAGCGCATAGGTTTGGCAGAAAGACCGAGTTCTTGGGAGAGAATACTCTCATGCCACCAATCGCTTAGTAAGAGATTAAACTCTCCGTCGTATCTCAGTGGCTCTCTCTTCCCTTTCGCCGCGTCTATAATCAACGATCCGTAAAGCCCAGCTGATCTCTGCATGCCGTAGTGCCCATGGTAGAAATGTGTTCCCGGCTGCACCATGTCATTTTACCCAAAATAAAACTACATTCTTTTTTCTTATTTATATTTTATTGAAATTAAAAGGTTACCTTATCAACAGTGAATTTGTAGGTAAAAGTCTCGCCAGGGGCGATGGCACATTGAGTAACTCCAGCTGCTCCATCTGCCCATGGACTTCCCAACTGTTTACAAAAACTCAGTTAATTATTTAATTATCAACTTTTATAGATATAATATCTTAATCTAGTTCAAGTTTGTTCTATATGGATTTAGGATTTTGCATGCACAAAGAAATTGACTAGTGTCATAAGCTATAATTAAATCAATTTTTAAACCGTATCTCTTAGGAAAATGTACAAAACTTAATTAGTAACTGCTATCATAATTTTAAGCAATAAAAAATTAAGCAATAAATAGAGTCCAAAGAAACTAACAATCCGAAGGAAGAGTCGTAAATGTAGTGTATATTATAGAGAAGAGACGGAGTCATGCATGGCATGTGCTTCTAAACCATTATTTCGGAAACTTTATTCTTTATCATCTAACGACAAAACAATGGAAACAATTATTTGATGCTTAGAGTATGAAAAAAACAAACAGTAGAAAATTTAAGATCTGAATGAGTTTATATGGTGAGGATGGCCAATTTAGTGTCATCTCCATTTCGTTCTTCTAAAAAATTGAAAATGAAATTTGTAAATGAAATAAAAATTCTAGAAAACAATTCGGACAGCTTCTTTCACCTCAAAATGATATTCCTTTTTTTTTTGAGAAACATCAATATAATATTTGTAAATAATGTTTAAACTTTAAAGATCAATCTATGTTTTGCTTAGACTCTCCTAGTTATTATTCAGAAAATTTCGAGTAGAGAACCTGACGAATTCCATGCCAATGAATAACAAGGCCTTCGGTGGCGAGTTTGTTGGTGAGATGGACAACGATGGTGTCTCCAGCGAGGGCGCGTATGGTGGGACCGGGAAACTGGCCGTTGACGGCCATGACCATGCCTTCTTTGCAGTCGGGAAACCCGAACTTGTACTCAACCTCCCAATGATACTCTCTCACGGCGGCAGATGCCGTGTGAGCCAAGATGGCCACCATCACTATCCACCACACACCCATCAATGGTTTATGCTGTGAATGATGATGTATGCTGATCATAGATGTATATATAGTGGGAAATGAAGATGGGAGAGGGGAGAGATAGTGGGCAGCAGAATTGGGGTTTTAGTCAAAAAGTATATTCAATTTTTCTTTTCTTTTTGGGTATTTTAGTTTGGGCACAAGATTTATGGACGTAATTATGATGGTGTAAACAATCAAAATATCTCAAGAAGATTCGGATTAGTAGGTGATCTCATGATACATGTTTTTAGGGGTGACCGGTTGAATTTGTCTTTGAAGATTAGATCATGTTCACAATCTTTATAAGGCCAAAAGGAGGCTGGCCGTTTGGTAGGTTTTGAACATGTAAAGTAAGCAAAGTTAATCAAAACCACATAAACAAAAGGAGTTAATAATATCACATAAAAGCCTTTTATTTTAGGTAAGCGTCAAAATTAAATCTCCATTTGTCTTGTGTATATATTTATATCTTAAAACAATTATATTATTTTCTTGCCAACATAACTGATCGTATCAAATTAAAACTTTTATATTTTGTACAGTACTTTACATTCACGCATCGTGTGTATAACTTGTCTACAATAAAAATTGTCTTTTCCATTTCCCCGATCTCTGCTCGATGAATATGTTGGCATAAAAGTATATTTCGGAAAAGTTTTGTACTTTCGAATAAAAATCTGCAAAACAGTAACCACAAAATATTTTAGTAATGGTTTATACTTTGTACTAATATCATTATCATGTCTAGATTCAAAATCAATTCTTATAAAGTGTCTGTGAGAGGATGATAAACAAGAAAGGATTGATGAAAAGCTAATGAAATCTACTAACAAATCCCTTTGGAGTTGGTGATCTGGAAGTAATGGTTACCACTACGAATTTCTAATCTGGATTATTGTAAGATGGTCCATTACTCCATTCCACATTGGGACACCACAACGATTTATACTAAACACTTTAGACCATCTTAAAGACAGTACTCTGTATTATTGTATCTATAATAATGTTCATTTATTTCGTCTATTAGTGTACTTTTGGAGACCTGTAATAATCTTAATTGGCTGGAAAGTTTCCATGCGCATAAAGAGCTAATAAAAGTATTTGTGAAGATATCATTCGGATGAATAAAGTGTGAATTTTGTTTCTCGCCAATTCTGATTGTGTTTAGCAGAGAAACAACCCTGTCATTTCAAGAACACATACATCTCACTCAAACGCATATTACAAATTACAAACCCTGAAAACTTGTGTGTTTAAGAGCTATTCAAGTGATATTTGGTCGATTATAAGTATATAACACCGACTAGAGATAAGAGCATTTTCAATGTTTATTTCATTTTTACACCAAACTGATATAATTCCAAAATAGAGTTGGTTTTTCCTTCAATGTTTTACTTCATTCTTTACTCCAAAAAAAATATTCATAAATGATTCTTTTTGTTTAGTTAATAATTGTTAATAGTATCTTTAACTTATAAAAATTTAACAATTAACCAAACTATTTTATGTTTACAAAATTCCCATAAAATACACTTTTAAAAACTAAATATTTACTACTAAAAATACGATTAGAGATTATGTTCCAACTTCAATTGGTGCAATCTTTATAATTCAAAAATAAAATTATGCATTAATAGAGCATAAAGAAAGGAAACAAACTTTTGTTTCGTAATTTGAATTACGTATTAGATCCTAATGTTTGTGCACATCAAGTTTAACAAGATTAAGAAAAACTCATATATTTCGTTTGAACAATACTTTAGTGATCTTGGTAGTTTCGAAAATAATTTACCGAATTATCAAATTACTTATTCATATTATATTATATTTAATTATTTAATGTTATTTATGTTTAGTTTTTGATTTTTATTAGTTTATGGATATTTTATGTAAACTATTAAATAATCTTTTGTGGAGTATTATATTTATTTTCATGTTATTATATCATTTTAAATATTGTTTAAGTATAAAATAAAATAAATTTAAATTAAAATGACAATTTCATAAATAAAGAAAACTTCAACTCTAAAATAAAGTAATGAGTAAGATTACTCTATAAATTGAGTAACTCTAACCATTAATCTATTTTGGAGTTGAATATATAGTGGGATTGGTGAAGATGTTACTCCAAAATTAACTTTAGAGTAAAAAATGGAATATGATTGGAGATACCTAAAGAGAACAAAAATATTTAGTTTGATTTTATCAATTGGTCTCTTTACGACTAGTTTCTTCTTTAAATAAATTCCTGCAGCGTTTAACTCGAAACAAAAATAATACTACTAATAACTAATATTTTCTTTTCGAGTTGATAGATCTTGAATCAAAACATTTGTAGTTTTGTCTCCAAATAATTTATCAACAATACAAGGTAAAAAACACACACACACTATACATAAAAAGCATATTACTAGTATAGTAGTATTAGTAAAAGACACCGGCTATAGCTCCGTTTTTTAATGGCGTCCCTGGTTCATAAACATTTCTCCGGTTAAACCACAACCTAGCGCCTCGCGCGGTATATTCATCTTAACAATCTGGTCTACTCCCTCGGCGAAAACCACACCCATACCCATATGCAAATGAGGTTCAATGTGACAATGAAAAAACCAAACCCCAGGATTGTCCGTTACAAATCTCAACGCCGTCCATCCGTACGGATACAACGGCACCGTATTCCTTAACGGCGGATTAATCAGATTATACTTCTTGTCGTCGACCCCTGGCCGAAACTTCTCTTCACCGTAGCCCAGGATCCAGAAGTCGTGGCCGTGGAGATGCCACGGATGGACCTCGCTGACTTCAACGTTTAAAACGTTCGCGTTCTGGAGTATCACGTCCACGACGATCCCCGTCGGGAGTTTGTAGATACCGCTACTTACGGTGGTGTTGGGATTCACCGGAGGTTTGTTGATGTCGTAGTTCTCTATGATATCTGGTCCCGGAAAATTTAAATACTCCAACGGTAACCCGTATCTGATGGATCCGATGTACGGCGTGGGCGGGACAGATAAGGAGAGGTTGTTTATAGCCCACTTTGTGTAACCTTCCATGAGATTCTGAGTGTTGAGGAGGAAGAGCTGCTTGTTTGATTTCTCCGGCGGCGGTGGGTATCCTTTCGCCGCGAATATTTTCTTGGAGAAGGTTTTGCTCCGTTTGTAGTCGTTCCAGATGGGAGTCACCGGCGGTGGAGAAGGTAAGCGTCCGGATTCAGAAGCACCGGCGTAATGTAGCACGGTGAGGGCTTGAGTTGTGTTTGGTTTCCGGCCACGAACGCCGACGGAGATCCAGTACTTTCTTGGAGGAGATGGATTATGTGTTCGGAGAAGAACGGAATATGTCTCGCCGGAATAGATGTCAATGTCTTTGACGGTGAACGGAGTGACGTAGTTTCCGTCGGCTTCGATGACCTCTAGTTGGTGTCCCTGCATGGGAATATTTAATGTCACACGTGTGATCTCGCTCTAATACATGTATATATATATATATAATAAATCGATAAATATTGAAATGCTGAAAAGACTGTACATATCTCATTTGAAAAATTAAAAATATAACCACTTTTCAACTTATTTAATTTGTTACTGATAAAAATTAATATTATATTTGTTTGGATATTCAAACTGCGTCCTAATGACAAAACATGTTAACTAGTTCGTTTTATAAACATGTATGCTACAAAATTTGTTAGAAGTATTTTATATTTTAGGAATGTCTAAATAAATTAGTTAGAAAATAACTTACTTCAACGGCTAAGTTGAGGGAAGCAAGAGAAGTGGTGCTAGCGATCCGAAGGCGATAAACACTATTAGGCTTGACCCTCAGAATTGTAGGTGCGCAATGATCCTCTTTTTTAAACTTACACTCTTTCAAGCCTCCCTCGTTGAAATACCACGCTTGTGAGCAATTGAACTGTCCTCTTCCGTTGATCAAGAGACTCTGAGGCTCCCCGATCCAACGCATAGGCTTCGAAGAAAGAGAGAGTTCTTGAAAGGTACTGCTTTGATGCCACCAATCACTGAGCAACAGATTAAACTCTCCATCGGAATGTAATGTCTCTTTGGGCGATGTCACTACCATCATCCCGTACAGTCCAGCCGATCTCTGCATCCCGTAGTGTCCGTGGTAAAAATGTGTTCCTGCCTGCACCGTTACAAAACGTTATCGATATCTCTTTCTGTAAAAGTTATTTAAGAGAAATAAATGTCTTTTGCTTACCTTATCAACAGTGAAATTATAAGTGAAAGTCTCGCCAGGATTAATAGGACATTGCGTCAGACCCGCTGCTCCATCTGACCATGGAGTGCCGTTCTATTTCATAATCATAATTCATTGTTGTTATTTCCTTTTTTTGTCAATTTGATTATACTGAATTTTTTTGTAGATAATATAACTAATTATATAATCTCCATTCTAGTATAACTTTTTATAAAAAATATATTTTCTCTTTTATTTAATGTTTTAGAAAATTTTGCTGTTTCAAAAGTACATGTTTTGACATTTATATATTAACTTTAGATTTATTGAAAACTTTTTAACCAAATATATTTGAATCGTTATTTAATATGATTATTTAAATTATTTTTTAATTTATATCTATATTTTCTTTAAAAATTATTAATTTTTGAGATTTTAGATATAACTTATCTTATATTATATGACATGGAATAGTAATTATATAGGCAACCTGACGTATGCCGTGCCAATGGATGACAACACCTTCGGTGAAGAGTTTGTTTTTGACGTGAATGATGACTGTGTCTCCGGCGACAGCATTAATCGTTGGCCCTGGAAACGTACCGTTGATGGTAATAACGAAGCCTGTACTGCCTTCTGCACAATCCGGAGACCAGAACTGATTCTCGACCTCCCAGTATAATTCTACAACTCCGGAGGCCGAGTGAGCCGCCACCATAACTACCGTTACTAGCCACCACACAATTACCAACATTGAAATTATTATTATTTGGTTATGTAAGCTGGATATATTGTGTGGGTTATATTAAATAGAGTGTCTTGCCTTTTATGAAACGTTTCGTTGTTGTATATATAGAAAGGGAATGGTTGCCTTGAACTTTTTTTTTTCAGTTAACCGAAAAAATCCAAATAATTCTCTATAATTATTTTTGTCTTTTTTTCCTTTGTGTTTAAAAGGGTGACTTTTTGTGGTTGTTTCTGATTGAGATTGAAAGTTTTGATATATTAACAGATGACAAAGAAAGACGACAAGATCAATGTGACCATATTAGTAATTTTAGCAGTTTGGTAGAAGACTATGCAGTTTGTTACAACTTACAGCATTTTGACATTGTTTACTTGGAAGAAACGTGTAAGTCAAACAACTATACTATGTGAAACATATTAATAACATAATAAATCACATTTTATTATCGTGCATAAGATTTTTTTTAGTAAATGGATTATATCTTGATTGAAAAACAAAAAAACTTAATTTCTGGATATGAACTTTTAGGTTTTTCTTGCCTTATCTATGAATGTTATGTATTGATTTAGTATATCTTTATGAATTATTTAAAGATATCTATTTATAAATGGAGAAAAAAAACTAATTCCTCATTAGAATTTTTTTTAGAATTAATCTCAGTCGTCTATCAAAGTAAAAATATACTAAGTATTACTCATTTATTTTCAAATTAATTGGCCACCGAATATATCTACTAATAATAGGAATCCCAAACAATGTTGAAAAGTTATGAATTTTTATAGAAAATTTATTTTTTGTTAAAAATTGTGTCTTTTCATTATTTGTTTAAATATTTGTGTATTAGTTAGTATTTAAATTGAAAACATGTAATTATTTAAATGAAAAGTTGTGACTATTCATATATGTATCATTTCAAAATAACTACTTTTAAATTGAAAATATATGACTATTTAAATTGAAAAATTACAACTATTCATATAATTATCATTTTAAAATAACTACATTTAAATTAAAAATTTGTGACTATTCATATATATAGAAAGTTGCATCTCTTAATTTTTTGTACAAATATTAATTTATGTATTTTCGTTTTATTATGCTTTTATCCATTTATTAATATTTCATAAATATTTGTAATTTTTTTACATCTAAAAATCAGTGTATTAAAATGAAAAATTAAATCTCTTGAGTTTTATTCATGAAAGTTTCATCTCATATATGGTTTACATGAAAAAACCCTAACATTGTTGAAAAGTTGTGTATTTTTGACGACATAATAAAAGATATATTTTTATTTGAAAATATTTTAATCTTTCAAAAGAGATTTTTATCTACTATAAAGTTATATAATTTAAATTTTAGAGTAACTTACTTAAATTAATAAAAGATGTATAAATGTTTTGGTATGAAAACTTATAATTATTTATACAGTATTTTCACTCTATATCCAAACTTTTCTGTGAAATGTCATAAGACTTTCTTGGAGTGTTCTAAGAAGTTCTTAAACTGTATTTGAACGTCACTACCGTATCCACTGGTTTGTTTCGAAGCAATTTTGAGAGATTTTGAAGTTATTTAAATGCATAACTGCACATAATTTTCAGAATTTTCAGAGTTTTATGAACTTGATGTGATCGTCATTACCATACTCACATGTGCATTTTAAGCAACTTTGGGAGATTTTGAATTTTTGAAATGTATAATAGCACAGAATCTTCAGAATTAGATCTATTGATTGAGAACTAGCTATTATGATATTGAGCTCATCTATTCAGAAACAGTAAACATTTTGATTAACTTTCTAATGCCACTAGTTTGAAGACAATCGGGTCCTTAGTCAAAAGTTTTGATAATTTTACTGAAGAGTGGTCGTTTGACGAAAGGAAACTTAATATCCTAAGCCATCTGTGGACATTGCACAAGGTTGTGGAATTTCAGCAGACATCCTTGGAATGTCAGCAGACATCCTTGGAATGTAATAAGACTTCTTTGGAATGTCATAAGACTTCCTTGGAATGTCCTGAGACGTTCCTAAACTGTATTTAAACATCATTACCATATCCACTGGTTTGTTTCGAGAAATTTTGGGAGATTTTAGAGTTATTTAAATACATAACTACACAAAATTTTCAGAAAGTTCAAAAATTTC
This sequence comes from Raphanus sativus, assembly GCF_000801105.2. Classification (NCBI taxonomy): domain Eukaryota; kingdom Viridiplantae; phylum Streptophyta; class Magnoliopsida; order Brassicales; family Brassicaceae; genus Raphanus; species Raphanus sativus. The sequence continues at coordinate 6,702,286 of NC_079517.1, read as the reverse complement.
AGAGTTTTATGAACTTAACAAGTTATGATAGTTTTACTGAAGAGTGGTCGTTTAACGCACGGAGAAGAAACTTAATATCGTAAGACATCTGTGGACATTGCACATAAGGTTGTGGAATATCACCATACATCCTTAGAATCTCATAAGACTTTTTTGGAATGTTATAAGACTTCTTTGGAATGTCATAAGACTTCCTTGGAATGTCCTGAGACGTTCCTAAACTGTATTTGAACGTCATTACTGTATCCACTGGTTTATTTCGAAAAATTTAGGGAGATTTTAGAGTTATTAAAATACATAACTGCACAAAGTTTTCAGAATTTTCAGAAATTTTAGGGTTTTATGAACTTTATGTGATCGTCATTACCCTGCCCACTGATACGTTTTAAGCAACTTTAGAAGATTTTGAGTTTTTTTTTGTAATGTACAATTGCACATAATCTTCAAAATTTTATCTATTGATAGAAAACTAGCTATGGTGAAATTGAGCCCATCTTTTAAGAAACGGTAGATATTTTGATTAGATTTCCAACGCCACCAGTTTGAGGTCAATCGGGGTTATTAGTCAAAAGTTTTGATAATTTTACTGAAGAGTGGTCGTTTGACGCACGAAGAGGAAACTTAAGATCCTAAGCCATCTGTGGACATTGCACATATGGTTGTGGAATGTAAGCAGACATCCTTGGAATGTCATAAGACTTCTTTGGAATGTCTTGAAACGTTCATAAACTGTATTTGAGCATCATTATCCTATTTTGGTTTGTTTCGAGCAATTTTAGGAGATTTTAGAGTTATTTTAATTCATAACTGCACAAAATATTCAAAATTTTCAAAAATTTTAGAGTTTTATGAACTTAACAATGCTACCAGTTTGAGGTCAATCGAAGTCCTTACTCAAAAGTTATGATAGTTTTGCTGAAGAGTGGTCGTTTGACGTACAAAGAAGAAATTTAATATCTTAAGACATTTGTGGACATTGCACATAAGGTTGTGGAATGTCACCAGACATCTTTGGAATGTCATAAGACTTCTTTGGAATGTCCAGAGACGTTCCTAAATTATATTTGAACGTCATTACTGTATCCACTAGTTTATTTCGAAAAATTTTGGGAGATTTTGGAGTTATTTAAATACATAACTGCACCAAAATTTCAGAATTTTCAGAAATTTCAGGATTTTATGAACTTTAATTGATCGTCATTACTCTGTCCACTATTACGTTTTATGAAACTTTGGGAGATTTTGAGTTTTTTTTGTAATGTATAATTGCACATAATCTTCAAAATTTTATCTATTTATAGAGAACTAACTATGGTGAAATTGAGCTCATCTTTTAAGAAATGGTAGAGATTTTGATTAGCTTTCCAATGCCACCAGTTTGAGGTCACCCGAGGTTCTTAGTCAAAAGTTTGACGCACGAAGAGGAAACTTAATATCCTAAGCCATCTGTGGACATTGCACATAAGGTTGTGGAATGTAAACAGACATCTTTGGAATGTCATAAGATTTCTTTGGAATGTCATAAGACTTCCTTGGAATGTCATGAAATATTCCTAAACTGTATTCAAACGTCATTACCCTATTTTGGTTTGTTTCGAGCAATTTTGGGAGATTTTGGAGTTATTTAAATTCATAACTGCACAAAGCTTTCAGAATTTTTAAAAAATTCAGAGTTTTATTAACTTAACAATACCACAAGTTTGAGGTCAATCGGGCTCCTTAGTCAAAAGTTATGATAGGTTTACTGAAGAGTGGTCATTTGACGCAAGAAGAGAAAACTTAATATCTTAAGACATTTGTGGACATTGCACATAAGGTTGTGGAATGTCAGCAGACATTCTTGAAATGTCATAAGACTTCTTTGAAATGTCATAAGACTTCCTTAGAATGTCCTGAGATGTTCTTAAACTGTATTTGAACGTCATTATTGTATCCACTCGTTTATTTCGAACAGTTTTGGGAGATTTTGGAGTTTTAAATACATAATGTCCAAAATTTTCAGAATTTTCAAAAATTTCAAAGTTTTATGAACGTTGTGTGATCGTCATTACCCTGTCCACTGTTACGTTTTAAGAAACTTTGGGAGATTTTGAGTTTTTTTGTAATGTATAATTGCACATAATCTTTAAAATTTTATCTATTGATAGAGAACTAACTATGGTAAAATTGAGCTCATCTTTTAAGAAACGGTAGAGATTTTTATTTGCTTTCCAATACCACCAGTTTGAGGTCACTCGGGGTTTTTAGTCAAAAGTTTTGATAATTTTACTGAAGAATGGTCGTTTGACGCACGAAGAGGAAACTTAATATCCTAAGCCTTATGTGGACATTGCACATAAGGTTGCGGAATGTAAGCAGACATTCTTGGAATGTCATAAGACTTTTTTGGAATGTCATAAGACTTCCTTGGAATGTCCTAAGACGTTCATAAACTGTATTTAAACTTCATTACCCTATTTTGGTTTTTTTGAGTAATTTTGGGAGATTTTGGAGTTATTTAAATTCATAACTGCACAAAACATTAAGAATTTTCAGAAATTTCAGAGTTTTATGAACTTAACAATGCCACCAGCTTGAGGTCAATCGGGGTCCTTAGTCAAAAGTTATGATAGTTTTACTGAACAGTGATCGTTTAACGCACGAATAAGAAATTTTATATCCTAAGACATATGTGGACATTGCACATAAGGTTGTGGAATGTCACCAAACATCCTTAGAATGTCATAAGACTTCTTTGGAATGTAATAAGACTTCTTTGGAATGTCATAAGACTTCCTTGGAATGTCATAAGACTTCCTTGGAATGTCCTAAGACGTTCCTAAAATATATTTGAACGTCATTACTGTATCGACTGGTTTGTTTCGAACAATTTTGGGAGATTTTGGAGTTAATTAAATACATAACTGCACAAAATTTTCAGAGTTTTCAGAAATTTCAGAGTTTTATGAACTTTATGTGATTGTCATTACCCTTCCCACTGGTACGTATTAATCAACTTAGGGATATTTTGAGTTTTTTTGTAATGTAAAATTGCACATAATCTTCTAATGCCACCAGTTTGAGGTCAATCGGGGTCCTTAATCAAAAGTTATGATAGTTTTACTGAAGAGTGGTCGTTTGACGCACGAAGTGGAAACTTAATATCTCAAGACATCTGTGGACATTGCACATAAGGTTGTGGAATATCAGCAGACATCCTTGGAATGTCATTAGACTTCTTTGGAATGTCATAAGAGTTCCTTGGAATGTCATAAGAGTTCCTTGGAATGTTCTGAGACGTTCCTAAACTGCATTTAAACGTCATTACCCTATCCACTGGTCTGTTTCGAGCAATTTTGGGAAATTTTGGAGTTATTTAAATGCATAACTACATATAATCTTTAGAATTTTATCTACTGATAGAGAACTAGCTATGATGATTTTGAGCTCATCTTCTTACAAACGGTAGAGATTTTGATTATCTTAACAATGCCACCAGTTTGAGGTCAATTGGGTCTATAATCAACAGTTATAATAATTTTACTGAAAAGTTGTCATTTGACGAACAAAGAAGAAACTTAATATCCTAAGACATATATGGACAATGCACATAAGGTTGTGGAATGTCATCATACATCTTTGGAATGTCATAAAACTTCCTTGGAATGTCAAAAGACTTCCTTGGAATGTCATAAGACTTCCTTGAAATGTCTTGAGACGTTCATAAACTGTATTTGAACGTCATTACTGTATCCACTGGTTTGTTTCAAACAATTTTGGGAGATTTTGGAGTTATTTAAAAACATAACTGCATAGAGTTTTCAGAATTTTTAGGAATTTTTGAGTTTTATGAACTTAACAATGCCACCAGTTTAAGGTCAATCGGGGTCCTTAGTCAAAAGTTATGATAATTTTATTAAAGAGTGGTCGTTTAACGCACAAAGAAGAAATTTAATATATTAAAACACATGTGGACATTGCACATAAGATTGTGGAATGTCACCAGACATCCTGGAATGTCATAACACTTCTTTGGAACATCATAAGACTTTCTTGGAATGTCCAGAGACGTTCCTAAATTATATTTGAACGTCATTACTGTATACACTGGTTTTTTCGAATAATTTTGGTAGATTTTGGAGTTATTTAAATACATAACTACACAAAATTTTCAGAATTTTTAGAAATTTTAGGGTTTTATGAACTTTATGTGATCGTCATTACTCTGCCCACTGGTACGTTTTTAGCAACATTGGGAGATTTTGAATTTTTTTTGTAATATATAATTGCACATAATCTTCAAAATTTTATCTACTGATAGAGAATGAGCTATGGTGAAATTGTGCTCATCTTTTCAGAAACGGTAGAGATTTTTATTAGCTTTCCAATGCCACCAGTTTGAAGTCAACTAGGGTTCTTAGTTAAAAGTTTTGATAATTTTATTGAATAGTATTTGTTTGACGCACGAAGAAAAAACTTAATATCATAAGCCATTTGTGGATATTGCACATAAGGTTGTGAAATGTGCGACATCCTTAGAATGTCATAAGACTTCCTTGGAATGTCATAAGACTTCCTTGGAATGTCATAAGACTTCCTTAGAATGTCATAAGACTTCCTTGGAATGTCATAAAACGTTCTTAAATTGTATTTAAACTTCATTACCCTATTTTGGTTTGTTTCGAGTAATTTTGGGAGATTTTGGAGTTATTTAAATTCATAACTGCACAAAACTTTCAGAAATTTCATAAGACTTCTTTGGAATGTCATAAGACTTCTTTGGAATGTCATAAGACTTCCTTGGAATATCATAAGACTTTTTTGGAATGTCATAAGACTTCCTTGGAATGTCTTGAGATGTTCCTAAAATGTATTTGAACGTTTTTACTGTATATACACTAGTTTGTTTTGAACAATTTTTGGAGATTTTGGAGTTATTTAAATACATAACTGCACGAAATTTTCTGAATTTTTCAAAAATTTCAGAGTTTTATGAAATTTATGTGATCGTCATTACCGTGCCCACTAGTACGTTTTAAGCAACTTTGGGAAATTTTAAGTTTTTTATTGAATGTATAATTGCACATAATTTTCAAAATTTTATCTATTGATATAGAACTAGATAGCGGTGAAATTGAGTTGATCTTTTCAGAAACGGTAGAAATTTTGATTAGCTTTCCAATGCCACCAGTTTGAGGTTAATCGGGGTTTTTAGTCAAAAGTTTTGATAGTTTTACTGAAGAGTGGTCGTTTGACGCAAAAAAGAGGAAACTTAATAGCCTAAGATATCTCTGAACATTGCACATAAGTCTGTGGAATGTCAGCAGACATCCTTGGAATGTGTCATAAGACTTATTTGGAATGTCATATGAGTTCCTTGGAATATTCTGAGACGTTTCTAAACTGTATTTAAACGTCATTACCCTATCCACTGGTTTGTTTCGAGCAATTTTGGGAGATTTTGAAGTTATTTAAATGCATAATTACACATAATCTTCCGAATTTTATCTATTGATAGATAACAAACTATGGTGATTTTAAGCTCGTCTTTTCACAAACGATAGAGATTTTGATTATCTTAACAATGCCACCAGTTTGAGGTCAATCGGGTCCTTGTCAAGTGTTAATAATTTTACTGAAAAGTGGTCGTTTGACGCACGAAGAAGAAACTTAATATCCTAAGACATATGTGGACAATGCACATAATGTTGTGGAATGTAAGTAGACATCCTTGGAATGTCATAAAACTTCTTTGGAATATCATAGGACTTCCTTGGAATGTCATAAAACTTCTTTGAAATGTCATGAAACGTTCCTAAACTGTATTTAAACGTCATTACCCTATTTTGGTTTGTTTCGAGCAATTTTAGGAGATTTTGGAGTTATTTAAATTCATAACTGCACAAAACTTTCAGAAATTTCATAAGACTTCTTTGGAATGTCATAAGACTTCTTTGAAATGTCCTGAGACGTTCTTAAACTATATTTGAACGTCATTACTGTATCCACTCGTTTATTTCGAAAAAACTTGGGAGATTTTGGAGTTGTTTAAATACATACTGCACAAAGATTTCAGAATTTTCAAAATTTTCAGAGATTTATAAACTTTATGTGATCGTCATTACCCTGCCTACTGGTACATTTTAAGCAACTTTGAGAGATTTTGAGTTTTTTTGTAATGTATAATTGAACATAATTTTCAAAATTTTATCTACTGATAAAAAACTAGCTATGGTGAAATTGAGATCATCTTTTCAGAAACGGCAGAGATTTTGATTAGTTTTCCAATGCCACCAGTTTGAAGTCAATCGGGGATTTTAGTCAAAAGTTTTGATAATTTTACTAAAGAGTGGTCGTTTGACGCACGAAAAGGAAACTTAATATCCTAAGACATATGTGGACATTGCACATAAGATTGTGGAAAGTCAACATACATCCTTGGAATGTCATAAGACTTCTTTGGAATGTCATAAGATTTCCTTGGAATGACTTCAGACGTTCCTAAACTGTATTTGAATGTCATTACCATATTTTGGTTTGTTTCGAGCAACTTTGGGAGATTTTGAAGTTATTTAAATTCACAACAGCACACAAAACTTTAAGGATTTTCAGAAATTTCAGAGTTTTATGAACTAAACAATGCCACCAGCTTGAGGTTAATCGGGGTCCTTAGTCAAAAGTTATGATAGTTTTACTGAACAGTGATCGTTTAACCCACGAAGAAGAAATTTAATATCCTAAGACATCTGTGGACATTGCACATAAGGTTGTGGAATGTCACCAAACATCCTTGGAATGTCATAAGACTTCTTTAGAATGTCATAAGACTTCTTTAGATTGTCATAAGACTTCCTTGGAATGTCATAAGACTTCCTTGGAATGTCCTGAGACGTTCTTAAAATGTATTTGAACGTCATTACTGTATCGACTGGTTTGTTTCGAACAATTTCGGGAGATTTTGGAGTTATTTAAATATATAATTGCACAAATTTTTTAGATTTTTCAGAAAATTTAGGGTTTTATGAACTTTATGTGATTGTCATTACCTTGCCCAATGGTACGTATTAAGCAACTTATGGATATTTTGAGTTTTTTTGTAATGTATAATTGCACATAATCTTCAAAATTTTATCTATTGATATAAAACTAGCTATGGTGAAATTGAGCTCATCTTTTCATAAACGATAGAGATTTTGATTAGATTTCCAACGCCACCAGTTTGAGGTCAATCGGGGTTATTAGTCAAAAGTCTTGATAATTTTACTGAAGAGTGGACGTTTGACACACGAAGAGGAAACTTAATATCCTAAAATATATGTGGACATTACACATAAGGTTGTGGAATATAAGCAAACATCTTTGAAATGTCATAAGACTTCTTTGGAATGTCATAAGATTTCCTTGGAATGTTCTGAGACGTTCCTAAACTGTATTTAAACGTCATTACCCTATCCACTGGTTTGTTTCGAGCAATTTTGGGAGATTTTGGAGTTATTTAAATGCATAACTACACAGAATCATCAGAATTTTATCTATTGATAGAGAACTAGCTATGGTGATTTTGCGCTCATCTTTTCACAAACGGTAGAGATTTTGATTATCTTAACAATGCCACCAGATTAGGGTCAATCGGGTCCTTAGTCAAGAGTTATAATAATTTTACTGAAAAGTGGTCGTTTGACGCACGAAGAAAAAACTTAATATACTAAGACATATGTGACCAATGCATATATGGTTGTGGAATGTCACCAGACATCTTTTGAATGTCATAAGACTTCTTTGGAATGTCATAAGACTTCCTTGAAATGTCATGAGACGTTTCTAAACTGTATTTGAACGTCATTACTGTATCCACTGCTTTGTTTCCAATAATTTTGGGAGATTTTGGAGTTATTTAAAAACATAACTGCATAAAATTTTTAGAATTTTTAGGAATTTTTGAGTTTTATGAACTTATCAATGCCACCAGTTTGAGGTCAATCGGAGTATTTAGTCAAAAGTTATGATAGTTTTAATGAAGAGTGGTTGTTTAATGCCAGAAGAAGAAACTTAATAGCCTAAGATATCTGTGGACATTGCACATAAGGTTGTGGAATGTCACCAGACATCTTTGGAATGTCATAAAACTTCCTTAGAATGTCAAAAGACTTCCTTGAAATGTCCTGAGATGTTCATAACCTGTATTTGAACGTCATTATTGTATCCACTTGTTTGTTTCGAACAATTTTGGGAGATTTTGGAGTTATTCAAATACATATTTGCACAAAATTTTCAGAATTTTAGAAATTTTCAGAAATTTTGGAGTTATGTGATCGTCAATACCTTGCCCACTGGTACGTTCTAAGCAACTTTGGGAGATTTTGAGTGTTTTTTGTAATGTATAATTGCATATAATCATCAAAATTTTATCTATTGATAGAGAACTAAGTATGGTGAAATTGAGCTCATCTTTTCAGAAACGGTAGAGATTTTGATTAGCTTTCCAATGCCATCAGTTTTGAGATCAATCAGGGTTTTTAGTCAAAAGTTTTGATAATTTTCTTGAAGAGTGGTCGTTTGACGCACGAAGAGGAAACTTAATATCCTAAGCCATATGTGGACATTGTACATAAGGTTGGGGAATATAAGCATACATACTTGGAATATCATAAGACTCCTTGCAATGTCATAAGACTCCTTGCAATGTCATAAGACTTTCCTAAAATGTATTCAAACGTCAGTACCCTATTTTGGTTTGTTTTGAGTAGTTTTGGGAGATTTTGGAGTTATTTAAATACATAACTGCACAAAATTTTCAGAAATTTCAGAAATTTCAGAGTTTTATGAATTTAACAATGCCACCAGTTTGAGGTCAATTGGGGTTCTTAGTAAAAAATTATGATAGTTTTACTAAAGAGTGATCGTTACGCACGAAGAATAAACTTAATATCCTAAGACATCTATGGACATTGCACATAAGGTTGTGTAATGTCACCTGACATCCTTGTAATGTCATAAGACTTCTTTGGAATATCATAAGAATTCTTTGGAATGTCATAAGACTTACTTGGAATGTCCTGAGACGTTTATAAATATTTGAATGTAATTATTGTATCCACTGGTTTATTTCGAACAATTTTGGGGGATTTTGGAGTTATTTAAATGCATAACTGCACAAAAGTTTCGGAAATTTCAAAAATTTTCAGAGTTTTATGAACTTTATGTGATCGTCAATACCTTGTCCACTGGTACGTTTTAAGCAACTTTGGAAGATTTTGAGTGTTTTTTTTGTAATGTATAATTGCATATAATCTTCAAAATTTTATATATTGATAGAGAACTAGCTATGGTGAAATTGAGCTCATCTTTTCAGAAACGGTAGAGATTTTGATTAGCATTCCAATGCCACCAGTTTTGTGGTCAGTCGGGGTTCTTAGTCAAAAGTTGTGATAATTTTACTGAAAAATTGTCGTTTGACGCACGAAGAGAAAACTTAATATCCTAAGCCATATGTGGACATTGCACATAAGGTCGTGGAATGTAAGCAGACATCCTTGGAATGTCATAAGGCTTCTTTGGAATGTCATAAGGTTTCCTTGGAATGTCATAAGACTTCCTTGGATTGTCCTGAGACGTTCCTAAACTGTATTTAAACGTCATTACCCTATTTTGGTATGTTTCGAGCAATTTTAGGAGATTTTGGAGTTATTTAAATACATAACTACACAATATTTTCAGAGTTTTATGAACTTAACAATGCCACCAGTTTGAGTTCAATCGGGGTCCTTAGTAAAAAATTATGATAGTTTTACTAAAGAGTGATCGTTACGCACGAAGAATAAACTGAATATCCTAAGACATCTATGGACATTGTACATAAGGTTGTGTAATGTCACCAGACATCCTTGGAATGTCATAAGACTTCTTTGGAATATCATAAGACTTCATTGGAATGTCATAAGACTTCTTTGGAATGTCCTAAGACGTTCTTAAACTGTATTTGAAGGTCATTACTGTATCCACTGGTTTATTTCGAACAATTTTAGGAGAATTTGAGGTTATTTAAATACATAACTGCACAAAATTTTCAGAATTTTCAAAAATTTCAGGGTTTTATGAACTTTATTTTATCGTCATTACCCTGCCCACTGGTACGTTTTAAGCAATTTCAGGAGATTTTGAGATTTTTTGTAATGTATAATTGCACATAATCTTCAAAATTTTATCTATTGATAGAGAACTAGCTATGGTGAATTGAGCTCATCTTTTCAGAAACGGTAGAGATTTTGAATAGTTTTCGAATGCCACCAGTTTGAGTTCAATCAGGGTTCTTAGTCAAAAGTTTTGATAATTTTACTGAAGAATGGTAGTTTGACGCAGGAAGAGGAAACTTAATATCCTAAGCCATATGTGGACATTGCACATAAGGTTGTGGAATGTAAGCAGACATCCTTGTAATGTAATAAGACTTCTTTGAAATGTCATAAGATTTCCTTGGAATGTCCTGAGATGTTCCTAAACTGTATTTAAATGTCATTACCCTATTTTGGTTTTGGTTCGGGCAATTTTGGGAGATTTTAGAGTTATTTAAATTCATAACTGCACAAAACTTTCAAATTTTTTAGAAATTTCAGAGTTTTATGAACTTTACAATGCTACCAATTTGATGTCAATCGGGGTCTTTAATCAAAAGTTATGATAGTTTTACTGAAAAGTGGTCGTTTAAGAAGAAATTTAATATATTAAGACATATGCGGACATTGCACATAAGGTTGTGGAATGTCACCAGACATCTTTGGAATGTCACCAGACATCCTTGGAATGTCATAAGATGTATTTGAACGTCATTATTGTATCCACTGGTTTGTTTCGAACAATTTTGAGAGATTTTGGAGTTATTTAAATACATAACTGCACAAAATTTTCAGAAATTTCAGAAATTTTATAGCTTTATGAACTTTTTGTGATCGTCATTATCCTGTCCACTGGTACGTTTAAAAAACTTTGGGAGATTTCGAGTTTTTATTTAAATGTATAATTGCAAATAATCTTCATAATTTTATCTACTGATAGAGAATTAGCTATGGTGATATTGAGCTCATCTTTTCAGAAATGTTACAGATTTTGGTTAGCTTTCCAATGCCACTATTGAGGTCAACCGGGGTTCTTAGTTAAAAGTTATGGTAGATTTACAGAAGAGTGGTTGTTTGACGCACGAGGAACAAACTTAATATCCTAAGACATCTGTGGATATTGCACATAAGGTTGTGGAATGTCACCATACATCTTTGGAATGTCATAAGACTTCTTTGGAATGTCATAGGACTTTCTTGGAATGTCATAGGACTCTCTTCGGAATATCCTGATAAAAAGTTATGATAGTTTTAATGAAGTGTGGTCGTTTGACGTTTGAAGAGGTAACTTACTATTCTAAAACATATGTGGACTTCCAGAGACAGTTGTATAATGTCCTGTGACATTTCTGAACTGTCTGTGAACGTCATTACCCCTGCCCACTGGTATATTTTAAGCAACTTTAGGAGATTTTTAGTTTTTTGAAATGTATAATTGCACATAATTTCAGAATTTTATCTATTGATAGAGAACTAGCTATGGTGAAATTGAGCTCATCTTTTCAGAAACCGGTAGAGATTTTGATAAGCTTTCCAATGCCACCAGTTTCAGGTCAATTGGGGTTCTTAGTCAAAAGCTATGATAATTTTACTAAAGAGTGGTCGTTTGACGCTCGAAGAAAAACTTAATATCCGAAGATATATGTGGACATTGCACATAAGGTTGTGGAGTGTTACCAGACATCTTTAGAATGTCTTGAGACGTTCTTAAATTGTATTTAAACGTCATTACCCTATCTACTGGTTTGTTTCGTGCAATTTTGGGAGATTTTAGAGTTTTTAAAATACATAACTGCACATAATTTTCATAATTTTATGAACTTTATGTGATCGTCATTACTCTGCCCACTGGTTGTTTTAAGCAACTTTAGGAGATTTTAAGTTTTTTGAATTGTATAATTGCACAGAATCTTTAGAATTTTATCTATTGATAGAGAACTAGTTATGGTGATAGTGAACTCATCTTTTCAGAAACAGTAGAGATTTTGATTAACTTAACAATTAATCTTCAGAATTTGATAGCAATTTTATTTTTTGTTAAGAATTGTGTCTTTTCATTATATATTTTTAGATTTGTATATTAGTTAATATTTAAATTAAAAAGATGTACTTATTTAAATGAAAAGTTGTGACTATTCGTATATGTATCATTTCAAAATAACTACCTTTAAATTAAAAACATATGACTATTTGACTTGAAAAGTTGTGAATATTCATATAATTATCATTTCAAAATAACCACCTTTAAATTAAAAAATATGTGACTATTCATATATATGGAAGGTTGCATGTCTTAATTTTTTATACAAATATTTATGTATTTTTGTTTTATTATGCTAATATCTATTATTAATATTTCATAAATATTTGTAATTGTTTTATATCTAAAAATCAGTGTATTGATATGAAAATTTAAAATTCTTAAGTTTTATACATGAAATTTGCGTCTCATAATTTTTACATGAAAAAATCCAAAACAATGGTGAAAAAATTGTGTAGTTTTTAGGAATTTTATTTCTTGTTAAAAATTATGTTTTTCATTATATATTAAGATGTGTCTTTTTATTATTTGTTTCAAGAATTGTGTATAAGTTAATATTTAAATTTTATACAAATATGTCTGTCTTTATTTTTTCATATTACACATAACTCATGATTTTGTAATACTAACTAAATTAAATTAGCTTACACATATCCCAGGAAACAGTATATTTTTATTTAAAACTATTTTAGTGTTTAAAAGAGATCTTTTATTTATTATAAAGTGATATAATTTAAAATTTTAGAGTAACTTACCTAAATTAATAAAAGATGTATAATTTTATTGGTATTGATGTATTTTTATTTTAGTTGTAATTTCAAACTATAAAATATACATTTCTAATATTATCTATAAATAAATATTTTCATACGTTTTGACATGAAAAATTTATTTGAAAATATAATTAATTTTTCTATAAAATATAAATTATAAAATGATTATTTATTTATAAAAAAATGAGTTCCACGCGATATAGCTGGTTCATTACCTAGTTAATGAATAACAATATTCCAATAGAAAACAAATAACTATAAAATCACATAATGGTGGATACGAAATATTTGTTTACAGTCGTGACTTGGTCGTTAGTAAAATCCACTAATATTTCATTTCTAGAATCATAAGATCAGCATAATATGCTTTCACTTTATTTTTCATTTAGTCATCTTCATAATTATCTTGATTAATCCAATAATCAACGAGAGTCACATTAAACGTCGCATATCTTCTGCAGCATGATCTCTTCCATATACTACCACATTGGTCACCTTTATAGAGACCACAAACATAAATAAGAGTATGTACTGTTCCATTTAATGTCTTTAAATAAAAAACTCATTTTGTTTTCACAATCCAACAAATAATAATGTGTACACTGAAAACAATGTATATAAAATATGTAAAATTCATTAAAAACTTAAATAATTGTCATATATAAACTAATATCAAACAAACAACATGATTAAGTGCTATCTTCAAAACCCATTCTTTCAAGATGCTTCATGAAAGTCTTTGGAGATAGGATTTTGTAAATATGTTCGCAACCATCAATTAAGTGTCTTTATGCTCAATAACAATTTTTTTTCTTTTTTTGGCACTTTGCTTCGATGATAAATATTTAAAGTCCATATGTTTACCTCCTTTAGATCTTTTATCATGGTTAGAAAAAGAATTGCAACTTGCTTGTTGCAAAAGTGTGAGAGGTGTGTCAACCAAACTCAAAACCTCAAACTTTTACATGAAATTCCACAACCATGTTCCTTGAATAGAAACCACATAGCATGCAACATACTCAGCTTCCATAGTAGATATATAAATCAAATTTGACTTCTAGCTTTTCCATCAGGAAGATATGCATCTCCGAGAGTATAGTGTCTAAATTAGTTGCATCCACCAAGATATGAGTCTGAAAGTTTAACCATCTGATGTGTTGATTTTTGATATGTCAACAGGTATTTTTTTGGTTTCTTTTTTATTTGCATGGCCGCTGACATTGAAAATCAGTATAAACAACGATGTGCTTCTAGTCTAATTACAATAGACTATGAGCAATACCGACAAAAAGATTAAGAGAACAAAAAGATTTGTTTTCATCTTATGAATCGGTCTCTTTGCGACTGATTTCTTCGTTAAATAAATTCCATCACTTAACTCGAAACCAGAATGATAGTAAGTTTAATCATGAAACAAAACATTTTTAGTTTTGATCAGTACTGGTTTTGATCTAACAAATGACAACAAACCAAGGTATAAAAAAAAAAAAAACTAAAAGCACACACAAATAATAAAACATACAGCTAACACTAGTAATAGGAAGACACCGGTTATAGCTCCGGTTTTTAATGGCGTCCCCGGTTCATGAGAAATTCTCTGGTTAAACCACAACCGAGCACCTCGTTCGGTATATTCATCTTAGCGATCTGGTCTACTCCCTCGGCGAAAACCACACCCATACCCATATGCAAATGCGGTTCAATGTGACAATGAAAAAACCAAACCCCAGGATTGTCCGTTACAAATCTCAACGCCGTCCATCCGTACGGATACAACGCCACCGTATTCCGTAACGGCGGGTTCTTGAGATTATACGTCTTCTCATCAACACCTAACCGGAACTTCCCTTCGCCGTAACCCAAGACCCAAAAGTCATGACCGTGGAGATGCCACGGATGGATCTCACTGCCTCTACCGTTCAAAACGTTAGCGTTCTGTAGAATCACGTCCACGACGCGGCCGAGCTGGAAGTTATAGATTCCGTTACCTTTCGTGGTGTTGGGATTCACCGGAGGTTTCATCACGTCGTAGTCCCTCACGATCTCCTTCCCCGGAGGTTTCTGGTAGCTCAAAGACTTCAGCCCGTACCTGATGGTTCCGATGTACGGCGTCGCCGGAACCGTTAGCGAGACGTTGTTGATGGCCCATTTCGTGTAGTTGTCCATGAGGTTCTGAGTGTTGAGGAGGAAGAGCTGCTCGTCTGATCTCTCCGGCGGCGGTGGATATCCTTTCGCTGCGAAGATTTTGTTGGAGAAGCTTTTGCTCCGGTCGTAGTCGTCCCATCTGGGAGTCGTCGGCGGGGGATAAGGGAGGTGGTGGAGTTCGGGAGCGTCGGGGTAGTGTAGCACGGTGAGGGCTTGAGTTGTGTTGGGTTTACGGCCGCGAACGCCGACGGAGATCCAGTACTTCCGGGAGGGAGATGGGTTGTGTGTTCGGAGAAGAACGGAGTAGGTCTCGCCGGAGTATATGTCAATGTCGTTGACGGTGAACGGAGCGACGTAGTTTCCGTCGGCTTCAACGACTTCTAGTTGGTGTCCCTACACATGCACAATCAACCTCACTCACAACTATGAATAAATTAAATATTCAAGTTCAAAAGAAATTTGCAAATTTCATAGGAAAAATAGTTTGTCAAAATTAAATTATTTCTATTCTGTATATAGTTTTTATTTTTAAAAAGTTTTTTAATTATAAAATACACTGAAATAAACTTCTCAACAAATATTCAAACATTCATATTGTTTATGAAAGTTAAATTCAAACCAAAATTAAGTTTATGGTTTAATATTTCAATTTGGCTATGATACTTCTTGATACAAACATGAATACACCTAAAAGATAGTCTAAGAAAATACTGAATTGAATCCAAAATTTTGAGTTAAAATGCATAAACTATATTTTTAGTTTTGTTAAATATTATTACTTATTTTAATAAATTGTTTATATCTTAGAGATAGCCCTGAATGGTTCAGTTTATAAAGAAAATGTTTTACAAAGTTTTACGTATTTCTAATTTTAAAAGGTTTAGCAAGAGCGAGCGTAACTTACTTCAACGGCTAAGTTGAGGGAAGCAAGAGCGGTGGTGCTAGCGATCCGAAGACGATAAACTTTCAAAGGCTCGACCCTCAGAATTGTAGGTGCGCATTCATCATTATCTTTAAACTTACATTCTTCCAAGCCTCCCTTATTAAAATACGCAGCCAGTGAACAGTTGAACTGTCCTCTCCCGTTGATCAACAGACTCTGAGGCTCCCCGATCCAACGCATAGGTCTCGAAGAAAGATAGAGTTCTTGCGCGTGACTGCTTTGGTGCCACCAATCACTTAGCAACAGGTTAAACTCTCCATCGTACTGTAATGTCTCTTTGGGCGATCTCACTATCATCATCCCGTACAGTCCCGCTGATCTCTGCATCCCGTAGTGTCCGTGGTAGAAATGTGTTCCCGCCTGTACCATATCAAAAACATTATCCAATATGCCTATTTGTAAAAGTTACTAAAAAGTTTTTACCAAACAAAAAAAGTTATTAAAAAGAAGAAAAGGTATTTTTTTCTTTTACCTTATCAACAATGAAATTGTAAGTGAAAGTCTCGCCAGGATTAATGGGACATTGCGTTACACCTGCTGCTCCATCTGCCCATGGAGTCCCATTCTATTCCATATATAATCACAATTCATTAGTCCCTTCTAGTTACTTTTATTATATTAACGTCATATATAAATCTTTTGATAAAATATAGTAACTAAACAACCTGACGTATGCCGTGCCAGTGGATGACAACACCTTCGGTGGAGAGTTTGTTGGTAACGTGGACGATGACTGTGTCTCCGGCAGTAGCATTAATCGTTGGCCCTGGAAACTCGCCGTTGATGGCAATAACGATGCCTTCTTTACAATCAGGCCACCAGAGCTTATACTCAACCTCCCAGTTTAATTCTACAACTCCGGCGGAGGCCGAGTGAACCGCCACCATAGCCGCCGTTACTAGCCACCACACAATTGCCGACATTGAATTGGTGGTGTGGCTGGATATAATTATATAAAATAGATTGTGTTGCTTTGTTATGAAAGAGGGCTCCTGGTTGTATATATAGAGAGGGAATCGTTGTTATTATTTAAATTTCAATAACTAAACGAAAAAATCCAAATCATTTTTCATTATACTTTTGTGTGGATGTTACTGATTGAGTTTGAAAGTTTTATATAATAACGAAAAAAAGAAAGACGACAAGATCAATGGACCATTAGTATCTTGGCAGATTGGTAATGGAAGACACTGGAGACATTGGTTACGCATGTTCACATCTATACTTGGAAGAAACGTGTGATCCAACAATGAAGATCTAACAGATTGGAATCATTACGAAATATAAAACTAAACTATTATTTACGTAGAGTTACGAGCGCACGTATATTGGCCATGTGGCCTTCTGCCATGAACAAACGAATGTAAATCCTATATTATATAATCTAGACTCTATATGTGATTATTAGTTATTTCAGTCCAGTTGATATTGGCTTGGTAGTTGCTTATTTGTATATACTTATTAAAAAGTTCTTTTTTTATTTATAAACATCTTTCAACAAAACAAAAGAGATTGACAAGTGTGTTTTCCACTGAGATAAGCTCCTTCAGTCGAGGTCAGTAAAAGGCAATGGAATCATGGAGTTCCATGTCCTCGTCCAACAAGGCAACGATCAGTAATTTTCATTTATATCCGCCAACTTTTAAAAATATCGTTCATCAGTGTCTCAGTGACAGTCGGTTTGTCTCCAAAACTAAATAGAACAATTTGCATTGTAATGTGATTTTGTTTCCAATAAGACAACATTTTGAACATTCTTATTACTAGAATTCATTGGCCACCAAAAGGCTAAACATGACCCGTGAGTAACCAAACCATTGGAAATATTTAGCACGTGTTTCTTTATAGAAGTTACAGACTCTTCAACTTGTTATTATGCAGAGTAC
Source organism: Raphanus sativus (assembly GCF_000801105.2). Taxonomy (NCBI): domain Eukaryota; kingdom Viridiplantae; phylum Streptophyta; class Magnoliopsida; order Brassicales; family Brassicaceae; genus Raphanus; species Raphanus sativus. The sequence continues at coordinate 6,684,407 of NC_079517.1, read as the reverse complement.
CCCTAATATAGACTGTTTTGTTTTAATCACAAATGCAATGTGGTTTAAACATCGCAACTTGAAGAATGATGGAGTAGAAAATTACAGTGTTTTCTGAACAAGTCGCCAACAAATAATAGTAGTAGTAGTTTAATAATGCAAGTCAATAATAAATCTTCACAATTACCTCCACAAGACAAGACCAACACTTGAATGCAGTGTGGTGCAAAATGTTGTTTACAATGTATACATCTGAATCTCTTTCTAGCAACAAACATAGCTCAATTAATGTTTTTAGTGACAAAAGTTTTATATCCTATTCTTTTGAACAGTAATAAATAACATGCATCAATAGCCTACATTGAGATATGCAGTCCGAATATGTATTACTACGCAACATACTAGAATCTTAGCCTGTAAACTTCACGAATCTACAAAAAAATATGCTATAAGTCATTGGCCCCAAAAAAATTCTTAACACATGACTGGTGAGTACAATCTGCCATATCCCAATTATTGGAGATATTTGGCACGTGTTTCTTTATATAAGCCACAGACTCTTCGAGTGGTTGTAAACAGAAGCCCTAAAATAGGTCGTGTTTACTATTAATGCAATTTGATTATGCTTAGTCAACATCGCAAATTGAAGTATGATGTATACAATTATAGTTGTTTAATAAGTCGATAAAATCAATACTTCAACAACTGCAAATCAATGCTCCCTCCGTCCCACTTTAAGTGGTGTTTTAGGATTTTTATTTTGTCCCATTTTAAGTGATGTTCTCACTAATCTAGGTATAATTTAATATGATTTGAATTTTATGCCCAGTTATAAAATACTATACTTTTTTATTATTGGTTAAACTAGTTTTATTTAATGTATTTTTATGTTATCAATATATACTATATAAAAATATATGTTTTTTTAATCTACGTGTAATAACCTAAAACATCACATAAAGTGGAACATAGAGAGTAATAGATCTTCAAAATCACCTCAAGACACTGGACCAACTCCTGAATGCAGTGTGGTACACAAAAGGTTGTTTCCAAGGTTACAAATCTAAATTTGTTTTATCATAGTTCAATTCAATTTTCTGATAACAAAACTTTTACTTTTTTTTGGAACACAATAACAAAACTTTTACTTCCTAGTCTTTTTTGCTACTTGTAGATTTTATAATAATAATAATAATAATCCATGGATAACTAGTAAGATCAAGAGACTACATTGATGTACGAAAATGCAGCCTTATGCAATACGGATCATGTAATATTCATCTCAAACTTACAGCAGTTGCAAATAATTATTTCGAACATGAACACAAAACCAAGCCATCGTGACCATCGTGACCATACTACATTCAATTGTGTGGTCCATTTAAATTTTTGAGAAATAATTCATCCATGAGTTGCACTTCCAATTAAAGATTAGTTTGAACCAATTCATAGTCTCTGCATACCCAATATTAATAAAAAAAACATGAACACAACCTACTAACAATAAAAGTCTACAACGCACATTTTTTTTCATTTTGTTCTTATTTTTGAAATTGTCTCGACCTCACATGTGACTCGACTTAATAAAGGACTCTGTATTTTTGCAATTTATATGATTTGTCCACAAACTAGCATGGGCCTAGATGATGAATCGTAGTTGACTGGACATGGATGGTTACAAACCAAACATCAGTTGTGGTGGAACCCAACTGAATATATAATGATAAATAAAATAAAGCACACAAATCCATAGTTTTCGTATTAATATGACATATCATACACACAAATGTTAATGCAGACAAAGGTAAAGAACTTGCTACCAATACAACAAATGTTACATCTCAGTGTGTCACACAACGAACATACATATATATACTTGTTACATAATAGATGTGATATTTTGATAAAGTGGTGAAGTGTTCTTCTAAGGTCACCCCCTCATTTCTTTTTTTTTCAGGTCATTTGCCAGTTGTTTCAGTTGCAGTTGGTGTCGTAGCTAGCAAGACCGATTAGTTCCGGCCCCTCCAATCTCGAGTTGTTCTCAAAGCTGCAACAATCGTTCAGAGTTATTAGGCACAAATGCTAATATGCAACTTCTTGCAGGGGTAAACAGTATCAAGAAACTTGTTGGCCAAGTGAGAGACAAAAAAGGGACTTACTTCTGCAAAGGAATGTGTCCGAAAGGTCCTTCTGTTGGGATAGTTCCACACAAATCATTGTTCGATACATCACTGAGCCAATGATGACAAAGCAAGAGTATGAAGTCAAGTAGGTTGAATTGAAAACGGGTGTGCTTAAGAAAACAGTAGCAGATCGTTTAGCAAAACAAGGACAGAATAAAGAAAAGCTGAACTTACACAACTTTAAGGCTTGGGATTTTCGTGAGTTCTCTAGGGATTGGTCCAGTCAATTGGTTGTCGTTGAGCCGTCTGCAACATTAAACAGATTTTTTTACAGGCAGGGTATGAAGATAATCAGGTACTGAATCATATCAAATGATGAACAACTAGCAACTAGCAACTAGCATAAACCTTTTGAGAAAATTGCAGCACAATTTGTTTTCTGAATTAGTTTGCAATTTTCAAAGCTAATATGACTGACTATAGGTATAACTTTCTTACACATTTACTTACAGAAAGACCAGAGACTTCAATTTCCCCAAAGAAGAAGGGATTTTCCCAGTAAGATTGTTGTTGTACAGATCCAAGCTGATGAGGTTCTTCAGATTTTCTAGTTCAGAAGGTATAGTCCCTTTGATGTTGTTTTTGTACAGCTCCCTGTGTCAATCAATTATAACACAAGTAGAATGTTATTCAACATTGTCTATAAATACAGTTAGTGTAGTTCCCCGTGTCAATCAATTATAATTTTGTCCCAGCTGGTAGGTACTGGAAAAAAAAGTTTTTTAAAAAAACTCGAAAAGGTGCAAAGCCAAAAGAGTGGGTGACATACAAATACTGTAAATGCTCGAGCTTCCCAAGCTCAGGTGCAAGATGTCCTGAAAGGTTTGAATTACCCAAATCCCTGTCAAAAACAACAAAAAAAAATGTAGAATCAGAGATACGCTTTTAAGTAGCAAAATACCAATCTTTTATATCTAAGAAGGAAGAGATAATAAGATTACAAGAGTCATTAAGCATTATTTTCATTTACCTAATAAAACAGTTCTGAGAGATAATTAAATGTAATCAGTAACAAGGGATCTAAGATTCTTCTACAAGCGTAAGCAACTCACAAAGTAAGGAGTAAAACGCAATCTTAATCAGCAAAAAAAAAAAAGAATTGAGAAAATCACTAGGTACAAGCAAGATTAAACTGGTTAGTAGATCATGGAATAACTATTGGGGATTCTTTTCTAGACTTTTAAGGAATACAATGACTAGAGTGAGATGTAATGATCTTGAGATTTCCCCTTTTTCATATTGTAAAGTTGAACAAGAAAGTCTTTTTTTTTTTGTTATTATTCTTAAATAGTTTGATGAAGAAGTGTTTCCAAGGACAATCATGACAACATAAACTAGATCCTGATTTGACTTGACAACAGATAAAAGAGAAAACAAAACATCTGGTGAAGAAGATAATCAAAGCATACAGAATGTCCGAACTAAAAAGATTGTTTGCTCTTCTCAATTTCACAATCTCTAACAAGTAACAACAACATATCACTTATAGCAAAGCTCTATCTTACATAAGAGAAAAAAAAAAAACAGCTTCGACTTAAGGTGTATGTATGAATTAGACTCTCATGTTAGAGCTCAGACATAAGTCTGTCTGGACAAATCTAAAATTAGAAACTAACTCATAAATTATATCCTAAAAAAGAGAGACTTTGTATCAACAGAATCTCCATAGATTCTTCAGAACAGGAGCCAAGAGAGAGAGAGGATCTTACACACGAGTGACGCGGCTGTCTTGGTTACAGGTGACATGGAACCAGGTACAAGGGTTAACAAGAGTTGGATCCCAGCTCTGGAGCACATGGTCTGGATCCGATAAGCTCCTGCGAAGAGCGTAAAGGGCATCTCCTTCCGAGTTCGCATCCACCGGGTGGTGAATCAGAGCTAAAGTCAGGGCTAGAGAAGCCGCGAGGAGCTCCCACCGACAGTTTCGGAACGCCATCGTGAGCTAATTGGAAGAAGAAAACAAAGGGAATTGAGTAAAGTTAGTTTTCTCTCTTTTTTTACGATCAGAGATATTAGGGTTTCGCTCTCTCTCTCTTTCTCTTTGTTGAAGTTCAATTGATTGATTATGCGATTGGTGTTGGGAACGACGGAGAGAAGATAGACTTCTCTACTTCCTGTCTTTTTTGGTTCCTTTACTTTTAATATTCTTGTCTTTTTTTTTACTTTTATCTTTTTTTATTCAAACTGTTTATCTGGACACTGTAGTGTAGTGATTTGTGATAATAACCACCTCTAATAGTGCTTCATTTTCTATTTTTATTTCATTTTAAAGTAAGTTTTGTTCCAATAATGCTTCATCTTTTGAATTTGAACTTTCTAAACTATAAACTGGTTATTAACTTTTTTTTTGTTCTTACTTTTTGAAAAAAATAAACTATATTAGCTAATATAACCTAATTAATTTCTAATATTTATTTATTATATTAATTTAATTAATTTATGATATTAAATATTTAAAAACATATATTAAATGAAGATAACATTATATAATTAATATAAAATTGAAATACATGATTGATAAAGACGTTTATTTTGCACTTAAGAACAATTTAGTTTACTCGAGCTTTTTATTTGGACACTGTAATGTAGTGATTTGTGAATTTAAATCATACTAATGGAATACTGTTGGAAAAATAACAATCAGATAAGCGCACTGGAACAATTTTGCATTTGAAAAATGTGAAACAAAATGGAAGAAGAGTATATTTAAATACAATTGTACTTTAAGTGGAGCTGTATTCTCCATGATATATGAGAATATGTCGAGAATATGGACTACTTTGGTTTAAACTTTAATCTATTTTAAATATGATACAATTTTTAGATAATAAGTTTAGTTTTTAAAAAAGATTAAAGTGATTTTTGCTTTGGATTCGAGTTTAACAGTTGAGCGTTGATTTTTAGAAGAAGAAGACGAAGAAGGGAAGTCGTGTAACTCTTTTTTTTTGGTTTCAAAAGTCTTCTAGTAATTCGTTGAATTGGTCAAAGCAGTAAAACAGGTGTTGCGCTGGTAAAAAATTGGAAACTAGAGAGAGTTCACACGGAAACAAACACTGCTTTCTTTGTGTGCATACACTATTAATGTGTGATGATATTCGCTTTTTGCGTGTAGTTTGGTACAAACGCTCTATCAATTTATTCGATGGAATGTGAGTTTTGTGCACTGAGGAACAAAAAGGAGAAGAGCTGAGTGCAAACTTAAGAATTAGGATTTAATCAAAGTCAATGGTATTCGATTCTTAATATGGAATCTGATCCCATAAACACATGCACTTAAACACTTAAAATGTCGGAATAATCACCAACTCCACTTCTTCTTCCTATTAAATAAAGAAAAAAAGGTAGATGACTAAACAAATGGTAGAAATTGTCAATTCACAACTAATGTTATTATGTTAATAGGAATTTAACACTGCACGTGAAACAGAGTGCGTTACAACTAGTTATAGACATACAAGGTGAGAAGACATCAAGGCCGCTCTACAACAAACAGACAAAACACAGCAAAACAGAAGTGGCCTCTAGAGAGTAATGATTTTCCTGTGGAGCTGATGTGTTTCATGACCACCATGGTGGTCATGATCATGGAAGAGAAGGGTCAAGACACCTACCAGACACAGGACAGAACCAACCAGTAGTTTGTCGTATCTTTCCACCCAGTGAAACTTCAGCTGGCTTGCACCATAGAACGATAGAGCTACCAGCGACGTCATCACCAAAATGGTGCTGCCCAAAATAATAATATCAAATAATTCCTTGTTAAAACCATGCTTAATTTTCCCTAAGATGGTGGTCTAATATAGTATTAGCCTCTCTCACCTGATCAGCAGAACTATGATGGCGAGAACCATCATGGGCTTTGAGTTTCCCAACAGCGAGGAAAACAGGGAGGGTGGTTGCACAAGGAGATAACGCGGGAACAAGGACAAGCCCAGCAACAGCCATTTTCTCCATGGGTTGGTTATGAGAATGAGCGTGGCCTCCTTTACCAGCCAAAAACAGCAGGATATAGCTCCCGCCGAGAAACACAAGCAAAAGGGAAGCAAGCTTGTGAACAGTCTCTTCACCGGCGATGGTATTAGCCATCGTGATGGCTGTTATACCAAGAAGGGCAGTGGATATGACATGCAGGACTGCTCCAAACGCAGCTGAAAATAGATAAAATCAGAAAATAAATACATATACACATATTATTAGTCATATCTCAAATCATGACAATAATGCCTTAAGGATTATTAGGTTAACTCATGGAAATGCAGAACATGAAACGAGAAAATGGAAACATACTGACGAAGAGGGTTCGGGAAAGAGTCCATTTCTTAGCGCGTCCAACGATGGAGAAAGGTAACCAATGCGTGGGAATGAAGGAATGAAGGAGAGATACTGTCGCGATTCCCCCGATCGTCGATAGATCCTCCGCGCTGAAAGTATCCATTCTGAGTCTTCTTCTTCCGTGAAATTAAACAACAGCTTTAATTTGCAGGTCTAGGCTCGATCTGAGTCTCCGATAATATTGAATCAGAAGGGGTGAATCTTCTCGGGTTTCATGGGTGGGGTGGGATTAATTAGGGGTGGGCAAAAAAACCGAACCGAACCGATCGAACCGAACCAACCGAACCGAAACCGATTCGAACCGAACCAAAGTCTATTATCAAACAGTTAGGTTTAAGATTTTCCCAACCCGAACCAACCGAACCCGATCCGAACCGAACCACGTTGAACCGAACCAAATTAAACCGAACCCATAACCAATGTGCATATAGCAATATACAATATACTAAAATGCTAAGACTAAAGTTATTGTTAATTTTATTAAGGATTTTTTTTTAGTTTTCTATTTAGTTTAGTTAATTTTTATTTGATGTTTATAATTTGTTAAAGTTTTTGTTTCAGTTTTACATTATATTTAGTTTACATAGTTTATTTTGTAGAGGTATTATTAACGATGTTTTTTAATTTTCTATTTATTATAGTTAACTTTGATTTGATTGTGCTCTTATAAATGTTTTGTGTTTCTAAAAGTTTTTTCGGTTTTATATTGAATTTAGTCAACATAATTTAGTTTTTTATAATCGTCAACACGATGATTTTATGACCATGCGTTTGTGTTTTAGTACCAAACCGAATTCAAACCAAACTGAGTTCAAACCGAACCGAAACCGATCCAAACCGAACTAACTATGGTTTACTTTGGTTGGATAAATCATTGAACCGAATTAACCAAACCGAACCGAACCCGAACCGAACCGATAAAATAACCGAAGTGCCCACCCCTAGGATTAATGATCTGAGGAAGACAAAGCTCAGATAACCGAAATCATTCAACTCTAATAACCGGGTTGAATTACTTATCCAATCGAACCAACAAAATTACTCACTATAGTTGCGAACGGGTAAAAGTGCCTATTTTTTTCTCGAACTTTATAGTAGTATATATTCCATACTGAACTACATAAAATTTCAAAAATACTACATAAATTTTAAGCATTATATATTTTTCTTATCGAAATTTATAGTGAATTAAGCAAAAAATACAAAATATTACATGAACTCTAAAAATTATGCTTAGATATTGATCGTCAAATGTGTTATTTAAGCACTAATTTATCAAATAACGTTGTTGTGATAAATTTTGTAAAAATTTAAAATTTAAATAATATTACATAAACTCTCAAAATCATATTTATATATATATCTTCCAAAGATATTAACCATCCATTTTTATCAAATGACATCATTTTGAATAATAATAATTATTTTTTTGAAAAATTCGACGATCGGGGCAAAGTCATTAACTACTTCAAGAACTGCAAAGAGGCCAAAAGGGAAGCAGCTGTGTACTTACTAGACCACCCTCCTTCTTCATTCCGCTCCTCTTCTTTGGCTCTGGTTGGTTGTGGTGGTGCAATGCCCACTGCATACCAAGGTTACCTCGGGTTGCTTGGTTTCCTTTGTTGAGAAGGACAGCGTCGTTGGCAAATTCAATCTACTGGACAGTGAAAAAAACCTTGAAAGTTTAAAAGCTCTAATCGAACGTACGCTTCAGATGTTTATTCAACCAGGAAGCACTCCTGATGAGTAGAAGTGCCAGATAGTACCGTTCACATCTAGAGAGGCATGCAGGAAGCAAGGTAAGAAAAAGAATCTACTTTACCAGAGAGAGAGAGAGAGAGAGAGAGAGAGAGAGAGAAGAGAGAGAGAGAGAGAGAGAGGAGAGAGAGAGAGAGAGAGAGAGAGAGAGAGAGAGAGAGAGAGAGAGAGAGAGAGAGAGAGAGAGAGAGAGAGAGAGAAGAGAGAGAGAGAGAGAGAGAGAGAAGAGAGAGAGAGAGAGAGAGAGAAGAGAGAGAGAGAGAGAGAGAGAGAGAGAGAGAGAGAGAGAGAGAGAGAGAGAGAGAGAGAGAGAGAGAGAGAGAGAGAGAGAGAGAGAGAGAGAGAGAGAGAGAGAGAGAGAGGTCTCTTAATGTTTTGTTTTTCTTAGTGATAGCTATTCTTGATTCGGCTACAATTACACTTTTTGTGACAGTCCATGGCTGAATTTACCAAAACTAACAACAAAACAACTGCACATAAAGCAAAATCAACATTTCTCAAAGAATAAATTCAGTAACAAAACTCTCTTTATCACCGAACGCAAAACGAATCCTAACAAGAAAAGAAACAAGCATTGACAAGTAAATTAAAACTTACGGGCTGGTGACCCGATTCTTTGACCAAACAAGACAACCAGAGTTTTGACTCGTCCCGTCTTTGCCAGCAAAGAGAAGAGAAACTCCATAGGCACAAAACCCTTAATTTCCGTATTCACGCTTTTAAAATCAAACAAATTTAAGAAAATAAATAACAAAAAAAAAATCAATCGATTCACTTGCCAAACCGAAATAAACCACAATTAACGTCTATTGGTGGTGTAACAAGCAGAGACCCAATCTGATTATTATTATTTTCAGCTTTGTCTGCCAATTGGTGGCCATCGTTTAATCGTGGAATCGTTAAATTATCAATTAACCTATAGAAAAAGTAATTAAGTCACCAAAAAAATAAAATTTACGGAATGGTGAAATACATATTAAATTGATTAAACTTATTTATATGATATTTAATTTGTTATAATTAAAAAACATCAACTAGACTTTCATGTTACTAAATCATATGCTAATACCATTTTAAAATTTTAAATAAATTGCAATATTTTTTATAATAAATAGTTATGTTAAAAATAAAGTTATATTATAATTTTTTTAATAATATTATCAAATGTTAATCTGTTATTAAATCATATTAAAAAATAAACTAAATATTTATATAAGAACTAAAGTAATATTAATAAATTTTAGTTATTTTCATATTATGTAATAATTATTTTATTACTGATATTTTTTTTTATAAAAGATGAATACCTTTTAAAATATCTAAATCAATTAAATATTTATTTTATTATTCTGCGAGTTTTAAATTTTTTCACAGTTTAATTGAGAAAAAAAAAACTATTTTTTCAGACGTTCCGGGAATAAGCCATGGTTACCCATATGATATGAGCCATAGTTAGCTAGCGTTCGTAGTCAGTCAATACTAGCGAAGCGGAGGAAATCTGAGAAAGAAGGAAGGAAGGAAGGATGAAGAAGATATCGGTGGTTCTCATGGGCTGTGGAGGCGTTGGCCGACAACTTCTTCAGCACATTGTCTCTTTCCGATCCCTACACGCCAAAATGGTCCCATATTCATCATATCTCTTTGTTTTTCTCGATTGATTTCGAATGAATCCAAAAAAGCTGATGTTAGATGTTAATCCTCTCTATGTTTTTCTGAATCGTCTTCGTCTTCTGTTGGACAGGGAGTTCATATACGGGTGATTGGAGTCAGTGACAGTAAATCCTTACTTGTTCCAGTGGATGTGGTCAAAGAGGAACTTGATGATGATCTCTTGTCAGTTGTTTGCCGTCTCAAATCTGCTGGTTCTCCGTTATCCACGCTTGGTGCTTTAGGTCAGAGACTAACTCTTTCTCCAATCATCCAGTTTCATCCTGATTTATGGGAATGATATTATTATAATCTGTTTTCAATCACAGGAAAAGGTGAATATCGTGTGCTCAATGGTTCTGAGTCAACAAGGGAGACGGAAGAAATTGCACAACTTCTGGGTAAATCGACAGGTCAGCTTTAGTGTTTAGGCCTAAATATAATGCATGTAGCTTCAAGACATGTCTCTCTGAGTTCTTATAAGATTTAAAAGTCTTTTTTTTTCCTATAGGCTTAGTTGTTGTGGATTGCTCAGCCAGCAGTGAAACGGTTGAGATATTGATGAAGGCAGTTGACTTGGGTTGCTGTGCTGTCCTAGCAAATAAGAAGCCTCTTACTTCCACACTGGTAACCTCGTATTACATATGTGGACATCAAAAAATGTTCAGCTGAGTTATTTATTTGCCCTTTTGGTTTTGTTGTGGTGAATCATTAGCACGAATAAATTCATCTGGAGACAGCATATAGTCTTGAACATTTGTCCGGTTTTTAAAGCGGAAAAATGATGCTTTGTTCAATCGAATTCTCCTAACTTTACAACATAATAGTCACGAGTTACATATGTTTATCATCTTGTCTTCTACGCAGGAACATTATGACAAATTGGTTTTGGATCCTCGACGTATCCGCCATGAATCCACTGTAGGTGAAACACGGCCCTTTTATATAGAGAGTGACACTATTAGATTCTTATTTTTCTAGTCTTTGATAATGAAACTAGCTGTACAAATGTACTCTTCGTCAAATATCCAGTTTTACTTTTCTACATAATCATGAGTGGTTGGCTGTGTGGTGAAAAACCTTAAAGTTCTTGCTCTGTTTTTTCTTATACAGGTTGGTGCTGGGCTTCCTGTCATTGCATCCATGAACCGCATAATTTCATCCGGAGATCCTGTTCATAGCATTGTCGGTAGTTTGAGCGGTAATCACACTTCCAGATGCAGTTCATTTTGCTAGCATAGTATTATTATAGATGTTTGTCATTGTTTTTATCCCAATTTATGCAATGTACTATTTGTATCCTGCTTCATTTATAAACAGGTACCTTGGGATATGTAATGAGTGAGCTTGAAGATGGAAGGCCTCTAAGCCAAGTTGTTCGAGCTGCTAAGACGCTGGGGTATACTGAACCAGGTTTGTTCCAGTTTCGTTTAGTCATCATGGCTCGTAAAGTATCTTGTTTTGTTTTGAGCGATTGTTAACTGCTTTCTTTTTAGTAGCACTATAAGTATATATCAATTTATCTCCCTTTCTGTACTCCATAATCTGTTTTATAGATTGACAATATGCTCCAACTTGCTTTCTTCTTATAATTGATTTGGTCTTGGGAAAAATAAAAAATTTACTCGTAATTAGATGAAAAGGAAAATCACGTTTGAATACTCAAAACATCTTGTTTGGTTGACATGTTCACAGATCCACGTGATGACCTTAGTGGCATGGATGTTGCTAGAAAGGTATGTATAGCATTTCTTCTCAAATTCTTTAATACAAACTTTTATGTATCTCAACTATGTTGTTGTTTTCTGTCAAGATAGGGTTTGATTCTTGCTCGACTTCTTGGGAAGAGGATAATTATGGATAGCATTAAGGTACTAACCGTATTCAAAACATTTCATTTGTCAAAATCTTGTGAATTATATGTTGTGATTTATGTTTGGTGAACCAACTCTCTTCGAGTCAAATTTCAGTTGAAAACTGTGGCTGGTGAATTCTAGTTCACCTTTTGTTATTAACTGTGAAGTTCGAACTGAGCTTTAGAGATGCTGGTCTCAGCCTTATCTGGAACATTTGTTGTGCTTTCTCGATTCCGAAAAGAATTGCTCTTAACAGAACTTCTTTTTATCATTTTTCTTCTGACATGATTGTAGATAGAGAGCTTGTACCCTGAAGAGATGAGACCTGGAGTCATGACTGTGGATGATTTCCTCCAAAATGGAATAGCAAAACTTGATCAGAGCATTGAGGAGAGAGTTAAAAGAGCTTCATCAAACGGGTGTGTGCTTCGTTATGTTTGTGTGATTGAGGGCTCAAGGTAAATTAACAAGTCTCTTCCTGAACTCACCCATAGAATGCTAGCGTACAATGTCGTAGTTTTTGTCTGACTGAATTTCACGGTCTCTCTACAGCGTTCAAGTAGGCATTAGAGAAGTTCCAAAAGATTCGCCATTGGGACGACTAAGAGGCAGTGACAATATAGTAAGTTTGTCATAACGCTCTTTTCAAATATCTTTTTAAAAACTGCCTCACATATACTATAGTTTAAACAGCCCTTCCTTACACACAATGGCCTCTTAAGCTCACATTATTGCACGCAAACACAAGACTTCCTTCTGTATACTGTCTCGTGAGGATAAGTGATAAAATTGATTAGAAAACCTGCAGGTAGAGATACGTAGTCGTTGCTACAAGGAGCAGCCTTTGGTGATTCAAGGTGCCGGAGCCGGGAACGACACAACTGCAGCCGGTTGTCTTGCAGACATCATCGACATGCAGGATCTTTTTCCTTGAGAGAGCATGTGATCTGGTCATCATATCACAGTAATAATAAAACCTTATTTTCAAGGATTGTTTTTATTCATCATAAAGAATAGTATTTGCCCTTTGCCTCTCCCTTACATTGCAATAAAAAAGCTTCTCTTTTGTGGTGAATTGAGTTGACAAACTCGAAAAATAGTTTTAACATAAAAACAAACCGTTAACTGAAAAACAGAACAGCAAACTGAAGTGTTCAGACGGATAGAATGTTGTCCTGTGATATCTCAGTGTGATCAATCTGGTTCTTAGGATCAAGAGCCATCTCCCTGAGCCGTAGAAGACTCCCCGTAGCCAGAATCGCCTTAGGGTTAATATCATGCAAAGACCTTAGATACAAACTCTGACAAGCCTTACTCCCCGCCTCCGCCACTTCCCTATCTCCCCCCATCAAGCAATGCCCTAATATCCTCAGAATCGGCTGCACAAGCTCCCACGGCAGCGGAATCCGTCCGCTGTCTCTCTCAGACCTTCCTCCTCCCACGGCCACAACACTACTCTCTTCCTCAGGGATCATCAAACCTCGTGAGCCCTGCTCCTCCGTCTCCCCGTTCCTCTGCCCAGCCCATTTCTCGCACGCCTCGCACAAGTTAAGCTTGGACTCACGTGGCATCCACGTGATCTTACTATAGTAAAGCTCCAATGCCACGCCGACGATCCTCGCCCTTCGCGTGGATCTCACGGTACCGTGCGGATCAAGCGTCGAGGAGATAACTGCTATGTTGAGACACGTGGAGTTGTTTTTAACCGGACCTCCTTTCGACTCGTGGTAAATGCTGGGGTGAGAGAGATCGGGGATGTTGACGGTTACCGCCTGGCCGGCGCGCGAGGTGGTCTCGTGCGCGTAGAGAGCGAGTAAGACAGCTTCGAATCCGGCTTGTGGCTGACGGAGAGGGACGCGGGAGAGGTAGAGTCCGGCGATCAAGGGGACGAAGCGGAGGACGAGGAGCTGGAGGGGAGGCTCCGCGGACTGGAAGGTGTCGTAGAGCCAGCGGCAGAGGTTGTTGTCTCCGGCGCCTGAGTCTGGGAGGTGGAGGAGAGAGGAGATCGCGGCGGAGACGGCGTCGTCTTCGAGGAGGAGGGAGATGGTGGGAGGGATGGTCGCGGTTGTGACGATCGAGGATAGGGATTGGAGAGCTGTTTGACATTTCGCGTTGGTAGATTCGGTGGTGGTTTCTGAGACGCCGGTGGTCGCCGGAGGAGGAGGTGGAGAGTCGTGGCTTGGGGAAGAATCAGACATTTTTTTTGAGCTTTGAGGTTTGATCGCTTCTGATGAGGGAGGACGAGGTCATAATATGAAAGAAGTTTGAAAAAATAACGCAGCGAAAATAGGATGAGATCTGCACCGTTCGATTTTTTTGTTTTAATCTGACGGTTATAACACCACCGTAAAAGGACCATTTTAAACATTTTTAAATAAAAATGATTTTCTGAGTCCTTTGCTTAGCGGTTGGTTCTCCTTCTCCAATCTTCTTCATCTCATCAAATTCGATCTGAGAAATTAGGGCAAACGTTGATTTGGGCGAAAATCTCTTCTCTTGTTACGAGGAGGTACGGAGATTCTGATTCTCGCTTTCTCATTGTTCGTTACTTTCCGTTTAAGCTATAACATTTACAAATCTCTTTCTAGGGTTTGAATTCTAATCGGATTTGGGATAATTCATTTTGATACTGAAAATTGAGTTTTTTTTCGTTATTGTTCGGCTGAATTGAATCGTTTTCTCGTTTTTTTTTAATTTTCATGAAGCTTAGCTGGATTCGTCTCTGGAGCTGTAGATTTTGAGATCCGGTTTGGGTCGTTCCTGAGACGCTGGGTTGGATTTTTCATGGAATTTGACTGCCAAGAGAGAGCTGAAGTTGCGATTTTTAGCGAAGGTTTGTCAAATCAAGGAGCGGAGTTGAGAATAGGAGATGGGTCTGTGGAGATTCCATGTGTGAAGCTTTGTTATCAGCAAAAGAAGACAACTTTGGTGGTTCCCAGTGGGTCAAAACAGTTGCTCGCTGCTGACAAGGATTCGTGTGCTACTACTAGTAGTCATCGATACTCCATTATCGATTTGCCTCAGGCATTGATATCCGAGATTCTTAATTGCCTTGACCCAAAAGAGTTAGGTCTGGTGTCGTGTGTTTCGACTTGTCTGCATAGGTTAGCTTCAGAGCATCATGCGTGGAAAGGATTCTACTGCGAGAGGTGGGGACTTCCCATCGTCTTTGGAGGTAAAGCTTCTGAAGAGAGGTCATGGAAAGAGCTGTTTATCGAGAGGGAGTTTAGGAGCAAGACGTTTTTAGGACGTTATAGTCTTGACACCCTTTATGGTCACACTGAAGCAGTTCGTACCGTTTTTCTCTTAGCTTCCGCCAAGCTCATTTTCACTTCTGGGTATGACTGCGTTGTTCGGATGTGGGGGATGGAGGAAGGCTTGTCTATTGCTGCATCTAGACCGCTTGGTTGCACTATCAGGGCAGTTGCGGCTGATACGAAGCTGTTGGTAGCTGGCGGTACTGATGGTTTTATACATTGCTGGAGAGCAGTGGATGGTCTGAGAAACCTGTTTGACCTCACGGGTTTTCAGAAAGAGAAGACTGAGTTTCGCCTTTGGGAGCACGAGGGTCCTATTACATCTCTTGTCCTGGACATGACGAATATCTATAGCGGTTCGTGGGACATGTCTGTTCGTATATGGGATAGGTCTTCGTTCAAGTGCATCAAAACGTTGAGGCATAGTGATTGGGTTTGGGGACTTGCGCCTCATGATGCCAGCGTCGCTTGTGCTGCTGGTTCGGATGTGTACATTTGGGACATTAGCAGTGAGACTCCGCAGGCGATCATCCATGATGCTCATGAGGGTAACACTTACTCTCTGGCGAGAAGCCACAGTGGGGATTTCCTGTTTACCGGTGGAGAAGATGGAGGGATCAAAATGTTTGAGATCAGAAAACACGGTAGTGAAACAAGCGTACTACTCATATCTCAATGGATGCCTCACACTGGTCCTGTCTACTCTCTTTCTTTCGAGTTTCCCTGGCTTGTATCAGCATCTGGTGACGGTAAACTCGCACTTATAGACGTTAGGAAGTTGTTGAAGACTAACCGTCGTGGCTTACCCAAAAGGGTTTCTTCGAGAATTGTGGAACCGCCACAAAGAATGCTGCACGGGTTCGGTTCAAACTTGTTCTCTGTGGACGTTGGTTGTGACCGTATAGTGTGTGGAGGTGAAGAAGGCGTAGTCAGGATATGGAACTTCACACAAGCGTTGGAGATAGAGAAAAGAGCTCGAGCTCTGAAAGGAATGAGGCTTGAGAACAGGATGAGGCGAAGGAGGACGCAAATGGAGATGAATGCAAAGAGTGGAAGGCCTGACCAATGCTCCATTGCTGCTCATAAGAACCCTGTCACTGGCGATAGGAATCGAGCGTGGCATACAAAACGAAGAGCGAGCGGGAAGGCGAAGGCCTAAGCATTATGTGATTCGTTTTCCCTCCAACACCCACTCGGTTAAGCAAATTAAAAGAACTTGGCACATTTAGGTTTTGAGCTAAGCAGACTTGTGTCTTATGATTGAATGCAAACTGAAAATATTCGGTTTTAGATCGTGTTTTTTTCTTTCAATTTCTATGTTTCGGAGAACGTTAATTTAAGAAGTTCGTTCAGGAAAATATTTCAAAAAATAAAGTTGCAAGTAAAATATCATCAAAATTCACTGATTTTCAAAATCTTATGCAAACAAGTATTTGATCCAGATTTATTTTTTCCTAGTAAATCAGTGGTAGTTGAAAAATGAGGAATTCATGAGTTAACTTGTACAAATTACAAATGCTTGTTCTCAGATTTTTGTTTTGTAGCTGTAAATTTTCCTCTATTTATTCTTTTTTCTATTTCTTAGTAAGTGTCATTTTAGTTTTAACTAACCTATAAATATTTATTTAAATTGTTTTCATTTAAATAATTATATATTTAATGAAGTATATTAGTGTATTTTATTACTTTGTTAATCTGCTTGAAAAGTGTTTAAATGACATTATTATGAAATGGAAGGAATAAATAATTTTCCTATTTTTCAGCAGAAGAAATAAGCCTTTGTTTATACTCTTAATAAGGCATAAGAAACGGTCACACTCTTACATAAAATTCATGTGTGTGGTGAAGTTTGACGTTTGGTTTGAATTTACTTAGTACTTATTCACACGGTGTAGCTTTTGAATGATGACGATGAATTCATTGTTTTTTTTGTTGGTCCACTATACAAAATTATCATCGTTATTGATGATCAAATAGATTTTGATATGTGCTTTAGCATAGGATCACTTTCCTTTTAAAACTTCTATTTTAAAGATACAAATATTTGTAAAATATTTTTTTCTAAGGATTTATGTTTCTAAGAGCATTTCCAATGTAATACTCTATTTTTTCCTCCAAATTGGAGTAAAAATGAAAATGAAGTAAAAATACTCAAATCCTACTCCATTTCTCACTTTATAATGGAGTGATGAACAAACAAAAATTAGATTACTCAATTTATGGAGTAAACACTATTATAGAGTGAGATATGGAGTTGGGTTGGAGCAATTCTTACTCCATTTTCACTTTTACTTCATTTAAAAAAAAAAATGGAGTGGGGTTGGAGATGCCCTAAAACATTTATAATGGAGCTAATTTTATATGTTTATAAAATAGTATTTCTACTTATTATCCAGTTTATTTTTCTATAGATTAAAATATAAATATGTTTATTGATAATGGTATTTTATATAGAATATATGCAAAATTTTTAAAAATTTGAAATTTATATGCATAAATGTAAAATATCATTTATTAGGAAGGAGAGAAAATATATATTAAAAATATTATTAAATCGAATGATATTTTATTTAAATATTTTTGCCCCCAGTAAAAGTATTTCTATATCTACCACCGGTCGGTTTGACAAAAGACAAAAAAAAAGATCTACCACCGGTCATAATATACTAAACTAGATTTTGACCCGCGCTTCGAAAGCGCGGATATTATTTTTTACTTTTATGAAATATATTATTTGTTTGTAATTATTGAACATATTTATTTTAGTAAAATTTTCTTTATAATAAATTTGACACACATAGTGTCTCTGGTAAACTATGTGTTTCTCTGACTTTGTTTTATTCCCTCTCCAATCAACATATCGAAGCGCGGATATTATTTTTTACTTTTATGAAATATATTATTTGTTTGTAATTATTGAATGTATTTATCTTAGTAAAAATTTCTTTATAATAAATTTGACATATAGAGTGTCTCTGGTAAACTATGTATTTATCTGGCTTTATTCTATTCCTTCTCCAATCAACATATTTATTTGGCTTGTTGTTAAAATAAATGATTTTAGAACGCAACTGTTTACTTTGATATTTTGTTTAAACAATGTGACATATTTCTGTATTAATTGTGTTCAATTAAATATTTACATTGTAATTTAAATTTGTATACAAATCAACATATTTGTGTAGTTTGTTATTAAAAAAATGATTTGAATCCAAATGTAAGTACTCTTATAGTGATTTTTTCAATTCATATAATTTTTTAAAATATATTTATTTCAACTGAACCAATTAATATTTTGTTAAATTGGCCCGTGAAATATATTTTTATACATCGATATTCAAAAGATCTGGTAATTAACGATACTCAAAAGATCTGGACTGAATCAGGTTATATGGTTATTTTTGTTACAAATATCCGAACCCGTTTTAGATACATTGGTTATTTAGATATTTTTAGGTTCCTATACATCAGAACCGAATTCATCCAGATCTAGAATGATCCAACTCAAAATCCACACATAAGTTTATAATATTCAAGCGGGACTTGGTTACCAAAAAAAAAAAGGATACCCGAAAAGAACAACATGTACCTAAATAGACAGATAATGTTCATGTCTAAATGATTATATAAATTAATAAAAAACTGTTTTATGTGTTTTGCTAAATTAAGTGAAATAGAAAGAGTTTTTTTTTATCAAGTAAAATAATTATATGGAGTGGAAAATTAAGTGACAATAAATGTAGGACATTTTAAGTATTTTGATTTAAGTTATTATTTTATTCACAAAACATATTTTTGAACTATGTTTTTGGGTACGTAATTTTCCACCGATTGTAACTAAAACAAAAATATTTTAGTAAAATAAAATAAACCAAATGTTTAATCATATGTAAAACCTAATTATTTAGCATTTTTGATTTTATAATTGGCACAAAGTTAATATTGATTAACTAATAAATAAAAATATGCACTATTATTATTATGGTAATATAATTAATGATGTAATTTATTATTAAGGTAATATAATTAATTAAATTGTTAAACTAAGTGAAATATGAAAACACAATTAATAGATACTACTATTCAAGTTTCCAAACACTCTATTTTTTATAGCTATAACCAAACACACCAATTTTTTTTATTAATCTTATCCAAGTATCCAAACGCACCGAATTTGTACTTCACCTTTAATAAGATAGATACGCAGTTAAAAGTCAAGAAAAAGAGGAAAATGAAGAGATTTTTTTTTTTTTTGAAACACAAATGAAGAGACTTCTCTAATACGTTTTCCCTCGTAAAAAGTAAGGTTACAAAATGTTGATGTACAAGTCTCTCGGTCTTCCTCGCTAAAAATAGCATAAATAGGGGAATGAGTAGTTTAATTTCGTTGAATAATTCAAAACTCGTAAAAATTTAACATATTGATAAGTGTTCAATTATGTTAAGATAAATATAAAAAAGAAATTTGGAAATAGAAAAAAGGAAATCTAGAAATATTAAAAAAAGGAAATTTGGAAATAATTTTTTTTTATTTAAATTAGTTTGTGTTTTCATATCCCACATATTAAAGGAATTGTCTTTCATTATAAATATAGATCTTATGGAGAGAAGTTCCATAAAAAATTTAAGAGAAACATTGTAAGTTTTAGTTTTGAGTAGTTTCTAAAGCTAATAAAAAAAATTGTTCTTATAATTCTTGTGTTTTTAGAGATCTTAGATATTTGAAGCTTCTCCAACTCATAGCACTCTTTGTCTCCTCTTACACCTCTCTTTTTTTTCTCAGGCAAGATTTTCTTTCATCTTGACTATTGTTTATTATGTAACAAAACTTCATGTTTAACTACACTTCTTGCTTGTTCTGTTCATTTGTTTTGATTCGATCTTTTATCAGATTTTTCTCCTCATCTTGACAATTTTCTTTTGCCATATATCGTCAAGTTTATCTCCATTTTTCTTGCTTTTTTCTTGATTAGTTTTATACGAATGTGTTGTTTAAGATAATTTTTTTGTAAACTTAAGTGTTTAATATGATAAAAACCTGACCTTGTGGATTTAACTATTCCAGATATGGATCCGAACAAGAGTACTCATCTTCAAATGGCTCGGAGTGGCAACGGTTCTAGAGGACAAAAGATCGATCTGCTTACAAACCACTTTGGTGTCAACTTCACCACACCAAAGAGTCAACATTTCTTCCAATACAGTGTAAGCTTCTTAACGTCTTTACTTTCATCTCTAACTTTGAAGTACTTATTACAGTTGGATGTGTTGGATACAGGTTGCTATCACATATGAAGATGGGAATCCAGTTGAAGCCAAGGGTATTGGCAGAAAGATTCTTGCAAAAGTTCAAGAAACTTATCAAACCGATTTGGGTTTCAAACACTTTGCTTATGATGGCGACAAGACTCTTTTCACCGTTGGTCCTCTTCCCAACACCAAACTAGACTTCTTTGTCGTTCTTGAAGACATGTCTTGTACCAGAAGCAACGCCAGTACCAGTGACGCCCACACGAAAAGATTAAGACGCCCTAATCAGTCCAAAAGGTTCAACGTTACAATCAGCTTTGCTGCAAAAATCTCAATGCAAGCTATCCAAGGTGCTCTTCAAGGAAAGGAAACAGATGATCTTCAAGATGCTGTAAGAGTGTTGGATGTTATCTTGCGCCAGAATGCAGCTACAAAGTTAGTATACAATTTTATTGATATTCTTTAATCTTTCTTGTGTTGCTACTTACATGTCTGTTTTGTGCAGAGGTTGTCTTCTTGTTCGGCAATCTTTCTTCCACAATGACGCAAAGTACTTTTCAAATGGCCTTGGAGGTTTTAATCTATGCAGAGGATTCCATTCAAGCTTCAGAGCTACTCAGAGAGGCTTATCCCTCAACATTGGTAACTCATTTTTTTCATGATTCACATACTAATGTTCAGTTTTGTAACATTTTTTTTTTGGTTTTTGTTTTTTGGATCAGATGTTTCTTCTACGTTGATAGTAACACCTGGTCCTGTTATGAGGTTCCTTACTGACAATCAAGGAGTGAGAGATCAATCCTTTATCGACTGGAAAAAGGTACTAACAAGAATTTCAAATGGTATGTTTAAGGCTAAGTACTTATTTGATTTTGTTCTCTTTGTTAAGGCTGAACGTACTCTCAAGAATCTTAGAGTTAAAGTCTCCCACTCAAACCGAGAATACAAGATAACCGGACTAACTAGGCTTCCCTGTAGAGACCAAACGTATGTTCTGAACTGATATCTTTTGATCCTATGGTTTAAACTGCTTTTGATTTGGCTATAAGTTACCTTTTTATTATCTTACTTAATAGGTTTATTTGGAAGCAAAAGCAAGGAAACGGGGAAGTTAAGGAGATTGAGGTTACAGTGTATGATTACTTCACTAAACATCTTAAAATTGCACTGCGTTATTCAGGTGACTTGCGTTGCATCAGTGTCGGTAAACCAAAACGTCCTAATTACATTCCCATTGAGGTAATATTTGTTCTTTGTCTCAATTCTTTTTTTTTCTCATTACATTTTCATTTTTTGGTGGTAAATATTTGTGTGTTGTTTTCAAACATTTTTTATAGCTATGTGATCTTGTTTCTCTTCAACGCTATACGAAAGCTCTTACAACTTTCCAGAGGAGTAAAATAGTCAAAGAATCAGTACAGAAACCACAAGAAAAGATGAAAATGTTAAACAACGTAAGGGTCTTTAAAAATTTTAGTTCTTCATCTTTTATTTTCGTTCTTATTCTAATATTCAAGTTTCATTTGACAGGCTATTAAGGACAGTGGTTATAATAGTGACCCTATGTTACAAGAATGTGGTGTCAGAATTGGCTCTGACTTCACTCAAGTGGAAGGCCGCGTCTTACCTACACCTAATGTAATTCTTCTTAGCCTTCTCATTTTTGGTTATAGAACATTTGATGTAACTTATTTGTTATTATAATCCCAAAACAGCTGAAAGCGAGCAATGGAGTGGATCTATTCCCTACAAATGGGCGTTGGAATTTCAATAATAAGGTCATCTTTCTTCTGCAATAGCTATTAAAGTTCAAAAAATGTTTGAAAAAAAACTCATAAATACTAATTCAAAGTTACTTTAGCAGAAATTTGCTGAGGCCGCCACAGTCGCTAAATGGGCTGTTGTGAACTTTTCTGCCAAGTGTAATCCACGGAGGATTGTTGATGATTTAATCAGATGTGGAAGGATGAAAGGAATGGTAAGATCTTCTTATACTATAAATGAACACCAATCATTGGTTAAACTTAACTTTTCTTATATATATATATATATATTATTTTTTCTTTCTAATCTCAGAACATAGAAGTTCCAATGCATGACGTCTTTGAAGAAAATGATCAGTTTAAGTCTGCACCTGGTTCTGTAAGAGTGGAGAAAATGTTTGCATATATGGAATCAAAAATCAAAGAACCTCCAAAGTTCCTTCTCTGTATTCTCTCAGAAAAAAACTCTGATGTTTATGGTAACACTAAAGCACTTCAGACACTACTTGAAACGTATATCTAAACTTTCCTTTTTCTCTTTTTCTCATATGACTACCGTCTCTGAATGATTTAGGTCCTTGGAAAAAGAAAACTCTTTTTGGATATAATGGAATCGTGAATCAGTGTATTGCCCCTCCAAAAACCGTGAATGATCAATATCTAACTAATGTACTCCTCAAAATAAATGCCAAGGTGATGGTGATCTCTTTTTAACTCAGTTACAAGTTTATGATATTAACTATCTTAAGGTTTCTGACACACTTTATGTTTAGCTTGGTGGCTTGAATTCAATGTTAGCTATTGAGCGGACACGAGGAAAATCTTCTGTAATGGCAGTCCCTACCATCATTATTGGGATGGATGTGTCTCATGGTTCCCCTGGACAGTCTGATGTACCATCCATAGCCGCGGTAACTTTTTTTTTTGTTGAAAGTTCTTACAAGTGTTGTAGTTTCATGTAAGATATACTTTGGTAATTATGATTCTTTGATATATTCTATATGTGGAATATGCATAGGTTGTGAGCTCGAGAGAATGGCCACTGATGTCAAAATACAGGGCTTTTGTGCGTACACAGCCACGTAAAGTCGAAATGATTGATAATCTCTTCAACCCCGTCTCTGATAAAGATGACGACGGTATTATGAGGTAGGTAACAGTGAATATTTTCAAGTGAAGTGACAAAAGTTTTTCTTTATGTTAGAATTTTAATACGGAGTGTGATTACAAGACTCGAATACTTTTTTTCACAGGGAGCTCTTGCTTGACTTTGAGTCAAGTTGTAAAGTGAAACCCAAGAACATTATCATTTTCAGGTATGCAAATATATATAATCTAGAGATCTTGTGAAAGTAGTTTTGAATTATTTTTTGTTGCAATAATAATTAATGTAGGGATGGTGTGAGTGAATCTCAGTTTAAGCAAGTTCTTAATATTGAACTGGATCAGATGAAGAAAGTAAGGATTTTTGTTTATGTAACCTTTTAATATATAATATAGCATACGTTAGAGATTTATGGAGTAACATTTTATTCTTTTGGTAACATGGTTAGGCGTGCAAGTTCCTTGATGAGCAGTGGGATCCCAAGTTTACAGTGATCATTGCTCAGAAAAGGCACCAAACCAGGTTCTTTCAGGGCAGAAGCCGTGATAAAAATGTTCCTCCAGGTAAAACATTAAAACCCTTTTCATAACCTCCTAATTTTTTTTTTGTTAGTTGTTGTTATTGACGTGACCTGAAACCTCTTGTTTCATATATTATTTACCTTCAGGAACAATAGTTGACAGCAGGATCTGCAGCCCCAGCAACAATGATTTTTATCTTTGTGCTCATGCTGGAATACTTGTAAGTGATTATGCTCAAATGAATCCGTTAGTGAATCAAACAAAATATTAAAACGTTTTAATGTGGTTTTCCTTGTGTAAAGGGAACTACAAGGCCAACACATTACCATGTGCTCTATGATGAGATTGGGTTTTCGACGAATGACCTCCAAGAACTTGTTCATTCTCTATCCTATGTGTAAGCATTACATCTCTTTTTAAAAGTTTTGAACCTTCGTCTATATATAGATTTTTCAATGCATTGAATCAACCAATAAATTAAATCTTGAAAATGTTTGACTGTGTAGCTACCAGCGGAGCACAACTGCCATCTCTATAGGTAATTTGTCTGATCACTATCTGTAGAGTTTTAGATGATATATATATGGACAAGAAGCTGATTTGCTGTGAAATTAGAGTTTGAGCAATGCATAGTATAATAACACATCTCTGTTTTTTTTTTTTTTTTGCTTTTTGCAGTTGCACCTGTAATGTATGCTCATTTGGCAGCAGCACAGTTGGCAACTGCGATGAAGTTTGAGGACAACTCCGAGTCTTCATCGAGCCGTGGTGGGATCACATCTGGTGGAGCAGTACCTGTCCCTCTCATGCCGAAGCTGAAGAAGAATGTTGCTACCTCAATGTTCTTCTGTTGAAACATAACTATTTGACTCTTCTTTTTATGGTTTGATCAAAAAAAAAAAAACTATTCGACTCTAGACTTTTTTCTGCCTAAGAAACAGAACTAAATCGGTGTTATGATTTTCATTTTTACACTGTTTAGCATCTTGACTCTGCCTTTGTTGGCGCTGGTTAATCTCTGTTTTAATAAATTTGCTATTTAAACCTAGCAATTTCTAGGGTTCTTCAATTTCAATTGTCAGTTTTGATCGCGAGGAGGGAAGTGATAACAGAACGTGTCCTTTCCTTACTAAAGTTTTCAAATTTTTACCAGCAAAGGAGAAAATACAATCCGGTTTTATCTTATTTGCTTTGGTTTAGTTATTTTGAGTTAGGGTTTAAATTGATTGGACATAAATGACAAACCAAGTGAACCGTAACTCAAAATAGCTAAACCGGATTGTATTTCCTGTTATTATAAGCGTTTGGTTGTTGGATTAAAATCCAATCTCTGTCATTGGTTTAGTATCTAATTCGACTGCCAAACAAACCGTCAACGTTGCTATGACCTGTTGACTCTTTCTTTCAGACAGCGAAACACATGGAAGGTTGTTGTGGCGGCGGCGGCAACGGAAAAGACGGAGATGATACATACGGAGGAAGCTTTGAGGGCAGTACTCCGCTGTAATCGTAGGCGATGTGAGTGGCTTCTCTATTGATAAGAAAAACCACATCTATTCGGACAGAAATGAAGAAGAGTGAAGTGCCTGGGGCTGAGTATAAAGTGGCACTGTCTCAGCTGGGGCTGGACCTGATCGAAGGTATGCTTTCTGTTAAAGATTGTTCTGTTACAAAACCTGGATGAGTTGGAAATTTGGAATAGATATGTTTTATATATATTATTTGCGTCTCTAAAAGAATGATCACTATTAGAAAAAAAAAAAAAGAAACAAAATTAGCAGTGTTGAGGTTGTCTTTGTACTAGAACACAACTGATATTAAGAGGTAAGCTAGAAAACATGAAATTTGGAGTCAAAAAGTGAAAAACGACCTTGTTGATTTTCTCTTTCAATTGGGCATAATCGATGCAAATACTAGTCAAAGTAACGTCTATTTATCTTCTCAGCTAGAGTTAAAATACAGTGAGTGAATAAAAGAAAGTGCATTTTCTTAATTTTCTTAGATAAATTGCATCTAAGATACATCTAACCAGTTCGTTATTCTGGTTAGGTCACTTATTCGATGCCATAGTAACACGCAAAGTAAAAATATTGCTCCTTTTCATAGTGAGACAAGGAAGCACCTCAGTGCTTTGCTACATCTTTTATCTAATATCTCATCCTGATGCCGTTTCTCATCAAATATGCTCATCACTTATCCTTCTGTCTGTTTATTTCGATGACCCTTTTTGATTTTCTTGTGCTACTTCAGTGGACCCAGGGTTGTATCAGTGATTGATTCCTCGTTAGAAAAAAAACTGGAAGGAGCCAAGGTAGTTGCAACAGCTGTAATCCCTGATGAAGTCGAAAGAATCAAAGACATTCTTCAGAAATGGAGCCATGTTGTTGACGAAATAGACCTCATTCTTACACTTGGATGGTATATAAAACATCTAGTTACCGTATCAGATTTCGTGGTGTGTTCGGATCATATTTACATTCGTCTCCAAGCTGTCATCACTCAAGTTTCTAGGTCATTTGTTTTCTCAGATAATCAACTTGCCTGGGAACCCAAACGCATTGGCCGAGTGTATGGAGGCCCTGTTACCAGCACTGAAGCACGCTCTGAAGCAGATCAAAGCAGACAAGAGAGAGAGACACATCCAAAGCACATACCTCATGCAGAAGCCACTGCACCTGCTGATACATGGGACAAAAGCTACAATTCTGCGTATGAGGGAGCAGACGAGACAAAAAATGCTGGCTGTTCTTGCACTAACTGAAACTTCTCAGCTTCTCCGCTCAGTGAATCAATCCCCAAGTGAGTGTGAAAACTTTTCAGAATGTTTTGTGTTACATGAAAACTTAACTACATATATGTTGCAAAGGCATTGTTATAACTTATAAGTTTTGTAATAAGGTCTCGTACTTCTTGTTAACATGTTTGTCCCCTAATGAGAAATTAATAAAATTATGTTGGTATTGTTGCTTTATGTCCAGTTTAATTACGTGTTAACTAATATAATACCTGAATTAAAAATAGATAAAACCTGGGAATTATATAGTTGTGTATGAGTCTCCTCCTTCCCCGGCGGACGCTGAACAGAAATAATAGGAGCAGTTTGAAAGGGAGAGACTATAATAATGGGCCAGCGCGCTCTTCAGAGAGTCCCTCCGTCGCTTCCAAGCCGCGCTCCTTCTCTTCCACCACCGTCTTCCTCTTCTCCCTCCCTCCGTTGCGCAACCTCCTCTCGCCGCCCCCTCCGTCCCAGGTTTTCTTCTCTTGATGTTTCCTTGTATTACATCCATGAGTTTCCCCCCACCCCTAATCATGTTGTCTGTGACGAAACAGAGCAATGTCATCCCACATTGTCGGTTATCCCCGTATCGGTGCCAAGAGAGAGCTCAAGTTTGCATTGGAGTCCTTCTGGGATGGGAAAACAGGTGTTGAGGATTTGCAGAACGTTGCTGCTAACCTGAGACGCTCCATATGGAAACATATGGCTGATGTAGGGATCAAATACATTCCCAGCAACACTTTTTCTTACTACGATCAGATGTTGGACACCACAGCGATGCTTGGAGCTGTTCCCCCTAGGTATGGTTGGGAAACTGGGGAGGTCGGGTTCGATGTTTACTTCTCCATGGCACGAGGAAATGATTCTGTTCCTGCTATGGAAATGACCAAGTGGTTTGATACAAACTAGTAAGTGATGGATATTCTCTTTTACTTCCCATGTTCGTTAAAGAAAGGATTATTTCTCAGTTGTAATGATAATTAAATGCCTTAACAGCCATTACATTGTTCCTGAGTTGGGTCCTCATGTTAAATTCTCGTATGCATCTCACAAGGCTGTGGAGGAGTTTAAGGAGGCCAAATCAGTAAGTTGGCTAAAACCTTTCTCACTTAAAAGCTTTTTTTTCTTTCCCAAGTTCTTGTTCTAAGCTGTGCTTTTGGCTGTTCATGACACAGCTTGGCATAGATACAGTTCCCGTGCTCATTGGTCCCATGACCTACTTGCTCCTCTCAAAGCCAGCAAAGGATGTTGATAAATCTTTCTGCCTTCTTTCTCTGATTGACAAGATTCTTCCCGTCTACAAGTAAGACTGTTACTAAGGTTTTCTAGATATTACCAAGAAGAAAACAAATACAAAGTTACACTTTCATTTGGATAGTACTCAAGAGACGTTAAATGGCTCCTGTGGCATTTGTTTTTTTCAGAGAAGTTTTGACTGATCTAAAGTCTGCTGGTGCACGTTGGATTCAGTTCGATGAGCCTATACTTGTGATGGATCTTGACACCAACCAGTTGCAGGCGTTTTCGGATGCCTACTCTCACATGGAATCATCTTTGGCGGGGTTGAATGTTCTTATCGCCACATACTTTGCAGATGTGCCTGCTGAAGCGTACAAGGCATTGACCTCGTTGAAGTGTGTAACTGGGTTTGGATTTGACCTCGTTCGTGGACTGGAGACTCTTGATTTGATCAAAGTGGATTTTCCTCGTGGGAAGCTGCTATTTGCTGGAGTCGTTGATGGAAGGAACATTTGGGCCAATGATCTTTCTGCTTCACTTAAGACACTACAGACTCTTGAAGACATTGTTGGGAAAGGTATCAGTAAACAACATTTTATTCGATTGCTTTCACTTCTTTTTTCCTACTTAGCCTCGGATTGATGTAAATCTTTGTCTTCTCTTTGCAGAAAAAGTCGTTGTTTCTACTTCGTGCTCTCTACTCCATACGGCTGTAGATTTGGTGAATGAAGTAAAACTTGATAAAGAACTAAAATCATGGCTTGCATTCGCTGCACAAAAGGTCGTTGAAGTTAATGCACTTGCCAAATCATTTTCTGGATTTAAGGATGAGGTAAGGGTACATATTTACTTATTACATTATGCACATCCTTTGAGGACTATTATCTCTTTGTAGGCACTGTTTGCTTCTAATTCCATGCGACAAGCTTCAAGAAGATCATCTCCAAGGGTGATAAATGCCACTGTACAACATAATGTAAGGGGTTTCCTAACAAATTTATCTTCTGACATTTTGTTGTTCCCTGGACTTGTATCTTTAATTACTTTCTTACTCAGGTTGCTGCAGTAATGAAATCTGATCACCGCCGTTCTACAAAAGTAAGTGTTAGGCTACAAGCCCAGCAGAAGAAGCTAAACCTTCCTGCTCTTCCAACAACTACAATTGGATCTTTTCCTCAGACCACGGATCTTAGACGGATACGCAGGGAGTTCAAGGCCAGAAAGTAAGCCTAGCTATTCCGATGATGTATCTGAGAAACTGTAACATGCCATTATTCTAATACTCATGCACCCGTTGCATTTGCAGGATATCAGAGATTGACTATGTCCAGGCTATCAAAGTCGAATTTGAAAAGGTTGTCAAGCTTCAGGAAGAGCTTGGCATTGATGTATTGGTGCATGGGGAGGCAGAGGTGGAAACATACTAAAACCATAGGCTTATTATTCGAACTATTGCATTCTTTATCCCCCTGATACACCGTAGTCCTGCAGAGAAACGATATGGTGGAGTTTTTTGGTGAGCAGCTGTCTGGCTTTGCATTCACATCAAATGGGTGGGTCCAATCATATGGGTCTCGCTGTGTCAAGCCACCTATCATCTACGGTGATGTCAGCCGACCAAAGGCAATGACTGTCTTCTGGTCGTCAATGGCACAGAAGATGACTCAACGTCCTATGAAAGGGATGCTCACTGGTCCTGTTACAATTCTCAATTGGTCCTTTGTTAGAAATGACCAGCCCAGGTGTGTGACAATCAAGCCTATCAAGCTCTCTGTCACTTATATTGTGTTCCATCTCACAATCGCTGTTGTTTATAGGTATGAGACGTGTTTCCAGATTGCACTTGCTATTAAAGACGAGGTTAAAGACCTTGAGAAGGCTGGTATCACTGTTATTCAGATTGATGAGGCTGCGTTAAGAGAAGGATTGCCCCTCAGGAGGTCCGAGCAAGAACTTTACCTCGACTGGGCCGTCCACGCTTTCAGAATCACAAACTGTGATGTACGAGACACTACTCAGGTCATCTTTATCTCACTTCATTGCTCTTTTTCCACGTTTAAGATTATTTTTCACTACTGTGTTGAGCTTCATGTGGTTTTTATTCATGCTATCCTTGAACTTTTATGCAGATTCACACCCACATGTGCTACTCAAATTTCAACGACATTATCAACTCAATTATAAACATGGATGCTGATGTGATCACTATTGAAAACTCACGGTCAGATGAGAAGCTCTTGTCAGTCTTCCATGAAGGAGTGAAATACGGTGCTGGAATCGGTCCAGGGGTGTATGACATTCACTCTCCTCGTATCCCATCCGCTGAAGAAATAGCTGAGCGTATCAACAAGATGCTTGCAGTTCTGGACAGTAAAGTCCTGTGGGTGAACCCTGACTGTGGCCTAAAGACGCGGAAGTACGCTGAAGTTGAATCTGCACTTGGCAACATGGTTGCTGCTGCCAAGTTAATCCGCTCTCAGCTAAATAAGTCATAATGCCTTTCATTAAGTACGTTTGCTCATACTACCACTTTCTTCTGTCTCTATATCTTTCATCTTACTTTGAATACTTTCTCCACTTATAGGAAGTTATGATTGTTCTGGCATTGAAATTATGCTAAAAACTAATTTGAAATATATATAAAATGGAGTTTTTCACATTTTCAAGTTACACATTTATAAACAGACATGTAGAGGGGAATTATCAAACATTATTTATTTTCTACATGAGCAAACATATACATCGTAAGTCGCAAATGTGAAGGGTCACTCATTCCTCGGAGTTCCACACAAGGGATGAACGTACTGCATTTCTAGCATAGAGTAGGATTAGCAGAACCAATGTAACCGAAGCAGCCAAATTGCAAAGTAACTGTCTTTTGCTTTTAGCTTCCTTTACCACATTTCCAGTTGCCTCTTTGTACTTCTCAAACAATTTAGCTCCAACTTTGTCTTTATCCTCATCCTTGGAACTCAAGGGTCCTTTAGGCTCACCAATTAGTTCCTTGTTGTCATTCTGTATTTCCCCTGCTTTTTGCTGTGCTTCATGCTTCGGCTCTTCGGTTTTACCACCGTTAGGCTTCTCGGCCGTTGTTGCTTTAGAAACCAGGCCTTGTTTAGCCTCATGTTGATCATGTGGTTTCGTCATCACCGGTGGTTTGGCAGGTGATGGTGGCTTAGTTTGAGGGCTTTCTATCTTGGCACCGTTAGGCTTCTCGACCGTTGCTGCTTTAGAGCCCTGGCCTTGTTTTGCGTCATGTTGATCATGTGGTTTCGTGACCACCGGTGGTGGTGGTGGTGGCTTAGTCTGAGGGCTTTCTGTCTGGACTTTGGAATGTCGGATGTAGAGTTTGTTATCCTTGAACAAAGCTGAAACCGAGTCAATATCAACGGTCATAGGAATGGGAACTTCCTGGCGGAAACGAATCCATTTGTTTCCACCAGTTGGACGTTCTCCTGTTAGCCTTAGCTTCCTTGTTGTGGTTACCGCCACCTTAACTTGTTCTTTCTTGAATCCTAATCACAGAAGACAATGCATTATGAGCTTGATTACCTTTACCAAAACTATGTTTAATGTTAGAAACGCATAAACAAGATTGTTAAGAAGAAAAAGAACCTGGAAGATCAACGACAAGGATCTCGGCGTCTGGTTCAGAGGTCCATCTAGTTGCAGGCTCAAATTCTTGGTAAAGTCTAGTTGCAGCCATTCTCTCTCTCTCTCACTCTCTTTTTTTTAAATCTTGATTTCTAGATAAGTAATGTTTTTGTGTTGTGAGAAAAGAGGAAAAACATATCAAATGAATTTATAGGCAAAGAAGATTATTAGACAGCAAAGAGTTTTGTTTGATTTGGTTTTAGTTTGAAGAAACGAAGGCTTAGTTCTTTGGGTTTTCTTTTGTCTAGACGATTTTAATGATTCTTTGGATTGAGTATAATATTAAGGATACCTTTTTTTGTTATATTCATATTTATATTTTCATGTACTTATGAGAATAATATTTATTTTCTTATATACACGTTGCATGCAGATGAATCCAAACATCAAAACCACCATCGTCTGATGATTGTCATGCTCACCATCCTTGCATTATAAACTTGATTTTAATATCTTTTTAACTGATAATATTTTTTACATAAACATAAAAAAATATATGCCAAAAACCAAAAGTTGAAGAGGTTTTTTAAGTTGCAGCTTATTACAAAAACCGGTTTTGATCACATAATCAAGAACATCATTATGCAAACATAACAACTGTTGCAAGCACTTCAAATAAACAGAGCAATTACATTCACAACAGAAACACAACACACAAGCTATCAAATGTTCTTCCTCTGCTTGATTTTCCAGTCCAAGTATTTCTCAACAACATTGAGTCCACAAAGCTCCTTCACAACAGGCATTGTTGCTGGAACAGGCAATTCAAAGCTCAGATCAACAACCCCTTCTTGGTTATCATCACTCCATGTCACAGTCTGTTTCTTAGCTTCTTTAACAGCTGCTCGGACAGCACAGTGAACAGAAGACGCTAAAAGCAATGGCGGTTCACCAGAAGCTGTATCAACCCCCCCAAAACAAAAGTTTAACAACAAAGACTTTCAACCAATAAGGTAAAATGGATATATAAAGTAAGTAAGTCACCTTTGGATGAAAGAACACGGTTCTTGTGGTGTCCACTGTTGAGAATCTCGACATTAAACTGTCTTGGGATTGTGTCGACCGTTGGGATCTTGTAAGTCCATGTGCTGTCTGTTACTATGAGACCGTCTGAGTTCATTAGGTACTCTTCAAGCATGAAGAACCCAAGTCCTTGAACAAATGCTCCTTCAATCTGCAAAATTTACAATGAAAACATTTACAAATCCAGACCAAGAAACCATAACAGAAACAAACATACACATATATAGAGTGGGTTTAAACCTGTCCTAAATCCACAGCAGGGTTGAGACTTTTCCCGCAATCATAGATAATATCCGTGCGCAGAACCGTAGTTTCACCCGTCAAAATGTTTACTTCAACCTGTTGATATACAACCAAATAAGTGTAACATTGTTTCACAAACTGTTTAGTAAAGCTAAGAGGAGCTTTACCTCGCTCGCTGCAACTCCATAGTTAAGGTACTGAGTGCCGAAGTCTGGCGAGTAAGTGTTACTAACTGACATGTTCACCGATTGCATATAAGCCTACACAAGACCATTCAAGAACAAGACTGTTTCATAATAAAACCATAAAACACCAAAAGCATATGAATGTTTTCAAGAGTAGGAACCTGACTGATGAGACTATCCCAAGTCACAGGTCCTCCTGTTTTCTCCTCCAAAGCAGTCTTGACAGGTAACAGCCTCTCAACTAAGCCACCGCAGCAAATCCTCACCGCTTCACTACTAGCTTCAGAGCTTGTGCTACCACCAGTTACTGAGCCTTGCACCATACTCAAAGTATCAGCTTGGATGACTCGTATCTTCTCTAGAAGTTCATCGCTTGTAGTACTACACTGGATCAGCCCAAGTGAGAATGCAGCCATCTGTTTCACCTTTGTCCATAGCCCTTGTCCTATCTCAATCCCTGGAACCTCAACCACTACTGAACCATCGCTCAACACACTTACTCTCCCTGGTGTTAACCGCAAACCCACTCCATAAACCGCAGGCACACGCGAGATCCCTCTCTTCCTCCATCTGCTCGATGCATTGAACTCATCAACCACCTTCCTCCTCTGGCTAAACCCAGAGAACTCTTCTAGCTTCTCCCAAAGCTGCGGTAACGTGTACTCAGTGGACTCACCAGCTTTCTTATCGTAAAACAGCTTCAAGCTCTCATACGCATGGAGATTAACCTTCCTGATCTCATCCACATCAATAGAGAGATATGAAGCTACTTTCTCGATGATGGCTTCAGCTATATAAGATCCTTGTACATCCCCAGGAGCTCTGACAGCTGTCCTGCTCACAGTGTTTGTTTTGCATATTTTCACATCAAACGAGAAAGCACCCCAATCATACTTCATCAATGCTCCTTGGATCCCTGATGGCATGAGAGGGCTTATATCTTCACTTAGCCCTGCATCGAGTAACAGCTCCAAGTCTAGAGCAGTAACCTTCCCATTGGATTTGAATCCAACACTGTATTTGATTTTCATCGGATGTCTTCCTCCGGTTGTTATCATATCTGTTTTCCTGTTCACATATGTCCTCACTGGACGCTGCATTTTGGTTGCTGCAAGTGCACACGCTGTAGCAACCTGTAACATAATTGTTAAAACAAACATCATATACTCAAAGTACACATGAGAGTAAGAACTTACAGGCATTGCTTTCATGACTTTCCCACCGAAGCCGCCACCAACTCGTCTAGTAATGACACGGACATTGTGCTCAGGAACACCAAGACATCCAGCGATGGTTCTGTGTACATACTCAGGGGCTTGAGTCGAGCTATAAACCAACATACAGTTGTCTTCATCAGGCACTGCAAGAGCCGTTTGTGTCTCCATATAGAAGAAGTACTGTGACCCCAAACTTATCTACATACCAACAGCAATCACAAAGATGAGTAGGGCTTGAGAGAGAGAGAGAGAGAGAGAGAGGAAAGGAACCAGAACAAGAACCACCTTTGATCCAAGAATCTTATGCTCAGCTTCAGCCATTCCCTTGTTGATATCACCAACCGGTTTACTCTTTAGAAATGGAGGGACCTCGAAAAGACTAGACTTCTCAACAGCTTCTTCTACCGACAGTATCGGCGGTTCTAAACCCTCAGTGTCGTAATCGATCACAACAAGGTTCACTGCAATATCTGCAAGCTTTTGACTCTCTGCAACCTGCACATAACAACACAAAGTTGATATCTGATCTAAGTAGTTTCTTCTTCATAAATGCATTCTTCAGAGAGATACAATGTAACCCTTACACAAGACTTACCAAGAAGGCGATGATCTGACCAGCACAATGAGTGATCTCTTCTGCAAACAAAAGATCCGAGGCAAAGAAACCTTTGTTACCAACATTTTGTCCACCTTTGGGAATGTCTTTGTACGTTATTATGCCAAGAACTCCCTCTGGAACTCTGTTCTCCTTGAACCTTATACTCTTGATCCTAGCCAACGGCATTGTACTGTATATAAATGCACCATATAGACAGTCTTTCGGCGATGGAATGTCGTCTACATAAACAGCCTCACCTGTAGAATCATTTAAACAGTAACATAGAATCAACCTCAGCCATTTTCATCATTGAAGAGTCTCATGACCGGTCCTGAGCATAGGCATGTGAATCATTGGCTTACAGCCCCAAAAATTAGAAATTATTTATATATATAATAAGCATTCAAATCTGTAATAATTATATAAACCGTTACTAAATTGGCTATAGCCTCCAAAATCTTAGGAACGACCCTGAAGAGTATGTATAGAACTCACCAGATGCTTGAAGCTTAGCTCCAGCCTTTACAATGCCTTTGCCGACCGGACTATGTTCTTGAGTTTCAACTATCTGTTGTGCAGATGACAACATAGCTTCATGTTTCAAAGATTCAAAACCGTTCTCTTTACATCCGTTGAGCAAGCCGTTTGTAGCTAAAGATCCGAAGAACTCAAAGAGGAAAGTAACAGCCAAGCTTGATCTGTAGCCTGGATTAGAAGTACCCTTATCAGGTACTATCTCATCTCTAAGCAAGCTAATAGCTTCCATCAAAACTTCATCAGAGATAACTTTCCCCACAAGGTAGTCTTCAACCTTCCTCGCCCTGTGTGCATGTTTGGTCCCATAAGCACCAAAAGCTAACAAGCAATCATTTACAACAACACCATCACGACTTTGATTCAAAGAAACTTCAGCTGAGAAAGCTGCGTTGAGAAACGCCAATGCGTTCCCTAGAGGACGTGGAGCTGCCCTGTAAGTTTCAAAGAGGAGATGAGTATCTGTTGAAGAAGAACCGTTCTTCAATGGCCTCCAAGATGGAATCATCACGCTCACAAGAAGAGACTTGGCTTCAAGAGGAGGCTGCTGAAGAAACTCTTCTAGCGTAAACTGTTCTTGAACATTGGAACCTACACTCATGATCTTAACGGTAGCTCGAGCAGCGACAAGTATGGTTGTGAGATCTGAAGGGAACTGTTTCCTCTGCGCCATCATGATGTTTCCACCTAATGTCCCAGTGTTCCTAACGAATCTGCTTGCTATCTTCTCCATGTGAGCTGCGAGTTTCGCCAACACAGAGACACTTTCTTTCTGTCCTCTTAGAACCTCAATAGCTTTTGAGATAGTAACAGCAGCTCCTAGCTCAACTCCTTTCTCATCTCTTCTCACCAAAGTGAGCTCAGGAAGCCTCCTTATATCGATGAATCTATCATACTTCTTCTCTTTCTCTTCTTTGTAGTAGCCAGTGCTTGTGTTACCAGCAACTAACTTAACAGACATAGTACCATTGTCATCAAGCTGTAATAAACTTTGAAGCTCAGAGATACTTCCAGGGCTTGACCATCTGTACGTTCTTGAATCATCAAGACTCGTATCCATCTTGAGCTCCTTCTTCAAGAACTCCGGAAACAACGTAGACGACAAGGTATGGTCATAGCAAGGCAGCTTCTTCAAAGCATCATCTCTGTTCTCTCCCTTCTTGCAAAACGAGTTGAATCCAAGATCTTCTATATCCACATCCTTTGCAAAGCTCTTACAAGCGTCCACGAGAGGTCTGTATCCAGTACACCTGCAGAGGTTACCTGACACAGCCTTCTCTGCTTCAGCAGCAGTGAGGTTTGAGGAACCGTTGTTGCTAGGAGGGTCGTGAGGAGAAGACGACTTGTCAGCATTCAAGAGAGCGGAGAACATGGAGACGCTCATGCCGGGCGTGCAGAAACCGCATTGCGTAGCGTGGAAACCTGCGATGCGCTCATGGACGGCGTGGAACCCGGATCTGCTGTTCCCTAGGCCTTCTGAGGTGGTGATGGAGCAGCCGTCGATGCTGCAGAGGAGTGTGAGACACGAGCTGACTGTGAAGTCATCGACTTTGTCCAGGAGTGGGTCGTACTTTGAAAGAAGAACAACACAAGCGCCACAACCACCTGTGTGTCCAGAGAAAACACGTTAGTTAAAAGAACACAAAAGCCAAAAGCAAAGAGATTGCTTGCCATTACAAACTACTCCTATAAGGTACGTACATATATAGTCTTTTCTGGGCCTAAAACGTGTAATCTCTTTGCCATATAGAAACACAACCTTTT
Organism: Raphanus sativus; assembly: GCF_000801105.2. Taxonomy (NCBI): domain Eukaryota; kingdom Viridiplantae; phylum Streptophyta; class Magnoliopsida; order Brassicales; family Brassicaceae; genus Raphanus; species Raphanus sativus. The sequence continues at coordinate 6,647,523 of NC_079517.1, read as the reverse complement.
AGTTTTAGGGTAATTATTCAATGGAAATTAAAAAAAATGGAAATAAAGAAGCCATATTTCTAAACATAAGCCATGGTTAACTTCAAATCTTCAGTTATATTCATTTGCTGTGGGAGGGGTTTATATATGTAAGTCATTGACATACAAGTTTGAAGTTTAATGTTATTTAGTTAAAAGATTTAATCTGTCATTATATTATGTATTGTTTGAGATTTAAATATGTGTAACTGTTCGTATATTGATAGATCAAAAATGAATTCCTACTGAAATTATTATGGGTAAGAGAAAAGGAATTGTATTTTTTTTTAACAAAAACGAATAGTACATTCAAATGTTTTTATCCACATAAATTCTCACGACTTTAATTCATAAGGGTTATTAAATCCGATATGTAAATCAAAATTTCCTTGTTAACTGAAAAAAAATAACGCTAAAATCAAGTAAGTAATTTGGCATTTTAGTTTACACTTTGCATACGAGCAAAACTTCTTAAGAAAATAATCTTAAAATATTTGTTATCTTTGTACTTATCCGTTTGAAATCCTATTGAAATTTTATGAATCTTATCATGTGTATCAATGTGTTGGGAGGATAAACGGATTATTAAATCCTATAATTTGTCCCCATAATTTTTTAGCATTTTTACCAAAATCAGATAAACGGAATCCTATATGTTCAAACTTCAAAACCTCCTTTGTGATTGAATAAGTAAAGCAAAAATCAAAATTTACACTTCGCATAGATACTGTTACGAGCAATTTGAGAAAAAAAAATGCTAAAAAATATTTTATTATTTGTGGACTTGCAATAGCCGTTTATCTGTTTTTGATTTTGTCGTATCTTAAATCAAAGTCCTTTTTTTTTAACAACAAAATCAAAGTCCTTATCAGTCTTTTTAAAAACAGAGTCCTCTAAAATCTGAATACCCCTTAAGAGAAAAAGAAACAAAAGAGATCAGAGTCCTAATCTGAACAGCTTATAGAGAAAATAATCCGTCAAATCTTACTGTTTCCACTAATATTTTAGTTTAATCTCCCAAGCAATTAGACGTAAGAACACAAAAACATCCGTTAAGGCTAAAGCTATCTACGTAGACTGCAGAAATAATCATAATTTTTTATAGCTACTGAATCTAAAACTCTTGTTAACTCATGATTAATCATGAACAAGAATCTAGAGAGTTAACCAAATCAGAAAAACAATCAGAGTCTAATCTAATCTACTCTTGGTCAAACTTTGATGATTGTATCAATTATCAACGTACCTTCACCACAACCGAGCTTGACGCTCTTGAAAGGAGTCTTGTTACGCAAGAAATCGATGAGTGTGGTTGAAGGATCAACAGAAGAGAGATCGAGCTCGAATCTTTCTCCATTAACAGCGAAAACCAGAGAGGTCTTCTTGATCTTCATCGCTTCTTCTTTCTCTTCAATCCCTTTCTTCTCACCCATTCTTTTTTTTTCTCTGTGCAGCCAAGATTTAGTTCCACAACATATATTCTCGTAATATTGACTTTATTTCCTGCAATGAGTGACAGAGAGTTCTTTTAGTATTTTTCTGCAGTCTATGTACAAGAATAATACATGATAAGATTCGTGGCCAATTTTTATATAATTAACATTTTTGACAAACAAAAAATATATATTTCTTTTTATATATTTTATGTCCCTTTATGTTTTGGTGGGTAAATGAAAGATAATGCTAACCACTACATTAAATTATATGAAAAAAAATGGTTCACCATCATGTGTGGACTGGTTTCGATTAAAGAACCTTTAGAGTACCAAACTTAACTTCTGTTTTCATATCGTTTACTTTACATGATTTGAAGTCTAAAATTCTGAACGATACATAGAGTAAGTTAGTAACAAATTAACGCGTGTAAACTATTAAGATGTCTCTCTGGACTAAAGTTGAATAGCTAAGAGACGTTTTTGCCACAAAATTGAATAGAAGTTTTCTTTCTTGGACCAAAATTTTGTATTTAATAAAGGAGAAAGGATTATAGCATAGTAAAGCAAGAAAAAACATAAAAACAACTCTAAAACCTGAACCTAACAAACAAGACATCTAAGAAAAACACCAGACTGAGAAGTAGATGCCCAACCCCAGAAAAATAATTAGGTCCAAAAGAATTAGCCATGACCAGCAGCAATAAGGTTATTGATAAGTTTCTTGGGCTTCCACTTAAAACCAATTGGCAATTAGTGGTGTGACCCAAGTCCCTTATATATTACTTATGTTCCCATCATATATCCGATGTGGGATTTTCTTTCCAATACCCTCCCTCGAAATATTAATATGATATGGTGAATCTAAATTAAGGGAGCTCTCGAGTGTATAAATATGATTGTAAACATTGAAGTTAATAACACAGAATCATTCTTGATATCTTGGCATGGTATCAGAGCCAAACCAATAAATTTTTTCTTGATCTCGTTCTGCATCTTTGAAACTATGGTTGGAACAGATTCAAGCTTGACAAGTACGGTAGCAGGAACAGTTTCTGCTAGCAAAGATGTGCTTATGTCTCCTTATTATCTGCATCCGTCAGAAAATACAGGACATGTTCAAACTCCAATTCTCTTGAATGGAGCGAACCGTGAATCATATTAGATTCGGGTTAATTATGGACTTCCAACTTAAAACCAATTGACAATTAGTGGTGTGACCCAAGTCCCTTATATATTACTTATGTCCCCATCATATATCCGATGTGGGATTTTCTTTCCAATAGTTATTAGTATGAACTATAAAGAGGCGTGAAGAACTTTACGAACCTTAAACGTCATTTGAGATACTCCATAGAACAGACGCACACAATCAATTTGAATACTCGAATTTTCAACTTTACTGGGAAATGTATAGTGCAGTTTAATATGTGGAAAAGATCAAGCGCACGATTCTTGATTCACGAAAATTCTTGTCTGGTTCTTTACTTTTGATTTTTCTTAAAAGAAAATTTGTGTCGCATCACTAAATAATTCAAATTTTTAGCTTTATTGAAAATGTACCCAACGGACCGCTATCGCAAATATCTTGTATTTTTCCTTAAATGAAGTAATGCTTTTATTTTTTGTTCACTACTCTATTTTTTATTATATTCACTCTATAAATAAAGTAAATTATTGAATGAAAATAGAGATATCCTCTCAGTTTTCACACATATTAATAAAATATATTAAATTTTTTACTATAAATGTGTCATTTATTTCTCACAATTTTGAAACAACAAAATTTAATAGGCGTAGTTAATATTTTGAGATTTATAATTAATTGTTATTTCTTGAAAATACATATTAAAAATATAAATTTTTTTTTTTTTGAAACAAATTACCGAATGAAACGAAAAGAGTATCAATTATAACAGCTTCCGTAGAATAGTCATATAAATCACTTTTCAAAAAAAAAAAAAAGTCATACAAAGCATATATTATGGTTGAAAACCAGAGTAGTAAATTGTTATAAGTCAATTATCTTGAAAGATCGACAAACTATAATAAATGCCCATCACATAAGAGATATGACATATGACCTTGTCTGTTGGGTTTCGTATAATGATGTGACCCTTGAAGGAATAGTCAGGACTCAGGAGCAGCCAAAATAGTATTTATGGTTAGGACTCAGGAGCAGCCAGAAGAGACTTGTTTGGGCTTTCAGTGAAAGCGATATGCTTTGAAGTAGATCGTCGGTTAGACAAAGAAAAGCATATCTTCGGTTTGTATAATAGTAGTGCTTCGTGTGGTGAATGTATTGATGAATTTCTGTGATAATTTGAACGGGAAAGAGGAAAATGATTATTCAAACTAGATTTTTATCTCCTCGAACGAATCGTATTTACATGTGCACTTGAGATGTTCAAATGCTACACTATTGACATTTTCAAAAGTTGTCCGACTGATCATCTTTTTAGACTGTGAGATGCCGCACACATGTCTTCGCTCAAAATTGAAAAAAAAAAGTTTAATTTAAAGTCGTAGACAATGTCTTTGTATAGATTAAGGTTTCGTAATAAAATAAAACCAAAGATTAAGGTAAGGGTTAATGTTTGTCTATGTATTATGATAGCTTGTATATATCGTAATATCAATAACTTGGTCTACGATTAATGATCTCTTCTTTCAATCTGTTTAGTTTAAGGATATCACATCTTAGTGTTTTAAAATATTTTATTATTTTTGGTCGTCTTTATCAATTTTAAAACAACGACACGTTTCTAAAAGCAAAAGAAACATAAACAAATACTAGATTTTGACCCGCGCTTTTGAAGCGCGGGATATTTTACGATGAAAAATTTCATTAATAATTTAACAAATATTTTGGTTATTTTTAAAGAGTGTGTATTTAAAATATTTTTGCATTTAAATCAGTATTTTTAAATTCAACCCGATTGTGATTATACCGGTTAATCCGGAGATCTGACAATTCAATTTATGTTTTTAAAATATTCATATTAAAAAATCACTAAAATCCGAGACTAACCGATTGAACTGATGGATGATTGATATGTAATCTAATTGAATTTAAATTGTAATAGTTTCATAATTTGTAATCTTATAATCGAAATTTTAAAGTTCACTATTTTGCAATTTATGAAATTATGACGTTTCTACAAAATTTTAAAGAGAAAATGATAGATATAAAATAACTAAGATTAATTATTGTATTATTTGGAAACATTAATAGTAGTATAAAAATATATTGTTTGGAAACATTGATAGTAGTATAAAGAAATAAGTATATTGTTTGGAAACATGGATAGTAGTATAAAGAAAGGAATATTAGTGACTTAATGTATGTTTAACTATAAAATATAAATGTGTATTTAATTTAAAAACTTACAAAATAAATGTTAGGTCCAACAGAATGTTTCTGTTTTAATAAGATAGATTTATTAAAGAAAATTATATAAAAACAGAGTGACAATGTGGCTCTACACTAGTATAAAAGAAGCTTTTTAGACTTTGGAACATCATACCAAAGGCTAACAGTCCAAAAGAACAACATTGCTTTTTGAGAGTGAAAGATGATCCATAGTTTCATACACAAATAAAGATCCCAAGTAGTTAGTCTAATCAGGTCCAACAGAAATTTTATCAGCCCACTAAAGCTTGTGCATAGATTAGGCCCATCAGAACTTATTATTATGTCCACCGAAGGATCTACATAACAATACAAGACAACTCTCTTTTAAAGTTTTAAACATAAAACATCTAATATAGTATTTTTTTAACTCGACATCAACTAATATTCACAAAATTTTTGGATACAACCAGTTCAATCCACTACAGATTTCAACCGCAAATGCAAAGGAGGGGATCTAGTATCACCCTGGATCACTTCTGAGGATCCAACGCTCATTTTTAAACCCCACTGGAAACAAACCTGGTTATTGGTTCAGCAATTCGTTTTGCATGTGAAAGCCACATTTGATTATGAAACTTGTTTGAAAAAAAAAACTTTTTCTCTCAAGAAAAAAAAACTTTTTCTCTCAAGAAAAAAAAACTTAGTTAAAATAACAAACCACAAAGATAGATCTCTTTCTGCGTATTTTTTCTTTTTTTTTTTGTCAAGGATTCTACGTATTAAAAGCTATTTGTTTTCTTTGGTTTGAAAAAGTGTGAATGGAAAAAAGGAGAACAACTTTCGAGGCTTATTATAAAAAAAAAAAACAAGAGAGTAGCAGCAGCACACTTTCCAACATCTCACTCTCACTGTTCCGTCTGTTCCGTAGAGAAGAGAGATTTACTATACAAGATTCTCTCCTCTCCCTACCTCATTTCCACGAAGACTGTAAGTTTCTTTGTTTCCTCTTCCTCCAATCGTGTAAAGTTTATTCCTTTCTTCCTTCTTCTTTCGTACCAACACCACCCATAAAGATTCCTGACTGAGTTTCTCATCTTCTCTTTCTTCTTATTTTTAAGTTTTCTCAAACTCTGAAGATCTGATTTTTTTTTCAGCTCTCTCCGGTAATGTTACCTTCTTAAACTCATCCAAGCTTTCTCATTTACCATGTTTGTTTCACTCTTCAGATACAATGGAACAGAGTTCCTCTGAGTAATAGCTTAGAGATCTCATTATCTGCATTTGTGTCGTTGTAGAACAAAAATATGGGGACTTTGAGTAGTAAGTCTTTATGTCTTCTCCTGTTGTACTGCACCCTGGCCGCTTCTGCTTATGCTGAGAGTTCTCCAAAGTACAAAGACCCAAAGCAGCCTTTAGGTGCAAGAATCAGAGACCTGATGAACCGCATGACTCTCCAAGAGAAGATTGGTCAGATGGTTCAGATCGAACGCATCGTCGCCACACCTGATGTCATGAAGAACTACTTCATTGGTATGAAATGAAGAACTAATATTTGGAACTTGTTCAAGTGTTCTCCATCTATTGTCTAAGTGAGTTGTTGATTTTTTTTTATGTATATGTGTTAGGGAGTGTGTTGAGCGGTGGAGGAAGTGTGCCTGCTCCAAAGGCCACACCTGAAGCTTGGGTGAACATGGTCAATGAGATTCAAAAGGCTGCTCTTTCAACCCGCCTTGGGATCCCCATGATCTATGGGATTGATGCTGTCCACGGTCACAACAACGTCTACGGCGCCACCATTTTCCCTCACAATGTGGGTCTCGGAGTCACCAGGCAAGTTCTTCATGACTAAACTTTTTTTGGTAAGGCAATGAAGCTGAGAACAACTTTATGTTTTTTTGTTTATCTTATAGGGATCCTATGCTTCTTAAGAGGATTGGGGAAGCAACAGCACTTGAAGTTAGAGCGACTGGAATCCCATATGCTTTTGCTCCCTGCATTGCAGTAAGTATTACCAAGTTTGAAAGTGGTCTGGTCAAGAAACCTGTGTGCTACTGCTTAATAGTTCTACTTTGACAGGTTTGTAGGGATCCGAGATGGGGAAGATGCTACGAGAGCTATAGTGAGGATTATAGAATTGTTCAGGAGATGACTGAGATTATACCCGGTTTGCAAGGTGACCTTCCTACCGACCGAAAAGGTGTTCCCTTTGTCGGTGGAAAGTAAGTATCTTCTCCTGTAATAAATCAATATGTGATATGTTTTAAATTTATGCCACTGTAGGACCAGTGTGAAGCATCTAAACAATACATTGTCCCATAATTCATTTATAGTTAAGAGGAGATAAAATGAGCTTATGTCTTATTGAAACTATTAGTATATCATTTTGGCAATATATTCATTGCAGTATCAACTTAACAATGCGTTGATTTATCTATTTCAGATCAAAGGTGGCGGCTTGTGCTAAGCATTTTGTGGGAGATGGAGGTACAGTGGGAGGTATAGATGAGAACAACACGGTGATTGACTCGAACGGCCTATTTGGAATTCACATGCCTGGATATTACAAGGCTGTAAACAAGGGTGTTGCAACGGTTATGGTGTCCTACTCTGCCTTGAACGGTTTGAGAATGCATGCTAACAAGGAACTCGTCACGGGTTTCCTCAAGAACAAGTTGAAGTTCAGAGTAAGAATATGATTACATACATACATGTGGATGCACTTGAGCTTCTCTCTGCTGTGCTTTGGTTCTAAAAAAGCCCCTGTTTCCCCTGCAGGGTTTTGTCATCTCTGATTGGGAGGGGATTGACAGAATCACATCTCCTCCGCATTCTAACTATTCCTACTCTGTTTACGCGGGAATCAGTGCTGGAATTGACATGGCAAGTGATTCGACCTTTTTTGTATGCAGCTCCACAAATGTCAATTACTTAACTGTTGTGCATCTCTCTCTCTGATGCAGATTATGGTGCCAAACAACTACAGAGAGTTTATAGATGAAATCAACAGTCAGATAAGCAAAAATCTGATCCCTATGAGCAGGATTGATGACGCCGTGAAGAGAATCTTAAGGGTAAAATTCACAATGGGACTCTTTGAGGAACCACTGGCTGATCTCAGCTTTGCCAACCAGCTTGGTAGCAAGGTCCGTTGTTTGTTTGTTAAATCCTCCAATCCTCCTCTGTTACTCATCAACAGTATGAAAACTGAACAAAAAACTTGGCAATTTTTGACAGGAACACAGGGAACTAGCTCGTGAAGCTGTGAGGAAATCTCTAGTGCTTCTCAAGAATGGTAAGGAAGGAGATAAACCGTTACTTCCTCTGCCTAAGAAGACGGGAAAGATCCTTGTGGCGGGAACACACGCTGATAATTTGGGATATCAATGTGGTGGCTGGACCATCACCTGGCAAGGCCTTAACGGCAACGACCTCACCATCGGTATGTTTTTACTCATTAACTTCTCTTTTCCCTCTTGTTGTATTTTAATCCTGAGTTTGGTTGTATATAATTCCACAGGTACAACGATCCTTGCGGCTGTGAAGAATACAGTTGATCCGACCACACAAGTCGTCTACAACCAAAACCCCGATGCAAACTTTGTGACGTCTGGTAAATTTGACTACGCCATTGTGGTCGTGGGTGAGCCGCCTTATGCTGAGATGTATGGGGACAGCACGAACCTGACCATAAGTGAACCGGGTCCAAGCACGATAGGGAATGTGTGCGGATCAGTGAAGTGTGTGGTGGTTGTTGTCTCTGGCCGTCCCGTGGTGATGGAGCCTTATGTCTCGACCATTGATGCCCTTGTGGCAGCTTGGCTTCCAGGAACTGAAGGTCAGGGGGTTGCTGATGCTCTGTTTGGTGATTATGGGTTCACAGGTAAGTTGGCTCGGACGTGGTTCAAGTCGGTGAATCAGCTGCCCATGAATGTTGGCGATCAGCATTACGACCCGTTGTACCCGTTCGGTTTTGGGTTGACCACAGAACCATCCAAGTTGTAGGCTTGTCTTGTTCTGAAGCAACGATGCTAGTGTTACAAGAGACATCATTGGTTTAAACCAGCTTTTGTTATTTGTACTTGCGAAGCCTGTGTTTGCTCCATAAGACAATAAACATTTGAGTTTGTATAACTTGAGAAGCAGACCACTGCAGAAAGATTGAAACCGTGACTGAACTTTGAATTATATTCTTTTCAAAAGCATTAGGAATATACATAATTTAATGGAAAACAGACGAGTTAAATCCACCTGAAATTAATATTGTTCAAGGGGCCGCCGGGAGATTAAAAAGATAAAAATAAACAAACAAAAACCTTATAATCTGTACAAAATGAAAACAATCTAGGACCTGGTCCTTCTGTATCTCTAGTTTGTTTGTGAAGACCATTCTCATTTCTTACAGTAGGAAAGATATGGATCCTGTGCCAGTGTAAGAACATCAGGCCTATCAGCTTGGTTATATGTTAGACACCTTCGAATCAAATCCTGCAGAAAAAATGCAACAGCGAGTGACCAGGGAGAAATATTTAATGACCATTTGGTTGTTCTACGGCACAACAGCTAATTTACCTTGCTTCATTCGAGATGGCAGGTTTTGCAGGGAACTCAACCTTTTTGGCTTTAATGATTGTGTCTTCTCGTAGTATCCGTTCTTGGCTTTGGTCATGTCCGAAGGGTCGCTTTTTAAATAGCATTTGGTAAAACAGAACACCAACCGACCATACATCAACCTGAGCATTGAGCACAAATTTAGGACCAACGAACTTCTTAACATGTTTTGATAAAGACATCACTGGAGCCATTCACTAACCTTTGATGAGATCATAGGAGTTTTGCTAAGCTCAAAACATTCTGGGGGCAAGTACCTGAAAGCCAACATTTTTCAACCTTGTAAGGGATATGGCGTCAGGAAATAGAAGAGAGTAAGAAAAAATCATATCAAAGGATTATACTAAAACTAGATCGTTCACCAGTAGGTTCCAGCTCCCTGTGATGTAAGCTCCATTCCTTGAGAACCAGTATTGTCTTCCACTATCTTGCTAAGACCAAAATCAGTCACTTTTGCTACTCCAAACTCATCAAATAGAACATTCCCTGGCTTCAAATCATAGTGGATTATCTTCTGTGATCTTTTGTTCAGATATACAAGGCCTCGAACTATTTGTACAATGACAATCCTTGCTTCCTTCTCAGGAAGATTAGGTGTTGCCTTCAAAACCGCATCAAGGTCTTTTCCTGCATTAAAATTTGAAAACATACGTACGAATGAGAACTGAAAGATACAGACAAATCCTTCGATTACCCACCAAGAGATCAGAGAATTTTGGTTTTACCACTACAATATTCCAGAACAGTGCAGAATGTATCCAGGTCAGTTCTAAATGTATCCCATAGACGGACAATGTGGTGATGCACGAGATCTTTATGGATATCATATTCTCTCAAGGCATGTCGAATGTAACTTTGCTTTTTTTCTTCACTCCATTGAGCATTTAAACCATGAAGCTTGCACGCAACATATCTATGATTCACCAAATCATATGCCTGCTCAAAAATCCCTAAAATCAAACTACTGAAAATATCTCTCACGCGTAAAAGAATGGTATCAATCAATGTTCTGACCTTATAGACTTCACTAAATCCGCCTTTACCAAGAAGATTTAGAAGCGCATATCGGCAATTCAAAACTGGGAAATGGTTGAACCGAGAACCATCTTCATCTCGTATGCGCTTCATCTCCTTTATAAGCTGACCCTTCTCCAGCTCATACCTCTCTCTCTCACGCAAAACTACTTCCTCCTCCTGAACGGTTAAATCAATAGATGTATGATAAGAAACAAGAAAATAACCAAAATAGAGAAAGTAAGAAATTGGGATGACGCATAAGGAGGAGCATACCCGCTTGATACTAGCAAGGCGAGACTTGTAAATCTCATCGGGGATGATATCTTCCTCCTGCGCTCCAGATTCTGAATCAGTCCCGTCACTCTTATCTACAAGCAAATGGAAAAACCAAGGGTGCTTAACACTAGGGAAAAAAGACAACATACATTACATGAGATCGCAGATTGACTGACAAAGTAAGAACGATTGGGGAAACAAACATACCACCATTCTGTCGTTTCTTTAGGGACTTTCTCTGTCTCTCAATAACCTCCTTGGTTTCCAGCAACTGTTTCTTCTCATTGCAAATTTTATAGAAATATTCAAATCAGGCAATGCAGGATACTGTTATTGTTTGATAAAAGTCTCTCTATAAAGCTTAACTTACAAGTTGAGCATTCAGATCTTTCAACATTTGTCCGTCTTCCCATGTCTCAGCTATGATGGTTCCCGTCCTGAAATCACCAGAGTAGTCCCACAGCTGATCGACTGAACTTTAAATCACAAGTCAAGAAAATAACCTCGTAACCTAGCAAAGAAGACTTTGAGCTACAGGTTAAAGATAAATATGAGACTATCTCACTCCATTCGAAATGGTTTAATTGTTCTACTTAACAGCAAAAGTTTATTCACTATACATGTTTTACACTTCCAGACTTCCTAGTCAAATATATTCTCAATACTATATGTAAATGATCACAGAATCGAAATAATATATACTAATACCAAAAGAACTCATATGAAATACATTATGCAGACCTGAGTACACCAACGCTGCCTAATCGCAAAGAATCATGTCTGACTTTTGTCCTTGCTTCTTGTCTCTCACTTTTGGAAACAGATATGAGAAGGTCAGATATAACTTTAGTAGTCTGCATCAAGAAAAAGAAAGGTCGTCCGCATGTTCTGCATTAGAATGTATATATTATTATGAAAATTACAGAGAAATGGCGAGAGAAAATTGACAGTTTCTTCACCAAGAATATTCCTAGAGGATGTGCAAAATTTTTGCCAGCTTAGGCACCAAACTGACATGACCATACCCAGTTCGTTTAAAAAACAGTCAACTATAAGTCACTAGAAGGCCAAAATGTTAGCCACTACATATCGGTTCCGCAATAGATGGCCTCTTAAATTACTTAGAAAAATACTAATGCATGCTCTACGAAGAGAGCCCCTGCACGTAGAGTATAGATGTGACATACACAATGCAGGATCCAACGATTCATAGATATTCAATTCTCTAGGCTAGCAGCTACGGCAGCACTAAATTTAGCGAGTATTCTAAGCAAATCAGGAGTGAGGAGACTATCAGTGACTTTCCTATTCTCAGGTGGAACTTCCATACTTCTTACGAGAACAATATTTATTTAATCTAAGATTCTCCCAGAATCCTTGACAACACTAAAAGGAACTATGCCATACTAGGATGGATATTTAACAAAAGATCATAGGACCTCTTAATAACCCCTATTTGGTCACGGAAACAAAAAAATTTGCCCACCTTTTGCTTCCCTTGTTGTTCCTGATCTTTTAGATCTTTTAACTCCTGCATATCATGATTAAGATTAACAGGGAATAGATGGTATAGGCAAAAATGGTAATAGCATAACCAGAATCAGCTAAATCTAAAAGGCGTTCACACAATACATTCTCAAGCTTCCGTATTAGATCTTGATGCTCAGAAGAATCTTGTCGAGATTTACACAATTCCTCCTCCAGCACAGTGATTTTTGCACGTAAAGATGACGCATCGTCCTGATTTATAAACAAGGAAAAGAACTGTCAGTAAAGAAAAATACAACAGTATGTTAGCATTGTTGAGGATAATCATACAACAACAATCATGTATTCAAACAAACTTATAAGATGCAGATAAGTCGTAATAAGGAGACGATAACATATTCTCTTAGGCAGATGATGCTACAGAGTACAGGAAATAATAGGAGAAAACTTACATCTTGGAGAGAACTTTCACCATTCCTGAGCTGTCCATCAAGCCTACAATCCTGAAGAATAAAAATGCAGAACTGTTTCAATAAAATGTGTCTGCTTCCCAAGATAAGATGAAATTAAAGAAAAGGATTATCTTCAACAAAATGAGAGATGGGCTCTATAGGCCACAGAAGGTTATACTTCAGATTATAAGAAGTAAACAACATTAAAAACCTTTTGATCAGAGACATTCGGTTGAGCTGACACTGGCGCAGCCAAACACTGAGATTTTGTGACATCAATATTAGCTTTAGAACCCCGCCCTCTGCCTGTCGACGAAGCCCGACCTCCTCGACCTTGTTTCTTCTTACTAACATCAAGGCCAGTCTTGGTCTCAGCCTCGTTTCTCCTTCCATCATAAGCTGCCTCTTGGGGCTTCAATTCAACAGAATCCTAAAGAGACAATCATAATAATAAGTTGTCTCAGCATCACATAGACTCGAAACTTTATACTAAAAGGATCACTAGTAGCACCTCAGCATGATCAACAACAGAGGAGGTGTTGTTGTTAAAGTCATGAACTTTCTGGCGCTTTTTGGTATTGGCTCTGATTAGGAAGTCTCCTGTATTCTAAGACACTAACAAGGAATCACTGAATCTCAATTATTAATTATTATTAATGATTTACAAAAAAAAAAGAAAAACATTCAAAAAGCTACCTCGTCCTCGTCGGAATCACTGATAGAGGCCTCAGACGGTGCAGAAGCCGCGGAGGTGGAAGCAGAAGACCAGACGGAGAGCTGCTGCTGCGGCTGCGGTTTGGCGGAGGAGGGGGTTTTGCCGGTCAAGCGGGCCTCGAGCTTAGCGAGTTTGTCGGGGAAAGAGTGATCGGACTGATTGGAAGAATTGGAGGAGAAATGGATCACCATGTCTTCCGACGACATTGCAAACACACACTTGAGCAGCCTTCAAGCGCACTATGCAACCAGATCAGCTAAAATTCGAAATATTAAAATCAGAATTAGCGAATTGAAGCTTTGAATAATCTGAGTTCCATGAGTTCCATGAGTCTTGCTCTCAAAACTTTCTCAAACTTTATGGCTTTTCTTAAAAGTCATACTTTGTATTTTGTTAATGGGAATTCGGCCAAACAAATTCTGAACTTTTCAGGAATTGCCAAAAGAAACATGAACTTTAGGGCTGACAAAAAAAAACACAAACTTTTCATTGACTTTAGAATTAATTAACAATGTTTTCGTTGACTTGCCAATTTAGCACGCCGTCACCAAATTTAACAGAAAAAAATAACATCGTTAAAAGTTGGTGTTAAGTGAAACGACGTCGTTTTGAAATGAGATAAAACGACGTCGTTTTACATGATTTGAAAATAAAATCAAGTAAACCACAGGATTCGAACCCAAGTTGTTTAGATAAAATGGCAAGGTACTTTACCACTGGACTAGTGGTATATTCATTGTATGTACTAACACATTTACTTTTATTTGGTACTGATTTTGAATATTAAAAAAAATATCTAAAAACTTAAAAAGATCTTTAAATTTTCTAAAATTGAAAAATAATTCCAAAAAAGAAAATTTTCATTTTTTCGGATTATAAAAGAAATTTGAAAAAATAAAAACAAATTCGAAAAAATATTCCAAAAAAAGTTATAAAATATTTCGAATCTGAAAACATATAATCAGAAATATATATATATATATATAAAAATTATTACTATTTTTAAAATGTTTTTATAGTTTCTGATTATATGTTTTCAGATTTGAAATTTTTTATCCCTTTTTTTTTGAAATTTTATTTTTTCGAATTTTGTTTTTCAATTTTTCTTTTTATAATTTGAAAAATGAAAAATTTTCTTTTTGGCATTTTTATAAAAAAATATAAAAAAATATTTTTATAAAAAATATAAAAAAAATATTTTATAAAAAATATTTTAATATATTCTGATTATTTTCAGATTCTAATTTTTTATAACTTTTTGATATTTTTCGATTTTTTTATATTTTCGATTTTTTTTATCTGAAAAATGAAATTTTTTTTTTTTTTGGAATTTGTTTTTAAAAATGAAAATGTTGGAAGATTTTGATTTTAAGGAAAAATAAAAAACATTTTTTACTTTTAGTTTCAAAATTAATTTTATAAAAAATTTCTTTATTTTCATATTTTTGGAATTTTAAAGACCTTTTAAATTTTTAGAGATTTTTTTTATATTCAAAATCAGTACCAAATAAAAGTAAATGTGTTAGTACGTACATTGAATGTACCACTAGCCTAGTGGTAAATTACCTTGCCATTTGATCCAAACAACTTGGGTTCAAAACCCGGTCCCTTCGTATTTTTATTTTTAAATAGTGTAAAACGAAACGACGTCGTTTTACTTAACGCCAACAGTTAACGTTGTGTTAACGCTGTCTTAACTCTTGTTTAACGGTGTGCTAATTTGGTCAGTCAACCGTAAGTTTCTAAATTATTTAAATAAGTCAACAAAAGTTTAGGTTTTTATTGGCCAGACAAGTGTACATGATTCTTTTGGCAATTTCAGAAAAGTTCAGGATTTTTTTGGCCGAATTCCCTTTTGTTAATTAATTACTTTTCATTTTTAAGGTAAAAGTGGTCTTTATACTTGAGTCTTGAGTTAGTCATTTGAGATAAAAATAAAGTCATTACTTATTGTGTTTAGAATAAGTAAGGGATTTTCTGGACAAAATTCGAGTTGTTTTATGTTATCTTGGTAATCATATACTTTGTATTTTAGTATATATTACGTATATTTTTAAACTACCAACCAACGATTGGGTTATTATTTATAATTTAATTACAATATTTGTGATCTGATAAATCCAAAAATCATTATATGTTTATCAGACAGAATTTTGATACTTTTAATTATAAGAAAATGATTTCACATTTAAAATATTTAAACATAATTTCATCGAATTTGTAAGATCTCTACAATTTGTGCATAATTGAATTACATATAGTAAATATGAGTGAATTTTAGATATATGTACCTTTCATTATAAATGTACACTCGTTGAAAAATGAATTGTTTAGAGATTTAGGAAAATATGTCAAAGTTCTCAATTTGTATACCATTTAAACTACAAAAAAAAAAAAGATATTCATCTTTCTGATAGAGTATTGATATCTCTAACTCCTTTATTGATTATCAGAATGGAATTACAAGAACAGCAACAAACGATTACAAGGATAGCTTCAAGCTTGACTCCGGTTAGGCTCTCATGGCGAGCTTCACCTTCGTCACCGATCTCATGGCGATCGGGTCAAGATGACTCATGGCGTCACTCTTCATACAACATCAAAGCATAAACCTCATGAAAGCTTCGACTCTTCCTTTTATACTTCTTGAATCAGTAACCGCAAAGACTCTTCTCCAAACCAAAGCTTTACTCAATTCATTTAGCCAGCTGGCTCAGCCTCCACGTCATCAGCTTTGGCTTCTTCATTATAAGTATCTATCAATACTCCACCCTTTGAAAACAAGCTTGCCCACAAGCTTGTATAAAAAGAAACCGCTGGGCACACAAGTCTCGTTTCTCCTGCTGAAACTCCAACACTTCACTACTGGTCAAGCTGAACACATGAATCTTCCCTTTATACTTGAACATCCGAGACTTGTAGAACTTTTTCCATTTCTGTGTTTGTTGTTTTAGAACTGAGACAACTCTGCTTTGTAGATGTCTCTTGTTACACATCAATAAGATGAATCTTCTTTCTTTAAGAAAATGATGATTCGCCACTTGTATCCTCCAGTGTATACTCAGTTCCCTCAAATATGTACTCAATTCTGTCTTCTCCTTCTGTCTCACATTTCTGTCAAGAAGATCAGATTCACATGCTGTTGAGAACAACCACATTCGCATGTACACTCCTCCCCTTGAAATCAAGCTTGACCTCAAGCTTGAATTGAGCAAAAGGATGAAAGTAGTCTCATGAAAAGATCCTTGTCGCTGAAATTGTAAACACCACCGCTGCCAAATAACTCCACTCCATTCGTACAACACTGATGCACACTCCAAGGTCTTGTATCTCCATCGGTGCCAAATAGAAGAGTACTCCTTCTTCGTGAATCTTCTCACACATCCTTGTAATCTCCATATCAACTTCCACTCTACAGAAAACATGTAAAATGTCTTCCCATTGCAACAGCTCCACCACTCTATTGGATCCCCAAGATGTAAAAACAGAGTATGACACTTGGTCGATGCAGTAAAATATCTCCTAAGATCACTTAAAATCTGAGACAGCAAAGCTTTCCTCTGGGTTGCAGGAGACGTTTGCAGAGCAAGCCGCAATGTAGAGTTGACATGCTTTCTCTCGTGCACAATCTGATAATAGATCACGTAAAACGTCATATGCTCTGACGTGTTCAGAAAATTCTCAGACTTGGATTTCCATTTGGGCCACATGTGAAACTTCAAATCACTTATAATAAATCGTATCATGCCCCTTACAACACGCCTTCTGTTCCCTGGAAACGACTGCATTGCCATTGCCACATCCTCTTCTGAAAATAGCTTTAAGTGCACCCATCTCCCAAGTATGAGTCTTGTAACGTTCCTGCTTTTGAACTTATACCTCCAAGATTTAGGGTACTTGTCTTTCTTCATCGTACACGTTATTCTTTTAGACACATCACTCTGAGAAAATATCTGGTGCACACACTGAAACTGCTCAATAACCATCAGAGATCGTTTGGCCCCTTCATCAATATCATGAACACCATCTTCTTTCACGATTGCAGGTTTTGAATACTCAATCCACTTCTGATTCCTTTCTGCATTTTTGTCCACCAAGTTCTCCTTTAGAACAGCGTCAGTGTTCATTGAGTCCACGTGTTGATACGCTTCTCCTGCAAGATAACTTGGAACATGGCCAGTTTCACAGTGCAAATCCAACTCTTGATCTGTAGCAGCAAGTGATTCCTTCGGAAGCAACATATTTGTTTCTTGAACAGCCTCATGATTCAATTCTTTCTGCTGCACCCCTGCAACAAAGTCGCCTGAATCATTCTGCTTCACCATTACTGTTTCAAGAACAATCTCGCAACCCAAATCTTGCTGATGTACTTCTGCCTCATGAACCTCTTCCACATTTGGTGATGTGATCTTCTTCTTCACCAATTCTGTCTCAGAAACAGAGTTATTACTGGAAGTAGACTCAGCTTTATAATGAACCTCCACTGATGAATAAGCTGGAACATGAACAAAATGAGCCAACAATCTGCACTTGAAGTCACTCCAGTCTGTAAACTTCATTATACGTCTCTCCCGTATGAACCATTTCATCGCATCACCTTCTAAATAGTAGTATACGAGAGTTAACTTCTCGTTGTCTCCATATGTGTGAAAGAACTTCTCCGCTTTTGATAACCAAACAGTAGGATTTGGTCCCTTGAACTCAGGCAACTTATCAAACACATGTGGCTCACAATTTTGAATCAAACTACCAGAATCATCAACAGTCTCAGCACTATCCCGATAACCTAACTGAGAATCATTCCGGTTTTGTTCCAGATTGGGATCTACCTGAGAACAAAGACTCCAAGATTCCTTCAACAGCGACGAGTGAACGTCGTCAACACCTGGATCACCGTTCATGAAAGCTTTGTGGCATCTATCAAATTTAGCTTTCATCACGATCTTCTCTGGATCATCGTCTGCACCAAACTCCCAAATCAATTTAGTCTTCATCTCTTCCCAACTTCGAATTTGAATACGAACAAGATACTCAGCCGCTTCTCCATCAATAAATCCATCCACCATGTGCAACTTCTCGAGATCAGTGAGTCCCTTCCGAACGAAGTAATGCTCCATCCAAGAGATCCACCGCCTCAATTCGACATACGGAAACACCGGAACTTCTACGATTCCATTGACGGGACTTGAATCCTCCAGTATATCTTCCTTTCCAATCGCGATCTGCATCGCCACCGAATCGAATCGCTTCGCCGTCGCCTCGTAACCACTCCCCGGCGTCAGCTCCGATCCACCTCCGATCATCGTTTCCTCCATCCGCAACGTCGCGATAGATCCGAAACAGTTTCACCGCACCAATGATAGAGTATTGATATCTCTAACTCCTTTATTGATTATCAGAATGGAATTACAAGAACAGCAACAAA
Organism: Raphanus sativus; assembly: GCF_000801105.2. Taxonomy (NCBI): domain Eukaryota; kingdom Viridiplantae; phylum Streptophyta; class Magnoliopsida; order Brassicales; family Brassicaceae; genus Raphanus; species Raphanus sativus. Next base: position 6,628,736 of record NC_079517.1, on the reverse strand, counting down.
CGATTACAAGGATAGCTTCAAGCTTGACTCCGGTTAGGCTCTCATGGCGAGCTTCACCTTCGTCACCGATCTCATGGCGATCGGGTCAAGATGACTCATGGCGTCACTCTTCATACAACATCAAAGCATAAACCTCATGAAAGCTTCGACTCTTCCTTTTATACTTCTTGAATCAGTAACCGCAAAGACTCTTCTCCAAACCAAAGCTTTACTCAATTCATTTAGCCAGCTGGCTCAGCCTCCACGTCATCAGCTTTGGCTTCTTCATTATAAGTATCTATCACTTTCAAATATCATCATCGGTTAGGAAAACATCATCTTTCTACGTCTAAATTTCCAAATCTATGTTTATTCAAAATTTAATAATATTTGGATAAAAGTCATGGGCATTATGATAAAGATCAGAATCATGGTTGATATTTGTTAAATCTATATCTTTTCAGCATTCGCTTACGTGTTGCATTACGTGTTGCAGTAGCGTGAGAAAGCAGTGAAGTCGTATCTATCATCTCAGCTTGGGGAGGACGAGGCACCGATTCCATCCACCGTGGGATCACGAATTGGAATAACCAGATACAAACTCTAAAGTTCAAGTCTTCTTCCTCTAAATCTGCTAATGATCTTGGAAACCATATCTCATCGTCTACACTCTTCTTACAAACAGACTGGTCAATGAAATAATCATTAGCTTGAATCCCTCAGGAGTGTGTAGTCTCGTTTCCGCAAGTTACATGATACCAAATGATGATCCCGTTGACTCCACAGATAGACAGTACCGACATCAAATGGATGCATTGCCATGGGTGCATAGTTACCGGTAATCGGGAAGCCTACTTCCCACAAAAGATGCCAAGTGTCGTCATCATTGTTCAGCCTCCAAATCTTCAAAACAGTTTCTTCCTTTTTTGCTAATGTCCTGACGTACATGACAAAGCCTCCTGATGTAGTCAAGGTCCGTTTGTAGTCCTTGTTGTGATCCGGATAGTCCGGTAATTGAACAACCCGGAATTGATCGGAATCGGAATAGAAATCATGAGCTAAGAGTATTCCAGGCACACTCAGACAACCAAAGTAAATCGAACCGTTAAGGTTGATATTAGACATGCTAAAGATCTGATGAGGACTGTGAATTACTTTACTAGTCCAGATCCCCGTCTCGGAGGAATAAAGTAACACACTCAACACACTCGAGAGATTACAGTCTGTCGCTTGGTAAGAAGCTATCCTAACAACTTTAAAGCTCAAAACGACACCGTCCTGGTCCAAGCGAGTCATTAAACCAAATAAGGTAGAATCAGCACCTTTAGGATCAGAGGGAGGTGGAGGGATTTTGATCCATTGCTGTGTGACTGGACTCCCCACGTAGCAGTAAGCATTATCAGATCCATCGGTGATCAAAACCAATCCACCGGAAGAATCATAGCGTCTGAAAGAGTGTGGGATGAGTGAAGCTGGAGATTTTGGATGATAGTCCCATGTTTTGCGTCCATTGAAAACTATGAGTTCATATCGTCCGTACATGAGCGACCACGATGAGGAGTTTCGGTTTAGAGACAAAAAGAGACGGCGGAAATACGCAGATTCGATTGTTGATTTCCATGTCTTGCAGACTGATTTGAACCTGGAGATGGATTTCAATGGTAATCTCGCTAGAATCTCCGTCTGCATCGCCTCCACGAGATGTGTTTTTGTTTCCATCGCCATTGGAAAGTGACGACGACTAGGGGTCTCTCTAGGTTTTTAATTCGTGAGGTGGTGTTACGCTAACTTCTTGCGTTAAACTAAAAGGAGGCGATAAGGCAAACATTGTTTTACAGTAAATAGCCCAACATTAAGTAATACAGATCCACGATAAACCCAAGTAAAATTGGAACCAAAATTGTAAATAGTATTATTTACCTTACTCTGAATATAGAAGCGTTTTGGTTTATAGTATACTGATTTTCTGCTAAAATATATATTTTTGCTACGTATTTGAAACTTTTTTACTAGAATGAGGATGTTTGTATTTACAAAAAGAGAAAAAAAAAAACAGCTACCCAGAAAAATATCAATCACTGATTGTATCAGTCATACTTCAGCCATAAAAGCATAAGGTGGCGAAATTTGTTGCGCTCCTTTCTTGCTAGTATAGCATTCCAAACAAGTTTGTGATCTTCTTGAATGTTTCAGTTGCAGGCATGGAGATGGAGTTGTAAAGTCTGTTGTTGTGCTCCCACCAGATGGAGTAGATTGTTGCTTGAGCAACCAGCCGTCGAAGTGTTGAGGAAGAAACATTGTCTTTTAGGTCAAGCCAATCCATAAAAGCAGTCTATGTATGGAAGAGGAACTGATTGTATCCCAATCTCTTTGTGATCAAAAGCCAAATCTGTTCACTGAAATCACACCGAAAAAACAAGTGATCTCGTGTCTCCTTATACATGTTGCATACACAGCATCTGTCCAACAGCTGATAACCCCAAGTCGCAGTGGGAGCTCTTGTTGGCAGACGATCAAGGTGAGCCAACCATATCATAAATGCATTGCTTGGGATGAATCCCTTATACCATACAGAAACTGTCCAAGATAGTTTATTTCCTCGGTTTCGAATAGCCTCTCATGTGTGTTGCTAAAATATATTTTAAAAACAGAAAAGATTATTGATGAATTTACTGAGAGAGGAATACACGTACAAAGCAAAACTAGTTATCTTCTCGTTGTCTTTGAATAACGTTGTGTATCACTGAAGTTGATGTAAAATGACTTTCGAAGATTGCTTTTAAACGAAATAAATAACATCAGAGCTCTCCACCCACCAGACACTACGTTTTAACGTAAACAAAATGTTACTGTAATCTATATATAATAGCAAACCATTTTTTGTTGCCAGATGATGTCATCATTTTTTTATAGGAAAATAAAATCTAAATCTAACGGTGGATATGGTTCTGAGATTATAATCTAAGGGATACACTTTTTTTTAGGATTATGGTTATGACGTCATGCTTTAGCAATCGACGCCTTCATTGTATCTCTTCAACGGCGTCCCCTGCAGAAACTATTTCCTTTGAAGAGTTGTATTCTTTCACACGCAGCGTTCCAGTGGAACGTTTTCTCTCTTCCCTTAAGAGTTGTATCTTATCATAAGATTATATATAGAAGAGATTGTATAAGTTTTCATAATTGTTAGTTTTCTCTGATTCTCCTTTTTGCCTCTTATTTCTCTCAGATTCCGCTCTAGATAATTTTCCGTCTTGCCCTTTCTATTTTCCCTAGAGTTTCAGACTCCGAAACTCCATTAAATTATTTTTGTTTCTCTGCAATTTTCTAATTGTTAAATTTGGAAATAGAGGGGTTAACAAGCTGTTCAATATCTGCTCGGATGATGGTAAGGCAGCTTTCACGGCGGTTACTGTTTCTCTCGTTTTCCGTTCGGCGTGGACTGAGCCGAAGTCTATACCTTCAACGTTTATGCACCTTACTCTCGGCATGGGTGATCGTGTTATGGCCGAGAAGGTGAGATTCGCGAATTGATTATATGTTAAATGTGTTTGATGCTTATATACATAATTGCTAGGAAGTACATCGATTTTTGATTGGTGGTGAATGATTGACTCTGCCTATGTGCTTTTGGTGCTTGTTAGGTCTCGTACTTGTTCAGAAGCCCAGAGTTTTCAGATATAGTCAGCTTCAAGGTTCCTCCGGTTTTGGTAGTAGGTCTCTAATCACCATTTCTTATTCTTTTCAAATGTTATAAAACCTATATGAAAGTGTTTGATATCCTCACTTGAAAAACTGCAGGAACATGGTTACAGTTGTATGCTTTGATTAAAAGGATAGTTGCAAGCCGAGGTGACTGGGTTGAAAGTAAGCTAAGCCCTTATGTCTTAACCAATTGTTAGTTAATCCTATTTATCCAGTCTCCTCAATACAGGCCTTTACCCTGTCTAACCTGTTGATCTTGTATCATGTAGGTTTGTGATGGAAAGTTCTTGGTGAATGACACGTTCAAGTATATGATTTTGTCTTCATTTGATATCTTATTGTAAACGTAATTATTGATGTTTAATTATATATTTTCATTGTTTCGTATATATTTTCCTAATTCTGTTTCATTAGTATTTCTATCCTGACGTCTTGCCAGAAGTACTGATATGAGAGTCATGAATAACTTAAGTTTATATTATTTTCTTATTCAGTAAACTTTTAATCCTCAAGTGAAATGTTAATCTGTCTTTTTTTTGTGCAACGTGCAGTGCTAATCTGTCTGTGCATGCTTTGAGGGGGAAAGTTTGTACTTTAAGAAGAAGTGCAAAGCCCGCCAACTTTCTATGAGAATTCAATATTTATAATGTTATAAATCATTGCATTACAAAACAGATATATTAATGTATATATATATATATTTCACACATTTATCTACTTTTGAGTTTTGAGTATATTGAATTATCTCGTCTCCCTGTGAACTAAGTTACTAACTTATGAAGAAACCAACGATGTGTACATTAATATGTTCACGATTATCTTTTAGATCAGTGATGCTTGAAACTTTTCATGAAAGGGGAATTTCAAGTAGGATGCAGAGAGAGGCAGGCGGAGTGAGCATTCTGGCCAAGAGGCAGAATAAAGTTTCAATTAATGCATACACTGTTTTCTCTGGCTTCCCCGGCTAGGGTCCCTTGAGAGCGTATATTATCTTTTTTTTTTGGTTGTAGTACTTTTAAGATTTAAGGCTATTTGTGGCAGATATTATTCACCTCTCTGCCACTTTTATTAGTATCTCTTTTACTTGGATTCCTAGAGAAAACAACAAGACTGCTGATAGTCTTGCTAAACATGCTCTGTTTGAGTACTCTGCTGTATTGAATCCTACTGGGATTTGAAGTTTTCTTTATAAATGAAGTTGTGTTACAAAAAAAAAATGAAACATTTATATGAATAATTTTTAGTAATTATATATATAAATATGCTCTGTTTTGTTTTGATAAATCATTCATTGGAATCATTATTATCTAAAATTTGAATTGATAAAATTATACCAATGGTGCAATTTTGATGTTTTAGAAAAAAAATAGTCATATAACAATAAATTAGTCTAAACTACGATTTACATATGAACTTTTTATCAATACGTTTAAAGTCGTAGCTAATTTGTAACAAGCAAGTTATAAAAGAAATCAATAAAAACAATGAAGTGTGGGAATTGCAATACTTGACTAAATTGTATATGTACTTAATTATTGAAAAATATATTTCTAATAGGTATTACCGTTTCAGGTTGTCTTCCCTGCATTGAGAATTGTACGGTACAAATTGTACCATTATGTTACATTTTGTATTTTCAGGGCAAAAAGCCAAAAACAAAATTTGATGTTAAATGACCCTGACGTTTTATATTTTAATTTTTATTTCCAATTACAACAGTCCAAACATTTGAAAATATTACAGAAGCTCAAAAATATTATAACTATTAGAAATTATTAATTACAAATCTAATATAAATTAATAGGAAATTATATTAATTAGATAGTTAAAGATAAATAAATACTATTCAAAGGTGCAAGATCTGACTTAGATTCAAAACAAAAATAAGTTAACTATTTCAACAGCTAAAGTAAATCATTGTGGAAGGAAGCTAAAAAATCAATCTATCCTACGAATGTGTTAGGAAGCATCGTATAATTGCTGTTTTTATCAAAAAAAATTCTCAACGATTTTTTTTGTTATAACTTATGCTTCATGTAACATGTTATATTGATTTGAAATCAATGAAGTTTAAACATTATTTCAAGATAAACCTAATTAATTGAATTTTTTCTTCATGTTTTATTAATACAAATCTGTTAAAATTATGTCATTTATATTGGAAACATCTTACTAAAGACAATGAATCCAGAAAAATTCGATCTTTTCTCAAGTTTTAGTCACCAAATTTATAACAAACTTTTTGTTCATTCAAAAACACAGCATTAAAAACAATATATTTTTCATTCTATAATCTATTAGTTTTAGCATAATTTTTTATTTTTTTGGCTAAAATTTGGAGCATAAATTTCAGAAATAGTTTATATTCTAAAACTTTTCATTGTGTACAAATGCTTTTATATACAGTTCATTTTCTTAAAAAAATAACATTTAAATTTTAATATCGTTTTCCTCCGCGGACCGCGGGGGTTCCCAATCCTAGTACTTTTAATAGAAGAAATTTTAAATGTCCAGTTGATGATTCAACAGAGGGAAGCAAGTCTTTTTATTCAGAAGCATAAATAAAAGGAAACTAAAAGACCAAACGGCAAGAACTAAATCCCAGGGAGAAACCATCGAGCATCCGTGAGACCCTTGACGTCAACATCAGAAAAGCGTTTGAAGGATTTGCTTACAAGATTGTACACGCAGATGTCAAGGCCACGACCACTCCAATGGCTGGGACGGTAGTGACGGGTGAAATAGATGGAGTCTGGTTCGATACCAAGGGCAACGTTAGCAGGCACCGTGAAACCCAAGTCAAGAAGCAGGGCCTCACCACCAAGAGAATCTACCTCAAGAACCGTATGGCAGGAGGAATCTGGATTTTTTAAATCAGGATCCTTCTTGTAGACGCGGAACCAGCTCCTATTCCACGGATCACTCTCAACCAACAAAACTTCTCCTGATGTCGTTACCGCAATGCTAGAATCGCATGTTTCATAACATGAAAGCATTGGGAACGGCCTGGTAGTCTCCCTGAAGGAAGAACCAGACAGATCCACGACTCGAACAAAACGACGACTCGTTGTGATATAAAGAGTGTAACCCCGTAGCACCATCTCGGATAAGCCTTTAAACCAGTGGTTGTCTGGGTAAAACAGAGGGATGTCGGTGTAATGAGTATCCCCTTTCTTGCAAAAGCTTACGTAATCGTGGTTATACTCGTGGTCGAAGAACCACACCACAACGTAATCTTTTTCTCCCTCGTCTACCCACAAAAGACCCCTCACATCATCACAACTCATGGCATCATAATCCTGTTCAACGAAAATATTGGTTCTATCTAGCCTTAAAAATCTTTTATCTCCCACGCGCTTGATAGAACAAGTAGTTGACCTAATCGACTCTAGAGACGGAAGATGGATCGTTTCCTTGCTAAAGACGTCTACGATAGACAAATTGGATCCAGAATCTAACACCAACCACCAGTTACCCGAGTTTGCCAGGAATCGACACCCTGGAAAGTCTCCCACCAAGTTCCTTTCGATCTTGCCTTCTTTCGGATTGTACAGCATACAACCACCGTCTTTCGGAGAAAGCATTAGCCATGGAGAATTGCTTAACGTCGACGAGAGGGAAGAAGGTACTTTCATTAACAAGAGGCACTTATTGTGTGTATAAGAAGGTACCTTCGTAATGTAGGGTTTATTAAAATACTCCTTTATTATTTTTTTTTGTCATAAAGTAATTTCGTTATCAACATTCTCGGGTAATTAATTGATTTGATAAATCTTTTAACTTGGTTAAAATATCTAAACAATATGCATTACCCGACTTTGTAATAATACTTCAAAAATATTTTTGTTGATATAACTATTTTAACCTAGAATTTATCCAAACTATATTTCTGAATAAAATTGTTTTATAAATCAACATATTTTATATTATAAATCAACAAAATATATATATTTGTTCTTTTTAAAATTTATTTATTTTAATTTTTATTTAAATTTACTTTTATCAACAAATTATCTTTAAATTGATTTCTTAAAAAATAAAATTATATAAGTTATTTTTCTTTAATGAAAATTAAGTGTAATAAAAACATACACTATAATATTTAAATACACTAAGACCTAGTAATAAACTATATAAAACTTAAGTTGTGTCTAGGTAAAGAAAAATAAAAAAGCAACTATTTTAGAATAAAAGAGAATACTAGGGGTGTTCAATCCAGTAAAATTGAACTACTTAAAACGAACCAAATCGAAATAGAAAAAGTTGTTTGGATCTCGTAATATCAAATATACCGAATCAATATCAATTTTAAAAAACTACGGTATATGGATATTTTTGATATATAAACTGATCAATTAAAATATAATAATATAATTATCCGTAAATTATATAAGATAATTAAGAATATATACAAAATTTATTTTATTTATATGATCTTCATATTTAAAATATTGATTTTAATAATTTAATATTTTATTTCAAGTTAAAATTTATGTTTCATTTTATCGAATTAAATAAAACATAGTTTTTACCTTTTTGTTAACAAATATGTTGTTAATATGATAATATCTAGTTGTTTATAATATCTGGATTACTATTTTTTTAATTCTATAAAAACCATTATAATTATTAACTTTGATATTACAGATTACTATTTTTTCTTTAATTGTTTTAAATAGTAAAATATATAAATAGGCTATTTAAAATCTGAAATATCTTTATGTTATGTAAAATTCATAAAATGTTTTACAAGATAAATAAATTTATGGGTTTTTGATATAAAATCGAATAAATCAAAAACTGACAATATATAAATCAAATCAAAATAAATATGGTAGCTATTTTTTTATAAATTGAAATACCTAAAAACAAAAAGAAATCGAACGGAAACCGAATCAATATCGGATTGAAGACAAAACCCCGGACCCACAAAGAATACTCTAGTTGAAAGAGAGATTTCAGAACACAACATAGTAAGGTTACTTGAAAGCCTCTGACTAAAACCGAGTCACTTTTCTCTTAAAGGAAACCTAGCGACCGTATCAGAAAAAAGAAGAATTACCCATTTGTCCTGCTGATTTCATTCGTCTGCGCCGCGTGCTTGATTTGATTCCTCGCAAGCAAACCTTCTTCCATCACACCTTTTTGGCACCACATCTCTTTTACTTCCACATCGTCGGTGAGTGTTCCGTTCGTTTGATTCCTTTTCGAATTAATTTTGGAAATTGGAACAAAATGGTTAAAGGGATTTTATTTCGAGTATAATCAACTTTATTGATTCATTTTTGGAAGTCGAAAATTTGTTATCTCAATGTCTTAGATGATGGAATCTTAGCTCTGTTTTACGATTATACATTCTATTTTTTTTTTGTTTCTTAGTGTTTATCATCTATCTTTTTTTGTCAGTAGCAAATCATGGCTGATGAAAATAATGAGATAAAGGAAGTGAAGGACGAGCAAGATGTAAGCTTTGTTCCTTTCATTATCAAAATTACTTTTTTTTTTCTTCTTTCTTTGGTTTGATAAATCATGATTGATTGTGTGGTTTTAATATTCTTTTGATCATACCTTAGCTCGCACCCTTTGATCCAACCAAGAAGAAGAAGAAGAAGAAAGTTGTCATTCAAGATCCTATCGAGGACGCTACAGAGTCATCACAGCCCGAGAAATCTGATTCACTGCCTGGTACTATTTTGCTGCGTGGAAACTTTTTTTTTTTATTGTTCTGTTTCTCTTAACTGGAATCTAATTTCTTTTTCCATGCAGCTAATGATGGCCTTGAGAGTTCCTTTGCTGGACTGAAGAAAAAGAAGAAGAAGCCTGTTAGTTTTTTTCACGATTTGTTGTCTTCTAAGTTACTGGTGTCTTGATGACTCTCTCTCTCTCTGTCTCTTATTGTTTTTTTTTTTGATGGTTAGGTTGAAATTTCAAGCTCACTGAATGAAGAAAGTCTCGATGCTGCAGAAGAGTTGGATGGTGATTTTTTTTTACCTTTGCTTATTATTAACTGTTTCTAGTGGCAAAAATGTTTTTTCTTTTCATGTATGACGCTTACAGATATTTTTATTGCAGAGCATGCTAATGATGACGAGGAAGATGCAGAGGGAATAGATTTGCAGCAGCAGCAGCAGCAACGTTACCCCTGGGAGGGAAGTGATAGGGATTACATATACGACGAGGTCAGTATCTAATCTGCAGTGTTTTGACAAAGTTCTTTGGTTATAGAGGACTCTCTCCTTACGTCAATGTATCCTGTTCAAAAGTCTCTATCTGCTTGGTTTTGATGAGGTGAGTTATATTTGCAGCTTCTTGGCAGAGTCTTTAACATTCTCCGTGAAAACAATCCGGAACTTGCTGGAGATAGACGGCGTACGGTTATGAGGCCTCCTCAAGTTCTTCGTGAGGGAACGAAGAAGACTGTGTTTGTCAACTTCATGGACCTTTGCAAGACGTACGAACGGACCTCTCTTATCTTCTTCTTCTTCAAGTTTCTTCGATTAACCATAACTACTAATGATATCTAGTTATATATAACTGTATGGCTTCAGGATGCATCGTCAGCCGGATCATGTAATGAATTTCTTGCTTGCTGAGTTGGGTACGAGTGGTTCGCTTGACGGGCAGCAACGATTGGTTGTCAAGGGGAGATTCGCACCCAAGAATTTCGAAGGGATACTGCGGCGTTACGTCAGTAAGTGACTTTCTCTTTAGTCTCAAAAGTCGAAATAAGACCAATTTGGAGTTCGTAATGGTGATTCCTTGCTTTTGTTATTGACAGCTGAGTACGTCATTTGCCTTGGTTGCAAGAGTCCGGACACAATTCTCTCAAAGGAGAATCGTCTCTTCTTTCTCAGATGCGAAAAGGTACAGTTTTATTTATTTATTTACCGAAAGAAGCGGCTCTTAGATAATACTCAACATTACTTGGTGAATCATGTGTCTCACGTAATTGATGAATCTTAGACTCATGTCCTCTTATGAATCATATTTATTTCATGTAGTGGGAAGAGTCATGTAATAATGGTGATAATGTTGATATAGTTACCTTCTCTGCGTGATCAACTTATCATGTTTAAATATGCTCAACTTTCTGTGTGTTCTGTTTGCAAATTGTGAATAAATATACTTGGTTTTGCAGTGTGGATCTGGACGATCGGTGGCGCAGATCAAAGCTGGTTTTGTTGCTCGTGTTGGTCGCAGGAAGACTTGAGAAATTGGTGGGTGAAGTGAACACTAAAGAGCTTGTTATGGAGTTGAGAAACTTGTTTTGTTTTTCGTTTTTTTTAAAGAATATGAGGCATAATCTACTTTGGTCTCCATACTATGTCTTTAAAAAAAAATCAAATATGGGATAGGTTTTGAACATTCAACTTTGTTAGATCCATGTGGCTCACTTAAAGGTCGAATCCATGGAGTTTTTCCGGTCAAGGTTCTTGTGTATGCGAAAGGAAGCCCGTGCCTGTTTCATCCTTGTGTTCTGATTGTGTATTTGTGGCCCGGACAACTTCCCAACATCAAATAAAGAGAATTAATGCTATTGAAGGCATCATAACTTGGGCATCTCCTAACTTCCATATAAATTTTTAGAAATTGATTCAGGTGAAAATGCAAAAAAAACAGAGTTTTTGTAACAAAATTGGTGTGGCAGGACGAGCATAACTCTTGCCCTATATGCCGCCATGAACTACCAACAGACGATCAGAAATATGAAACCTGGAAGGAGAAAGAGAGAGAGGCTGAGGAAGACAGGAAAGGTGAATCTTTATATATAAAAGAGAGTTTCAATCTCTCCTGGGATGTCCACCTAGGATTCCAGGTCACTAATTCAACTCACCATAACACGACACGTGTCTGTATTGATCGAAATACACTGTTTCATTTAACTGCGTAATGGGCGACTCCTGTCCTTCCTGCTTCCTCCATGGATATTCAATCTGCTGGAGTTACAACTTCGTCTTAAATTCCTTGATTCACTTCCGCATGTCGACTTCAATGCTTAATTTCATCCCGATAGGCGGTGGTGGTTTCCGTATAAATATGTGACCATCGCTTTTCTCTTTCACATCTCCACTTCGTTCTCTCTTCTATTGGCATACTAATCGAAGGTGATAGATCTTTGTTCGTTTATATATATTCCGGCGAGTTTTACTGCTGTTTCTTCTATATTGTTTCTTCTATTTTTTTTTTGTTCTTTTTTTAACTAGATCCTCTTTTGGATAGTTGTTATTAATATAAATTCTGTTTTCTGATAATATATTCCGATTAGAATTGATTTGTTAACTAGATCTTCTTATCTGTTTGTGTGCTACTAATTTCCTATTTTTATTAATTCTTCATCCTAATTGTTGATTAGGCAACCATGATGCTAACCGGCTTTCAAAATTCCTGTATAAACTAATATTCTTGCTAATCAACAATTAGGATGAAGAATTAGGGTTTAGTCGGCGTCCTTAAGACAAGAGTAGATACGGCAAAGTTGGAGGAGCTTAGGGAGTTAATGGAGCTGAAGCGGAATTCTCTGAGGAAGGAGCTGAGTCGGTCTCTGCAAGTGGAGAATATGCTCGCTGAGGTTAGGAAGCAAAAGAGCTTGAATACGACTTGCGAAAAAAAGCTCGACTGGAGACTTGCATAGAAGCAATCGAGAATTGATTCGTTGACGATGAATCTCGAGAAAATCTCTGCGTCCGACTACTCGCTGGAGAACAAACTCATTGTGAGTGGATCAGTATCTCTGTTCGCTAACATCCTGTTTCGAATTTGCATTTAAACCACTTGGTTCAAATTATAGGTTTTACATCGAGATCTGTACTGACCGCGATCTGGAAGCCTGACACCGCGATCTGGGAAAAACACCTGCAACAAACGACAGGTGAGTATCTACGGGAGGATTTTGGTGAGTTTAGTTTGATAAATTGAAAGATATACTTTGTTATTCTATTTCGAATTTATATGTTAGGATACGCAAAACGTGCATTAATTCATGTTTCTTCTTATATCTCTCATAACGCAGTGACTGGTGAGCTTGTATGGGTTGATTTCACCATTTTTAAGGCTTCAGTGAATGTGTCAGTGATTCACATTCAACTTACTTTCTCAAAAACAATTAACTTTGAGTAAGCTTTGTCTAGAAAGCTTCTGTATGGATCCCAAAGTTGTTGTGTCCATGTCGTAAGCATTTCATGTCATGAAAGATGAAGGATTGCTCGAGATAATGGATCATCTCACCCCCAAGTTGAAAGATGAGGTCAAGAAGCTGCTCAGCTCAACATCTTTTCTTTAAGAAGATGTATGCTTATCACAACCGCTGCAGCCATCTCGATCAACTGGGTCAGGTTACAAGTCAGCATGGTCTGGAGCAGTAGAACTGTTTTACGCGGCAGAGTCAGGAAAATGGATAGAATCGCAGATAGTGAGGAACAGGAAGAGTCGGAAATGGTCGGTGACAGAGGAGATAAAGCACGGAGCAGAGGAGAGTGAAAGGAGTATCTGCGAAGGTGAAGAAAATGAGAGAAGAAGCATCATGTGTGTAGGATGATCCGGTGAAGATCGTGTGTGAAAAGGAGGAGTTGAAGAGAAGGAAGGCATTGGAGCTGAAAGAGAGGAAAATTGGGCACGAGTAGGAGACGGTGGAGATGGAGATGGAGAAGCAGAGAGAGAGAGAGGTGGATGAGATAAAAAATGGATAAAGTTAAGCTAGAAAACCTGCGTGGAATGCTTGAGATGGAAAGCATGATGCTTCCAATAGCCTATTAAACCAGCGTATATAAATGGCCACAGACACGGAAGTTAGCATCGAACTGGATACGTTCTTGACTCTTTTATTTTTAATTTCGTCAACAAACAACTCTGTCTCATCTTATAGTTTTACATATCCCATTTTGATGAAAATCATCATATTAACATTTACACATAAGTCAAATTATTGGTTTCAAATACAGATTCCCTAATACATATTTACTGTTCCCTAATACATATTTACTGTGCTCAAATGATTTTATACATCCATGGAATATATCGGTATACCTTATTCATACAGCAAATATAATAAATATATTTCAAATAAATCAACAGAACCTTATTCATACAGAAAATATAATAAATATATTTCAAATAAATCAACAGAACGGTGCGTGACACAACCTCATAAAATATAATTCATACAGCAGAAATTATTCTAACATGATTAGAAACGCATAAATATAATAGTAATAGTTTTTAACAACAAAATAACTAGATTGTACATCTATAATATTGTTAAGTAAGAAAATATTCACTCTCAATATTCTGATGAAAAGCAATATATATTAATAAAAATTCAAATAGTAAATCGTTTTAGTAATTCATAATTTTTTTTAAAAAATCAGTGAAAATATTAAAAAATCAAAGTTTAAATATTTATTTAGTTTTATATGGTATATAGTTTACTTTAAAAACACACACACATATATATATATATATATATATATATAGTGAGATTTTTCCGTATGGTTTTGTAATAATTTATATTTTGTTATAAATATTTGAACTTCGATCACAAAATTTCAATGGGAATTTGAATAGTCTATTAATTTATAATCTTTTTAAAATTCAGCAGACGACATATACGTAAAATCTAAAAATGATTTAAACCCACTAAGATATTTTTCCTACAATTTACTCTTACATGTCAATCACAACTTTCAAAAAATTAATACCTACTCACTTAATATATTACCAATCAAATAAAAAAAATATTAAATGCACCACATAAGTTAATATATGATATTAACTTCTACACCAACAGCATGCATACTCAATTAATAGTAAATTCTAAGCAAATAATAATCATATATAAAAATATATAGTTTTAACCGAGCAAAGCATTTGGTTGTTTGTCACTGACATATCAAATGTATTAATAGACTATAATAGTTTCTTCATAGTCAATAAAAATAATTACTCTCATAAATATATCAATATTGTTAATCCATCAAATATACAAAGGCATTTCAATAACAACACAAAAAATAACAACTCTCCATAACCATAACATATAAACGTTTCAATCAGGTGAGTATATTAAACCAATAATATCAACTTTCTGAGAACATAAACACATCAACATACGATACAGATAATCCTTCCAAAAACACACCATGGACACAGCTATAACCTTTTTTTTTGGTAAAAATGTTAAAGTTTTATACCAAGATTTTAAGTTTTTTACAGAGTTTACTGAGATATACTTGCATATCTATTGATCATTTTCTTTGATGTCATATATTATATTATAATCCATCACCATTGGATCTAATTTAATTAGTTTAATAAGTTGATCACAAATATGAAAGACTGAAGTTTGAACTATATTTTCCTTTGTGCTTAAAAGTATCCATATTGTTCATGTTTATGATTGACTATTGGGTTCATACCTTCTGAGATAGTTCTTTCAACCCCTTCTATGACCATTTTACCAATCATATCAAATACTTTTAATGTATTTATCTATAAATATCTTATTGAATAATAGAGAGTTGCTTCACATTATGTATCTGCGGTTGGTCAAAATTACATGCTTATAGTAACAGGGGCTAGGTCTTCATGCATGCATAAGTTACATAGTTGGTGCTTATGATCTTTTTTCCACGCTAAGCTATATGTTAGTTTAGTGCAGACATATTAATCTTTATGTTTTTCATTTTCCTCTGCTTTTTGTCGACAGAATTTGAGCGCTAATATGTATTTGATTTCATAGAGCTTCAAATTATATTTTCGAAGTGAGAAGAGAGTTTATTTGTAGCACCTTATTCGCTTCTTTTGAGATATCTAGATTGATCATTAGAACATAATAACTTGCAGGAAAGGTAGCATTGATGGAATAAGGTGATTGAGAAGTAGAAAAAAAGTTGCTTTCCTCTTGGACCTGGATGATAGATTTGGATATGTATCTATGCCCAGCTTAGGCCACAAAAACCCCTCACAGACAGTAAAATACATGATCGAGACACAATCGCATATACTGTTATTATTGGTCTAATGGATCGATGGGTTATGACCCGAGAGACTATAACTAAGGACGTAGCGCCACGTTTGAGTCTATAGATTCAGGATGCAATACAATACTTCATTTCAATTTCAATTTCAATACATATTAAACAAAAATATATGTAAATTTAGTTAAAAGTTTGTTTCTTTTCTACTAACAAAAATGAAAAAAAAAAATTTCTACTAACAAAGATGAAAAATAGAAGAGTCTCACAGATTTTTCAGGGATTTAGCTAATATGTATATTTTAAAATAATAACAATTTATATAAAGTATATATAAAGTATTTAATCTAACTACTTATATTATTTGTTAGTTTGCATCCCGCCCGTAGGGCGGGCCGATCCTAGTACATGTATATTTAGAACTTATTGAAATGGCAGTCTATTGTTTCTTTGATTTGTAACAAAAATGCTTATCACAACAATAACATTTAGATTCCATTAAAATATTGCACACAAATTTGTATCTGGAAGATATAACAAGTTCAATAACATAACAGCATGAGACATTAGTTTAAAGATAGACTCTTAGGACACTGCAATAATAATCCTTGAAGAAAAAACGTAAATGATAAAAACAGGTCTAACAAACCTGTACAGACACTATCAGACAACACAGAAGCAGCATAGACGATTACATTATCATAAGTTTATAAACGTTTCACTTAGAAGGAATGATATATTCGTTAAACTTTATTACAGCCTTGAAGGTTGGTTGATCTTCTGCTAAGCAGTCGGATACTCCTCCTTAACAGAGGCATTGTCTCTTGGGACATCTGTCTTCTTGTCTGAAGCAGGGTAAGGATTCTTGCTGACCAATCTGCAAAAGAGAAAAAGATTGTGAACGTTGCTGTCACATACAATACCTCAAGGTCAAGAGTAGGATCAATATGTCTTTACAAGTCCCTCTCAGTTATACATACCTGTCCCGTCTCTTCTCAAGGAATCGTTGAAGCGAATGCCTCCTTGCAATTGGTAGATCTGAGATTTTCAGGAAACTTAAATGAGAATATCCATTTTTCCAAATGTTTTTAAGATTACTGTAACCGTCTGAATATGGAACACTTACCAGCAGCAGATCTGCAGAAGGAAATAGGGTGAACGGGGAATGATTGAGCAGCTGGGGAAGCTGCATTGGAGGTGCTTGAGAGAGAAAGAGCTCTGTTCAGTGCTGGAGAAGCGACAGGACTTGTGTTCGTAGAGTTCTTTGTCTCAATGGATTTAGCAGCAGTAGCAGCAGCAATACGGATGATTTCTTGAATCTGTAAGAAAATGGTTCACAGTGAATGACAACATGAGGTCTCGAGTTTTTCAGACAAAACATGAGAGTAAAAAAGTGGTCTAGTGGACCAAACCTTGTCTGCTGGAATCCCATCAAAGACGCGAACTTTCCCACCAAAGAAGATAGTAAGTTGATTAGGACGGATGGTTGGAGCTTCTGGCTCAGAGGAAGGGACTTCCATGCACCTATTAGGTTAGAAATGATGACTTTCCCAAAATAGCAACTAAAATCCTTATACCCCCTTTGTTTCTATATATGGACATCCTAGTGTAAACAGATCGATCTCAACGATTCCGAACAAAACACATACCTAGCTTCCTGAATTGGTTTCTCAGCACCTTCTCCGGCGACAGATCCGGCGATGGAACCATGTACAGTGACATTATCGCCGCCAAAACCGCATCCACCTTCGACGGGAGCTCGTGGCTCGTCTTCCACCTTATCAATGGTCATTCTCTTGGAACTCGTCGATATGTCTTCTCCAGTTTCGATTTGCTTTATTCGTCTTTAAAGTCGTGTTCTGTCTGGAACCTCCAAAGATTATCCTCCTCACAAGCTTCAATCATCTCGACACGTGGCGATTTTTTGTTTGACTTCGACGTTAATTCCGACAAACAAAAAACAAATGATATTTGTTCATTCGCAACGTGCGCGAATACAATACGCTATCGTTTAGGGCGTTTGGTTTAGTTGGTTTGGTATACGCATTCCCAGTTTCGGGAAACGTGGGCCCTCGTTCTTCAAGCCCACAATGATGATTGACTCATTGGGCTTAAGTCGATCCCTAAAACGACTTTCTAGAGGTGTAGTTTTGTCTACGGGCTTTTTTTCTCTTAGGGTTCCGGAGATCTATTTCTGCTCCATTTTTACTCTCTCACTAGATACTTCGTCTTCTTCGTTCGAACGAACGACTCATCATCATCTATTGATCCCGGATTAACATCTCCAACACTGAGAAGCTCAGACGATCTTATCAATGCCGGTATGATTCTCCGTCGTCTCTTTTATTTTATTTTTCTTTCTCACAAACGGCCTGTTAACTAACTTTAGTTAGCTATTGGTATTATAGATCGATAAGATCTTCAAAGATGATGCAAGTGAAGAGAAAGGAGAACGCGCTAGGATGGTCAGCTTCTTTTGTCGAGGATTAAAGTTTTTTTTTCAGATTCACTTTAGTTGTACTTGATCTGATTTGCTTTGGTTGGCTCTTTTAGGCATCGTTTATTGGTGCAATGGCTGTAGCTGATCTTGTTAAGTCTACCTTAGGGCCAAAGGGAATGGTAACATCCTATTCCCCCAAAGTCTATAATATTCACTTCATTTTCTGAATTGTTGCTGAAATATTATTATTATACTGTAGGATAAAATATTGCAATCTACTGGAAGAGGTCACTCGGTCACAGTTACTAACGATGGTGCAACTATTCTCAAGTCACTTCACATTGACAACCCAGCTGCCAAAGTTCTTGTTGGTATGTATAGCCTGCGACGTCGCCTCGCTTGAAGCTTTTCAGATTCTGTCTTTTTTTTTCTCTTTTTTTTAACTCATTTCTTGCTTGTGATTTATTGTTCTTTAGACATTTCGAAAGTTCAAGATGATGAGGTTGGTGATGGGACTACTTCTGTTGTTGTATTGGCTGGGGAGCTTCTGAGGGAAGCTGAAAAGCTCGTTACTTCTAAGATCCACCCGATGACCATAATAGCTGGTAAGTTTCTGGCGCTTTAAAGTGTGAAGATGATAAACCTTGTTTAGTTTCTTTAAATTATGACAGTGATTTCTGATTTGTTTTTTCGTCTTCTGGTTTCTTAGGTTACAGAATGGCTGCAGAATGTGCTCGTGATGCTTTACTGAAAAGAGTTATTGATAACAAGGAGAATGCAGGTAATTCATTATAGAGATGGCATTCTCCTGTTTGTGTGATTACTTTGATGTTGAGTTTAGGTAGTGTTTTCCCTTACGTTTAGCTTAGGAAAATCACATTCATATTTACAGTATTGTGCTTTGTGTCATTGCAGAGAAGTTTAGGTCAGACTTGATGAAGATTGCGATGACTACGCTATGCTCCAAAATTCTCTCGCAAGACAAGGAACACTTTGCAGAAATGGCTGTGGATGCTGTTTTCAGGCTAAAGGTCTCTGCCTCCTTTTGAAACTCAATCAGCAATTCTATGAAATTTCTTGTGTTATTTGATATATAAGAACAGCTTTCTTTGACAAATGTCATGAAAATAGGCTTGTGTCATTCAGCTATTGATTTCTTTCCCGTAGAGTTACTTATTGGAGTGTTATATGATTTGTTTCTGACTTTCTGGTGCTGTCCTTCAAATAGGGAAGCACAAACTTGGAAGCAATTCAGATCATCAAAAAACCTGGAGGGTCCTTGAGGGATTCCTTTTTGGATGAAGGGTAAGACTCCACTTCTGGCTTTTTGGCGACTGTTAAAAATATGTTTCTATGAGCTAGTGATATCTGTTCATTTGTTCATGATAATCATGTCGTGTTTCTGTTTTACATAGCTTGTCCACCTTAGTTTTAAGTATTGCCATGCTTTAGAATATTGATAGGCATTATGTCATCTTATTCTGTTACATTTCTACTATTTTGCGTCGAGTATTTTGTCTTCTGACATCTCAACTTAAATCTATATGCCTGCAGATTTATCCTTGACAAGAAAATCGGAATCGGGCAGCCAAAGCGTATAGAGAATGCAAAGATCTTGGTAGCAAACACTGCAATGGACACAGACAAAGTGAAGATATACGGTGCACGTGTCCGCGTTGATTCCATGGCCAAGGTTGCTCAGATTGAAGGGGCTGAGAAGGAAAAGATGAAAGACAAGGTGAACAAGATCCTAGCCCACGGTATCAACTGCTTTGTTAACAGGCAGTTGATCTACAATTTCCCAGAGGAACTCTTTGCAGACGCTGGTGTACTTGCTATTGAGCATGCTGATTTTGAGGGAATAGAGCGTCTTGGATTGGTTACAGGCGGTGAAATCGCATCCACCTTCGACAACCCAGAGTCTGTTAAGCTTGGGCATTGCAAGCTCATCGAAGAGATTATGATTGGTGAAGACAAGTTGATCCATTTCTCTGGTGTAGAGATGGGCCAGGCGTGTTCAATTGTCCTAAGGGGTGCTAGGTATCCATTTTTCCACACTCGTTACTTAAAATACTTTGCATATACTTATCCAGTTTCTAATTTTGTTGTTGCAGTCACCATGTTCTAGACGAGGCTGAAAGATCACTCCATGATGCGCTGTGTGTACTCTCACAAACAGTGAATGACAGCAGAGTGTTGCTCGGAGGTGGATGGCCAGAGATGGTGATGGCAAAGGAAGTAGACGAGCTTGCAAGGAAAACTGCTGGCAAGAAATCGCATGCCATTGAAGCTTTCTCACGGGCTCTAGTGGCTATACCGACAACAATCGCTGACAATGCTGGTTTAGACAGTGCAGAATTGGTGGCTCAGCTTCGCGCAGAGCACCACAACGAAGGGTGTAACGCCGGGATCGATGTCATCTCCGGAGCTGTAAGTAAACTCTATATGCAAAAATGATTTGGCATATGGATTGTAATCGAATCGAATTGGTGATGGTGAAAACATTGATTCTTGTTACAGGTAGGGGATATGGAGGAGAGAGGAATCTATGAAGCATTCAAAGTGAAGCAGGCCGTTCTGCTTTCAGCGACAGAAGCAGCTGAGATGATACTGAGAGTGGATGAGATCATTACATGTGCTCCTAGGAGGAGAGAAGACAGGATGTGAAGTCCAACACATGCACCTGGTGGGAGAGAGATTTCATGATGATTTACACGATCACACCCTCCCCAGTGACATTGTTCTGTTCTGTTATTAGATTTGTGTTTTGTATTTGGATCACAAAACAGCCTTTAAATGTTTTAGTGTTTTGCTCCCTAAACTTTTCTCTCTTTTTGCGACCTCTTCGGATATTGTTTTGAATTTTTGATTGTGACAAAATATTAGCTCCAAGGAGTTTGAACTTCTCGACTACTTTGGCCACCTGCTTCCGAATACTCTGAATATTTATTATTTTGTCTGTTATAAGCAGAGTATTATTCAAATCTGTAGATCACGACATGAGCTCGTAGGAGTGATTACAGGGATGTGAAACCATGTTAGATCATTGACATTATCATTTTCTTTACTCTCTAAAAAAGTAAGTAAAAGTACAATTTGTAGAAAAGAAGAATGAAACGAGTTTTCAAAGCTGTATGGATGGATACAACAACAAGACTCGCATGATCATATCTGACTATTTTGTACAGAATTTAAGGTCATCCTATGTTGATTTCTATATATATATATATAAAAGATTTCAGTCATCACCTAAAACTACAACGTTGTGGTGGTTTGGTCAACTGACCAAAACACGTTATAAAAGAGAGCAAGATCAAAACATGGGACCTCATAATCTCTATCTTTATTCATACCGACATATTTTGAGCAATTGGTAAAAAATTATGTAGCTTTATTGATGATTAAGATTCATGGTTTTATAGCTTTAGATTTCTATTTTACCAAAACAGTTAAAAGACACCAAAAGTGCACCGAATTAACAGAAAAATGCGTAATAATAACAATGGTCCCGCATGATGAATCAAAACCATACTTTTGCTTCTAACTTCATTTATACCAACTACCAAGGCTGGCACTGAATGATGATGTTACCTACATGATCCTTTCACGCACCCCTTTGGAATGTATTACATTTTTTCCAGACGGATAAATACTTGTATCTATAACGGTGTATATATGTGTGGGCTGTAATTTATACCTGGTTTAAGAGAAGAAAAGCAATACCTAACTATGGAGGGAGGGTAGTAGAAAGGTGTTACATAAGCGTAAGTATTAAATATAATTAAGATCTTGGCCGGTCAATAATCACGTAGGTTTTGTCCCTGCCTATAGGTCAGAAGCCATAAATGACGCCATATTCTACCCCTTTACCAATTATCATAATATATTTCAGCTTTTAGAGGCAAATATCACAGTACTTATCTCTCTTTACTGATAATCGAATGGTCATCTTCCATTAAAATCAAGATAACAAAATGTAAAATAGTGTTTCTCTTTTTGGTGCTTTGTTAAAGTAGTATTTAAAAAAGTACCCGACTTAGTTGAGACCAGATGAGTATGACACGAACGGCACAGATGGTTCGCTCACGTCATTTACTTAATTCCTTATCAGTCTTTAACTTTTACGAAATTGCAAAAAAAATTCCCACGTCATTTATTGTTTCTTTTCGTCATAGTCTTTTACTTTTATAAAAAGTTTGCAGTTTTGTCCCTCGACTCCGTCACTCACACGGCTTAACTTTCATGAATTTATAACCCCTATATTTCTAAAAGACACATAATTTGACACGAATTTTTTTTCTAATTATTTATATGAACATATTTAATTGATTATTGTAAAAGCAATCAATTAAAGCATGCATCAACGATAATCTTACAATATTTCCGCGTTACATAACTAAACATATCTTACACTAAAGTGAATATTCCTAATAAATATAATAAGAAAAATACTCCTTTCATGTCTACACCGAAAGTTCGAAGTGTACATCATCACAATTCAAAACTTGACACCTATTTTGTAATTAAAAAAACAATAGCAAGTTGCATCAAATTAAGAAATTATAATAAACCCAAAACTAAAAGCCATACAATAAATAATAAAAAAAAGACAGGCACCACTAAGACAAAAAAGCAAAGCAAACTACTTTAATCCTTGTCTATTAAAAACGCATCTGATTCTTCATTCTTCCTTCCCCTTCTCTCTCACTACCTACTACTCCTAAGCAAAACAAACAATGAGTTTCTTCATCGAAGATTCTGGTCTCATCGTCACTCAACTCCTCTACCAAATGGCTGTCTTAATCACCCTCTTGAGATGGATCTTTACTTGGATCTTACGCTACCGATCCAGATCTACCTCCTCTTCCTCATCTACTCCTCCGATCTCGTCACAGGCCATCAAGGAGAGCCTCGCCGTGACGACGTTCCGTGACGCCGGGGATCGGTCTCCGGAGCTGATCAGCGACACTTGCGCGGTGTGTCTTGGAGATCTGGAAGACGGGGATGAGGTCAGAGAGCTCAGAAACTGCAGCCACGTGTTTCACCGAGAGTGTATCGACAGGTGGCTGGACTACGAGTGCTGCGGCGGTGATGATAGCGACGGGGAGGAAGATAACCACCGCACGTGTCCTCTTTGTAGAACTCCGCTTCTTGCTGCTAATACGTCGTCGTGTGGAGATTGGCCGGTTAAGAACGAACCTAGCTGGGCCGTTGAGCGGCTTCTCTACCTCTTCGGAGATGATCTTCTTGTCTGACTTTTTTATTTTTGTTTTATTTTATTTTTCTTTTTAATATTTATTTCATTTTAGTGGAGATCGAAATTAGTTGGTCAAGTTTTGTAAATTGGGAATTTAAAGGGTAGAATAGCAAATATAATATATATCAGTTTTAAACATATTTTCTTTGTGAATCATCAAAATCTCTGACTTTGGTAACGTTTAGATTTAGTGTTACGAAAATTGAAGATCTAATTTTAATTTGATTTGGTTCATAAATGTTCGTACAAAACTATGTATTAATATTTTTGGTGGAAAGATGTCTATAGTGTATAGCAAACTTCGGTCTCATGTTCGATTTAAATGAACTGAACTTATTCAACAGAGCTGTTACAACTAATAAATACACTAACTAAAAGTTATAACCGAGTACTATATACTTGGATTATATGCGACAATATTGTTTTCTAAAAATTTGATAAAAGAGGTCACACCCACATAGTGAGAGAGAGAAAGAGTTAGGTCTTGGGTTTGATCATTCGAATCAATTAAGTTTGGCAAGAAAGTATTGCGGCCAGGAAAAAAAAAACTATATTGTCGCATATAATAATCCAAAGTATATATCTATCTTATTAAAGCTGAAGTACAATTTCGGTGTGTTTGGATACTTGGATAGTAGGCTTAAAATTTTTTGGTGTGTTTGGCTATACGATAACATGGAAACATGGATAGCATTAAAAAAACAATTATGGCTTTTTAGCAATAAAAAAAGAAACGATTTATTATCAATATCTTATCAAATATATTCAGTTACCATAACTGAAATACATGTAATAAATTCCAGAGAAAATATCTTACTTTTAAATATGGAAACAATAAAAGAATTACTAATAAATAGATTATGGCAAATACATGATATATCTGCATTGTAAATATATATAAAAAAATACAGACCACTTAAAACGGAAAACAAATAAATTTTTCTAAAACAAAAAAAAAATTACTATCGCGATACAATTGTATTAGAAAATGGTGAGACATCTAGAATATATAATATTCACATGAGAACTATAAAAGATTATAATGTTCGTAATTATGTAACAAACAGGTTAGACATGAGATATTATAACCTCTCAGGTTCACTTCCTATTGCAGTTACGTGACAAGCAAACATATTCATATTGTATATGTTGGTTTCTCTCAGGTCTGAGTTGGTTCGGATTCATAATTCAAATATTTATAAAATAAATATAATTTTGGATATGTTACGGCTCTGGATTGGTTAGGCTATTTAGGACCCATAAAAGACTCAATGTACCCGAAACACGAAAAATATCCAAAATATCTAAACATTTATCCTAATCTAACCCGATGAAACTAAAAAGTACTCAAAATTTTTACCGACCTGAAATATATTTTTAAATTTAAATTTTAGCCAATAATCCAAACTTGAAACTTATATGTAATACCAAAAACATGTCTGAATTACCTATACCAAATATATACAAAATATTTCAGATACTTTGTGCATCCAATCAGATTTCGGGGAGGACCGAACTCAAACAGAGACCCACGGGTCCAAAATATATTAAATAGGTACTTATAATAGATTCGGACATGAACTACACATATATTTTCGAGTCGGATTTTGATTGGTTTTTCAGGTCCGGTAAAATACCAAGACCTAAGAAAAAAAAATATAAAATGTATATACAAAATCTCAAATAAACTAATTTATAAACTATATAATTTTAAACAAAATTCTTTTCTTTGATATAATACGGTTTTAGAACACAATAGTGTACAATAATCTCAAAAATATTAATTGGTATCAAACTTTATTTATAATTCAAAAATTCCGCGCTTTTTAAGCGCGGATCAAAATCTAGTGACACATTAAACTGCCCACATTAAACTCACAAATTAGAGCTTTGTACGATACTTATAAACATTGAGAGAGAGTAGGTCTAAACTAATTACAAGAAGGACCTTAACTATCTATATTTACATATATATGCAATAGGGTGTGTCCATGTGATGTATACTAATGGAACAGTCAATATAACAGAGTTCTTTATGAAAACCATGCAGATCTAGTTAAAGAATCAGCAGATCTATTTTTCGTTCTTGCGATGTAAATCCGAAAAACATATCTTAAAAGTCTAAATCGCAATTTGAATATAAAAATCAGAAATGAACTGAATTTATTCAACATAGTTGTTACAACGAGTACTGGTCCGTAGATAATTTGGGTTGGAAGCAAATTATAAATATAGACCTGTTAATTAAAATAAAATACAAACAAACTAATTAATATCTTATGAGATTATATGAAACTTTTAAGCAAAACACGGCCGGAATTATAAGCAAAACACGGCCAAAATTCAAGCAATATTATGGGCATGTTTCACCAACTATTCTATTACTGAGGGAAAATGGCTTATTCCCCTACGAACTAGTTGTTCCCGGTTTTTCCACACACGAATTTTTAAGTCATGCCAAAAACCACACGAACAACGAAAATATTGGTTATTCCTTTATGAACTAATTATTTCCAGTTTTTTCACACACAAATTTTTAAACTTTGTCAAAAACCACACGAACTACGCTATTTTTTGAATTACATACACAAACTATCAATTTTAAGCTAATTCTCTTAAAATCGTAAATTGTGTTATTTAAACATTAATTTAGTTTATGACAAGTGGATAACCGGTTTAATTTGGGTTGATAAAAAAAGATAATACATCGTTTTGTTCTTTTTTTTTTGTCAACTGCTATTCTTCTTCAAAAATCGTTTTACTCTTCATCATCAATTGCGAATAAAATTTATTATTTTGTAGAAAATTAAACGTTTTACATGATGCATAAAAAAAGAAGAGCAACAACTACTAGTTTACCAATCCGCTATGTTAATGCTCTTCTTTCTTTATGCATCATGTAAAACGTTTAATCTTCTACAAAATAATAAATTTTATTCGCAATTGATGATGAAGAGTAAAACGATTTACATGATGCATAAAAAAAAAAAGAGCAACAACTACTAGTTTACCAATCCGCTATGTTAATGTATGAAAAAACTGTGAACAACTAGTTCATAGGGGAATAAACCATTTTCCCATTCTATTGAAGCTTTTAAGCAAAACACTGTCGAAATTTTTGTTATTAAGAACATGGCCAGAATCCTATGTTTCTGTCGCTCCTGCACAGGGCCGCCACCGGTTACAACTAACAAATCTATCTTATTAAAACAGAAACATTCTGTTGGACCTAATATTTATTATGTAAGTTTTTAAATTAAATACATCTTTATACTTTATAGTTAAACCTACATTAAATCACTAATGTTCCTTTCTTTATATTACTATCCATGTTTCCAAACAATATACTTATTTCTTTATACTACTATTAATGTTTCCAAACAATATATTTTTATACTACTATCAATGTTTCCAAACAATACAATAATTAATCTTAGTTATTTTATATCTATCATTTTCTCTTTAAAATTTTTTAGAAACGTCATAATTTCATAAATTTCAAAATAATAAACTTTAAAATTTGGATTATAAGATTACAAATTATGAAACTATTACAATTTAAATCAAATTAGATTACATATCGGTTATCCATCAGTTCAATCGGTTAGTCTCGGGTTTTAGTAATTTTTTTTAATATGAATATTTTAAAAACCTAAATTGAATTGTCAGATCTCCGGATTAACCGGTATAATCACAATGGGGTTGAATTTAAAAACACTGATTTAATTGTAAAAATATTTTAAATACACACTTTTCAAAAGTTATCAAAATATTTGTTAAGTTATTAGTGAAATTTTTCATCGTAAAATATTCCGCGCTTCCAAAGCGCGGGTCAAAATCTAGTACACTAACTAAAAGTTGTAACCGAGTGATATAAACTTAGATTGTATGCAACAATATAGTTTTTATGCTGGCCTTAACGCATGCCCTATATTTTCTTGCCAAACTTAACTGATTAGAATTAAAGAAACATGAATGATCCAATCCAAAACCTAACCTTTTCTCACTATTATTTGATTTGATCAAAAGAGTCACACCTAGGGACAAATCTGAAAATTAAAAAAATTAGAAAACTAAAAAAAATTCAGAAAATTAAATAAAAATTCAGAAAATAGAACAAAAGTTCAAAATATTAAACAATATCTACCGTTTTTAAAAACTTTGACATATCTACCAAAAAAATTATTATTGACATATCTACCGTCATTTATAACAATGATGTCAGAAACTATCGTGCGAGATATCGTCAACGATGGTCTGTTTGTTTTATTTAAATGATAATCTAGTAATTAAAAAATATTTTGAATTTTGAATTTTTTCTTTTTTTTTTTTTGTTTTTTTGATTTACTGAATTTTTATTCAAATTTCTGTATTTTAATTTATTTTAATTTATTTTACAGTTTTTATTTAATTTATGTATTTTATTAACTCTAATTATATTTGAAATTTTAATTAATTTTCTGAATTTTCTTTAATTTTTATTTAGTTTCTGAATTTTTTTTATTATTTAGTAATTATTTTTTCGAAAAAGTTGACACATCACCACCGCATTTACTTTTTCAATAAGCTCTTTTATTTATTTGATGAACAAATAAACCATGTTGAAGAATTTATGTCGAAGATTTTTTTGTGATATAAATGTCATTTAAAAAGTTCAAAGTGCTAGTAAAAAAAATAAAATGTTAGTTCACTGTCAAAGTTTTTTATAAGAGTTCCCCTATTGTTTTGCCTCGCAATTTAATTGTTTGTTTTGAAGTAAGAAATTAAATCATGGGTCAAGTTAAATCGGGCTTAAAGATATATAGGCTTATGGCGAGTAAGGCCCAATAAGGATAACTGGACCACAACGTAATCGAGACTTGTTTGAGAAGCCTTTACCTCATCGTCTTTGTTAAATGTCAGTGGCGCCTCTTTCAATTCTTTTCAGAGAAGCAGCCTTCACCATTTCCCTCCAGTCCACTCGCAAAGTCTCAATTTGCTGCTTTCTCGCTTTCACTGGAAATCTATTCCGACTGAGAGCAATGGCGACAACGGTGGAGCAGCGTAGAAACCAGAACGCTGTTCAGCAACAAGACGATGAAGAGATCCAGCACGGCCCTTTCCCCGTCGAACAGCTTCAGGTAACAGTTTCTCCAGAGCCAATTACCTCTTCTCGATGCATACGCTTCGTCGGATCTTGCGCTAATTGAAATGGGTTCGGGTTGATTTCACTAAAGATCTCTGCTTTTTTGTTCGTTCTCACGGTGGTTGATCTGAGCGAGAATTGGGATCTGAGTGAAGAAACACATTTAGGGTTTTTGTTGGATTCAGATAAAGTTGACACCTTTTTGGAGTGTTTTGTACTTCTGGTGATAGTCCTTTGGTTATATACTGTTTGAATCACCAGGCGGCAGGTATAGCTTCTGTTGATGTGAAGAAGCTCAGGGATGCTGGTCTCTGCACTGTTGAAGGCGTTGCTTATACTCCCAGGAAGGATCTCTTGCTGATTAAAGGAATCAGTGATGCCAAGGTTGACAAAATCGTGGAAGCAGGCAAGTCACGTTGAAAGATCCTTCTTTTGTTATATTACAGAGATTTTGCATTTTCTTATATGTGTTGTTTCCTCTCTGTGACAGCTTCGAAGCTCGTTCCTCTGGGTTTCACTAGTGCTACCCAGCTCCACGCTCAGAGACAGGAGATCATTCAGATTACCTCTGGATCACGGGAGCTCGACAAAGTTCTTGAAGGTTGGTTGTTATTTATTTATTTTGGTGCATTTTAGAAGTTTATTTTGCTACTATGATCTTTACTTTGCCTGGATTCTCAATAGGAGGAATTGAAACCGGATCCATCACTGAGTTATACGGTGAGTTCCGCTCAGGAAAGACTCAGTTGTGCCATACACTGTGTGTAACTTGTCAAGTAAGAACCATTTTCCTTTATTCACTACTCTGCTATTGTTGCTTGTCTAGTAGGAATCAGTGAGCTTGAGTCTCTTAGTACATTTTTGAGAAATTGAGAAAGATATTCACATTGAGGTTCTGGTTTTAAAACGATCAGCTTCCAATGGATCAAGGAGGTGGAGAGGGAAAGGCAATGTACATCGATGCCGAGGGAACATTCAGGCCACAAAGACTTTTGCAGATAGCTGACAGGTATGCTTTCCTTGTAAAACATTTGAGACCAGGGTGGGGGTTCTTGAGACAGAACAATCCGTAAGAAATCAATTTAAAATGATGTAGGTTTGGACTAAATGGAGCAGATGTGCTGGAAAACGTTGCCTATGCGAGGGCGTACAATACTGATCATCAGTCAAGGCTTTTGCTTGAAGCAGCATCGATGATGGTTGAAACAAGGTGCGTTGAGTTTCCATTTAGTGTTCAGTTCCATTGTGTTCATGATGAGAATGCTAACTTTGAACGTTATGATGAAACAGATTTGCTCTCATGATTGTCGATAGTGCTACGGCTCTCTACAGGACAGACTTCTCGGGAAGGGGAGAGCTTTCGGCCAGACAAATGCATCTTGCAAAGTTCTTGAGAAGTCTGCAGAAATTAGCAGATGAGGTGAACATTGAGTAGTATTAACAGTTTCCTTTTCAATATTCCTCTGTACCGTCCTGAAACTTTTCTCCGCTGTAGTTTGGTGTGGCTGTGGTTATAACGAACCAAGTAGTTGCGCAAGTAGATGGTTCAGCTGTATTTGCTGGTCCGCAGTTTAAGCCGATTGGTGGGAATATCATGGCTCATGCAACCACAACAAGGTCGGTAATGGTTTTGCAATTCCAAATCCTTGTTTCTTTTCTAGTGGGCAAAAAAGTATGTGTGTTGGTTATATAATGAGGAATCATATATATATATATATAAATACAGGTTGGCATTGAGGAAAGGAAGAGGAGAGGAGAGAATATGCAAAGTGATAAGCTCGCCATGCTTGCCAGAAGCAGAAGCTAGATTTCAAGTATCTACAGAAGGTGTGACAGATTGTAAGGATTGATTTGGTTTTGACTTGCCTTTGTGTGTTCTGTGCAATCCTCTTCACTTGTAAGAGGTGAAGAACCCCTTTTTCTTTTTTCTTGTTTCTCGTCACTGAGGATCATGAATTAGATTTGCGTAAGCATGAAAGAAGTGAGGAGGGCACAAATTTTAGCTTTGTAAGTAGGTTTTCCAGGTAATGAAAGTTGGTACCTTGTGTGTAAAGCACTAGTTTTGACATAGGGTGTGACTGGACATCCACAATCTTTTGTTTGAGCTCAGCTTACTTATAACTTTTCTGCTCTGACCAAAAAGAACCTTGTTTCAAAAAGAAAAAAAAGACCAGAAAGAACCTCTACAATTAAATACAGTAACCCAAAAAAAAAAAAGGGCTTATTGGCGTAATAGCCATATTTCAGAGAGAAATTAAGAAAATAAGCATGATTTTGACATAATTTAGTGTTTGGCTTTTTGGTCTCAATCAAGCCGGTTCTACCCTTTCACTTAACAAGTTGTCAGTTACATTTACAGAAGTAAGAGACGTGGTTCTTTTTCGGGCACTTAATTATACAAAGCGTGTATGACAACTGAAAGTAACACATAGAATAAAATAGCATGTTACGAAGGATCTATTTTATATGAGAATAAATTCCATTTTACATGACAAAAATAGAATAGCTTTATTGTTTATCATTTACTAATATAATCACGAACATAGACGGTGAAATGTGCGGTTGGAGAGAGGCGATGATGTAGTTAGTGCAATAAATTTGTAATTGTGGGTTACAGCTTTTGCAGATTAAAGAAGAGGGAAAAGCCACGTAGAAAGGTAGATTTACTGATGATATTTTTACTGTAGAGGGGTAAACAAGTGGTGGAAATTAACACCGCTAATCTTAAATAATGAAGTGAAAGCAAACCATAAATGGTGTATTCCATATAATAATCACCGTAATCTATGTGAAAACACTTAGAAGTAACAAAGTGAAGGAAGTTAAAGATTCACTGGTTTGAAGCAAGAAGGAGGTAAGTTCTTGTGCGAATATTCTAATAAACCTAGTTTCATAGGAAAATTACTCTTTTAAAGTTAACATGATTTCCATACTATATTTTACACATAGAATAGTATGGAAATAGTGTATATTAGTCAAGCATAGCATAATCAAGTATAGTACCTGACATACCCGAACTCAATTATCAAAACTAAATCCTAAGAGGAAATGTCAACCCAAACCCCAAAGATCAACAGTATAACAGATGATTAGTTTTAGTGATTTTTAATATTATACCCTAATCTGGAAATATCAACCCAAATCCAAAAATAAACAAGGATAGTATGTTATTAAATTGTGTGTACTAAATATAATTCCAAACACGTACGAAAACTTCTCATATTAAAGCATACATAATTAGTCAAGCATACATAATAAAGTATAGTACAATTTCCATTTCATATAATATTAAATGGTATAGAAATGTAGATACAAAACATCTCCATAATTCTCGGGTCACCTGGACGATAATGTGCACGATAGTAAGACGATAATCCGGTGTTTCCCCCACAAAATACCTTTCACAAGCACCAACAACGACAATCGCAGACGGGTTACGGGTCCTTCTATTTTTTTCCCCTTGACAAGGCGGTCAATTATCAAGCTGGTGGTGGGCTTATCCTCCTTTCCAAACAAAACATTCCATATTGACGGTGATGAGGCTGAGGACTTGGAGTTAGAACTTCCCTTCCCCCGCTGCCCTTTACCCTTCGACTTAAGGTGGACGTCCACTATTGGTCCACAATTGAGCCCGGTCACAAGTGCGAAGTCTTGAATAGCATAACGTATTGGCTTCCCAACGAAAAGACACCAAAGTTTGAAGTCCTTCTCCGTTACCAACTGGCGTGAAAGAATGTAATGAAGAGACATAACGGAGAAGGTATGGGACCCCATCCTCAGTACTTGGCCAAACTGTGATGCACTCAACGACGCAAAGTCTTCATCCTCCCATGCACCATTTATTGTTTCCATACTATATCACATGGTTGATAGGTTTACGAATACTATTTCATTTGAAGTAGAAACCAGAACTTAAAATTCATACTATGTGTAGTAACATACCATTTCAAAAAAAAAGAAAATCAAACCGTAGTTTAAACAGTACCAAACCGTTGTTTAAGACCCTACTAAGAAAACGACACACAACCACCAGTTCTAGGAAGCATACTTGTAAAAATGTTTCCATACTATGTCACATGGTTGATAGGTTTACGAATACTATTTCATTTGAAGTAGAAACCAGAACTTAAAATTCATACTATGTGTAGTCACATACCGTTTCAATGTTAAAAAATTCTACAGATTTCGCATGACTTACTACCCCACATATTTTACAGCATCGACATGAAACAAATCAAATTCAAAAAGCCCTCAAACAATCAGGGAACACGCAAACCCTAATTCTATTTGGGGAGTCATATTTTGAGACAACGACAAATCCTAATTTTGAGCAGATCGGAAAATTGCAATCCAACAAACAGAGGAGAAGGAGACAACGGCAATAACTTTAACAGAGGAGAAGGAGACAACGACAATAACTTACAGAAGTACGAGAGCTAAACGGCATGAAGCAACTAGAACGGAATAGACAACCACTGGTAGTTTTACTCCCCTCCGCCGAGACCTAAACCCAAAAGAACCACCACACGACTTGGAAGAGAGAACGACGGAGATAGAGTAGTCTCTGATTACAAGCACCGACGAACGGAATGGGGATTATCGAAAGAGGAATTGCGGTGGAGATTATCGAGAGGAGGAAACAGAAGAGGATGAAAGATGAGAGAGTTTGTGTGGAATGGGGAAGGACACGAGTTACTTTGCTGTAATAGTTATTATTTTTGTTTTCTATCAGGTCAGCCGGTGAGTTTAAGAGGATATCATAGTAATATTATATATTTATAACGGCGTATATCCTTCCGTTAGGTAAAAACGCTAGTCTGCTAATTACCTTTTTTTCATGGCTATAGAGCCCAATTCCCATAAAAAAAACACTATTGTACACAAAAAATGATTTGTAATCCTTGTAGTGAGATGTGTTTATCGTCACCTCCTGATATCTTTTAATAATTAAATTTGTGTTGGCGTCAGCATCACCTGATAATGTAAACATGTATTTGTGACACCCCCCTTAATATTTGGTAAAATGAGACTGACCTCAACTCGTGAATCATGATAATTGACTTTTAGTAGTTATAAAAAAAAAAGGATGTGAATTGAGTAATACTCCGGGAAAGACCTCGAAAGTGCAGCTGTTCCATTAGAGTTGAGACAGCTGTAAGTATATATAGAGAGAGAGAGAAGCACTTGTCTGTCACGGGGTGGACTATTTTATTTAAATTTGTTTTGCAAATCCCAAAAAACAATAAAAAAAAAAAAGAAAAAAAAAGGAAATAGGTGGTGTGTTTTGCTCGTCGTCTCTACATCCACCTCATTGTTTCCCCGATCCAATCTCCTTCCTTCCTTCCTTCCTTCCTTCCTTGTCTCGACCCGAAACAATAGAAAACATCTGAATCATCATCATCTTCTTCTTCCTCATTTCCTCTCTCTCTATCTCTCTGCATCATTAAAAACCCTTTCGAATCTGAGCTTTCCTTCTTCGTTTGTTTGTTTTCTTAATCTTTTGGGCATTCATTCGTGTGATCTCCCTTGATCGATCGGGTCTCTCTATTACCTGCCTCCCCCTTACCAAAATCTCGCATTTGTTTCATGTATTAGAGTGAAAACAAAAAAAAGTAACAACCTTTGATCTCTTATAAGCATCTTTTTGTTTTTTTTTTTTTTTTTTTGCGTGTGAAATTCAAAATCTTGTCTTCTCTCTTTCCCACAGAGACAAAAGTTTTGTGCTCTGAATAACCTCACCGCAATCAATGGAGAACGGAGGCTCGACCTCCTCCGCCTCCTCTGGATCATCATCATCATCTTCCCTTCTAGCCTCTATGCAACAATTCAAACTCTTTGAGACTCAATCCGTAACATACTACTACTTCCTCCTTGCACCTTTTTTTTTTGTTTTGGATCAATTCATTTGTAGCTAACATCATGATGATATCTTTTTTCAGAATTTCTATATGATTGGTTGGAACGGTAATGGAGTGTATAGAGTACTAAAGATAGACCGTCTTGATGCCTCTGCCCTTAATCTCAGCGAGGACTCCACTCCCTATACCAAAACAGAATGCTACGACTTGCTCAAACGTATACACGATGGCAACAAGGCCACTGGCGGCCTCAAACTTGTCACTCTCTGTTTTGGCCTCATTGGTATTGTCTCTCTCCGCTTATGTTCACTGAATGTTTTTACTTTTTTTACAGCGTCTTCTCACAATTTTGGTTTATGTGGTCTCAGGGTTCATTAAGTTTTTGGGACCATACTACATGCTGCTTATTACTGAGAGAAGAGAGATTGGCGAAATTTGTGGTCACAGGGTCTATCAAGTCTCCAAGAGTGAGATCATCTCTTTGCGTAATTCTACCGGCGTGCTTTCCAACTTTGCTAATTCAAGAGACGAGAACAGGTGTTTCTTTTTGCTTCTTCTTAACTTCTTTTTACTTTATTATTCCCGTTCCAAGCTTATTGTTGAAGAAAGTTTCTGTTTTTCCTTTCTTTTCTGTTGGGTGAAAAGAGAGTGAGAGTACATGTGTTCATTTATTACACCCTTCTACCTTTTTTATGAACGGAATCCACTTGTTGTATAAACAGGTACAAGAGGCTCCTGTGTATGGTGGACCTTACAAAAGACTTCTTTTTCAGCTATTCTTTCAATATCATGCGTTGTTTCCAGAAGAATATATGCGACCGTGAGAGTGGTGGTACTACTCTCTATAAGAAAATGTTTGTGTGGAATGAGTTCTTGACTCGCGGAATTCGACATCATCTTCGGAATACCGTCTGGACTGTAGCATTGGTCTATGGTTTCTTTAAGCAGGTAAGAATCGGTATATATATTCTGCTCCTCACTGCCAAAGAGAAGAAAGTTTTCCCGAATTGCTTTCCTTTTTTGTCACAGCAGTATTTTTTGTTATTTGTGTACCATTTTCTTTGGGATTACAATATTTTGCTTCACTATATTATGTTTTGTCTTGCACCAAAAGGTCTGCAAAAGAAGCAGTATAGTTTTTTTATAGCTCTATGTATCAGTTTTGATGTTCTTGGCTGTGCTATTTCATATGTAACTTGCATCTTTATTCTCAAATACCTTGATAGTTTCATAGTACTGTTTAGATTCATAGGTACTGAACCTTGATTTGTTGTGCTTGTAGACAAGTCTTTCTGAAGCTGGACGGAATTTTAAACTCACTCTTATTGCTAGGCGCTCCCGCCATAATGCTGGAACCAGGTATCAGATTTCATTGCTCCCTAGTTTCCTGCTCTGTAACCTGTAACAGTAACACTGAAATCATTGCAAATAAAGCCGACATTGTTAATCACATTAGAATACACGCGCAATCATTGTTCAATTCCCTATCTCCATTGTTCTTTCCAACAATGAGATTTAAAGTATGCATATTTACTTGAGGTAGGTATTATGCTTCTTTTCTCCTAACCCCCTTTTGATTTTAGGTACTTGAAACGAGGAATAAACGAAAGTGGGAATGTTGCTAATGATGTCGAAACAGAGCAGATAGTGTCTGAGGACGTTCCTGAAGACCATCCCATGCAAATAAGTTCTGTTGTGCAGAATCGTGGCTCAATCCCTCTATTCTGGTCACAGGAGACCTCGCGGATGAATATTAAGCCAGATATAGTATGTAAGTGTTATACTGCCTGGTCCCTTCCCTCTCTCTCTCTCCACGTATCTGTTTCTCCTCTGTGTGTCTGAATATTTCAATGTCAAATCCAGTGTCAAAAAGGGACCTGAACTTTGAGGCAACTAGACTTCACTTTGAAAATCTTGTAGAGCGATATGGAAACCCCATCATTATTCTAAACTTGATCAAGGTGAGCTGCCTAATCTTTCATAATCATTTCGGCCTAGGTACTTTTCGTATTGGCAAGGGCACGTCATTTTGATATTCTCGCACCTCAAAGCTTTCACTGATTTTTCCTGTTGCTTTTGACAATCAATAGACAAAAGAGAGGAGACCCAGAGAGTCAATCCTCCGGGCAGAGTTTGCTAATGCAATTGACTTTATAAACAAAGATCTGCCTGAAGAAAATCGTTTAAGATTCCTCCACTGGGACTTGCACAAACATTTTCAGAGGTATCCTTTTTAAATTTGCGTTCCAGCTCCTTCAGAAAAGAAATTATAAATACAGTACATGTTTTAGATGAAAATCAGTTTCATCTTTTCTTTGTCTTTATTACAGCAAAACAGCAAATGTCTTGGCACTTCTTGGCAAAGTAGCTACCTGTGCTTTGATGCTAACAGGTTTCTTTTATTATCAAGTTACCCCAGCAATGAAGCTCGATGGTTATCTGAGTTTGTCTTCTTCTGAGTAAGCCTTTTGCTTGAGCTTTTGTAACTTGTTCATCATATAAATTCTCCCCCGTTATTATATCGCTCTCTGTTATATTAAGATGAAACCTGTCAAAGTAGTTCAGGGAATTGATCTTCTAGGATAGTCGTCCTTTCCTAGTTATCTTCTGCAATGTGGATCACTTTGTTAATTGTCATCAATTATCCGCAATTGGTGTTACTCTTTGTAAACTGGTGATAGCATTCAACTAGATCTTGGTGGAAAATGATTATTTTGCGTGCACCTATATATTAAAACTCTTACATTACTAATGATGTCTTAAAATGCAGTGCGGACATGTCTCCACATAATAGTTCTGATGATGATAGTGGGATACATGATTCCCTAGAGAAGAATTTTCGCTCAAGTAAGAATGTTGATAATGACGATTATGATGTCAAGCCTAGTAAGCTCCAGAGTGGCGTGCTGAGAACCAACTGCATAGATTGTCTTGATCGTACAAATGTTGCACAGTATGCATATGGTTGGGCTGCTCTAGGACAACAGCTTCATGCTTTGGGAATTAGAGATGCTCCTACGATAGAACTTGATGATCCTCTGTCAAGTTCACTAATGGGGTTATATGAGAATATGGGAGACACGCTAGCTTATCAATATGGTGGATCTGCCGCCCACAATAAGGTATGTCCTACCCCCCTCCCCAAGTCCTGAGAGCATTGGATTAATATTGTTAATTCTCTTGTAACTGCCTTTTATAAAGTCTTCTGTTACAAACAGTTAGTTGAGACAAATTGCACAAAGTAGATTCCATTTAGTCTTAGCTAAAAATGATTCACGACTGGTTAGATGAAATAAAATATCCCATTTCACGTCACAGTTTTGAATGTTCACAATTAAATACCAGACCTTGCCTTTCCTTGAAACATATCTAAGCTCATGAAAAACCTAAAATGTCATTTGTACATCCTGGTTTCTCGGTTGAACAGCAGGAATTCTCCATGCATGCTAATCAATCAGCCTTTTTATTTGATCCTATAGCAGCTGACACTTTCACTTGTCAGCCGATATATTTATTATTATTATATGTAGCCGACTCAAGTTACCATTATGCGCACTATTGTTTGGGGACACTTTGTTGATTCCCATAATTTCTGGTATATAATAGGTTTTCAGTGAGAGGAGAGGCCAGTGGAAAGCAGCAACCCAGTCACAAGAGTTCTTGAGGACTCTGCAACGATATTATAATAACGCATATATGGATGCGGATAAACAAGATGCTATTAATATGTGAGCTGCTCTCTGTCACTCTCATATATACATGTTACGCCATGATCTCCCAGAGTCTTACAGAAAGTCTTTGGGCTTTTGTGGCTTTCCACATGCAGATTTCTTGGTACTTTCCAGCCTGAACAAGGGAAGCAGGCGGTTTGGGAGTTGCGTTCAGATTCCCAATCTAGTGGGCGAAATGGAGAGTTAAGCATGGAGGACGATGAAAGGTGGGTTTCTGTGA
The DNA here is from genome assembly GCF_000801105.2 of Raphanus sativus. Taxonomy (NCBI): domain Eukaryota; kingdom Viridiplantae; phylum Streptophyta; class Magnoliopsida; order Brassicales; family Brassicaceae; genus Raphanus; species Raphanus sativus. The sequence goes on along the minus strand of NC_079517.1, from coordinate 6,590,452 downwards.
CTGCAACTATGTAGGTATATGTATTTAGAATTTGGTGGTCATCTTTCACTAAGGTTTTGAGGATTCCATTCGTCTGACATGCTTTGATGATTGTAGGAGCTATAAGAATTATAGTTGCTTAGACCTACTTTCAATGCGTTCTGTATACGAACTTTAAAACAAACAGGCTCTACATCATTCGAATTTATTTCTCTCATGAATGTCATTCTCTCCACCATAACTTCCAGTTTCCATTTTTTGAAATTGTTGTGATCCTAATCATATGGAATTTGCTCTATTAACAGAAATGTATGTACTTCGCTACATGTATATGATCAGTAGCTCTTACCACTATGTTTCCAGGTTTTTTGTGAAGAGGTGCTTATCAGATGGAAATATTCTCCATGAAAGTCGCACACCGATGACCTCAATGAGTAGCAAGCATGAAAGCATATCACGTAAAGGCTTGCCATCACGCCAAGTGACTCATATAGTTTCAGAGTCATCACCAGATATGCCAGCTGCTGATGTAGCATTATCAAGGTTTGTTTATTTTCTTTTGGATTATAGCTTAATAAAATATGTACTGCTGGTTTCTTTAGCTTGGGCATATGTATGCATTATAGTTTTTTGCTGAGTGGACTTCTATTGTGTATATCAATTCAACCCTTACTATAGCTCATAAATTGATGAGGTGTTGTCGTTCTACTTCATGTAGTCGAAAGAATTTGTGTGTGCTAGTACATAGTAACACTTCTCTCTCTCTTGTTGGTCTGAATCTTCAGCTGTAACATCTTTGTAGGTGTACTCCGTCAATGCCTAGCTCACATTTTTTTGGAGATGCGCAGAAGGTTCAACGTAATGGTAGTAACTCCAATTACTTGTCCGAGCAGGAAGACATCTCTAGTGTCTCAAACTTTGTTGATGTCGAGTGGCTTTCATCATCGGAAAATCTTTACGATAACGATCAGTTGTACAGGTAAAACAACTGTGCATTAAAGAGATCCTATTTTAAGCAAAAGAGATACTATTTAAAGCAGCGATGGAACAACCACATCTTGCTACATAGAAGCTTATAACTTTCTATATAGCATCATATTGGTCACCTTTCTGAAAATCCATCCGGCTGATTATGGTTCCGTCCAAAAATTATGAGTTTTTCTCCATTCATAAGCAAAATTATGAGTGATCAGCAACTTTGAATTCACATTGCTCTTTTGGTAGGCCGTCAGCACTTGCAAGCTGTTCAACCGCAGAAATGTCATCATCAGAGAATATTATAAGTGAAGTAAAACAGTCCATGCCAGCTATGAGCGAGCGTGGATCAAGCAGCAGGAAGGTCAGTATATTCTACTTTGCATTGAGTTTCAGTTCTAGCTCATATTTTTCTATATGATATTTTCTCTGAAACTTGGATGAACCACTGGCTAAAACTCGAACCACAAAAGTTAGTCTTGAACGTGCTCAGAGTAGACGAAGATGCTATTGTAGTATTTAACAAGCATGGGAGATGGGGAACTGGGGAAAAATATCTTAGTGGCTTATTAGCAATTCTGTATTAACTAATAACATAATTTGTTTGGTGAAAGTTATCCCAGTGGGGTGATTTCATGTTGTATCTTACATATCACACCGCTCGATTATTAGATTTTTTTGAGAGGCATATATTGTCACTTGGTTACTTGCACATGAAACTTAACCGGAGTTTATTTCCTTTGGCAGGGAAAGGAACCTATGGGAACCGAACCGTCTGTAAACACAAATATTCGCGATGATTTTACGGATAGCTTCAAACAATGGGTAGCATATGGAGAGGCACTCTGCCATTGAAGCTCTTTCAACTTTCCATTTCCAACAAGAACAGACGTTGTTTGCCTTCACCATACTTATGGTATTTTATCCACATTTGGGTATTACGGTGTAATCTTGGAAGAGGGACTGGTATGGAGATTCACGGTACCACATATTTGTAACTTGACGGTGGTGACCAAACGGTCAAAAGAGGTATACACTGAGGAGCAAATAATAATTAAAAACAGGTGAGATCTTCGAGTTTGCAGAGTAGTGAAATTATCATCTTTGGTAGTGAGAAACTTGTGATAGTCTGATACTTTTGTTAAGGCCTTTTTTATTGTTTATGTTTGAAGTCTCAATTCTGTTGTAAATATCTGTTGATTATTAAATCTTATCTTGTAACTATTTTTTTTTTCCATTGGTAAAAGTTCCATTCTTCATCGCCTGCTGAGCCCTGCAATTTTATTGGTATTAGAGTTAATCTTCAGACCGTTAAGTAAGAGGATCTTTCATATTGGTAGAAAATCTTCCAGGGGTGTGAACTGAGTTACAAACTGTAAAAATAAATATCAGGGATTCGATTCACACAATCTTCACACTGCCCAACTCGACCTACTGCAGAGTGGATCAGACCATATGATTCTCCTTTTGAACATCATATAGTATTATTGTTTGATGTGAGTGATGTCTCATAACATTTGTTATTATTAATTTTCATCATTCCTCAAGACACGAACACCATTTATTTCATGTACATTCTAGACGTGTTTGTTGCTGTTTATAAAACTACAAGTCTACAACACCAACAAAAACACATTGTTTCTCCATAACTGCATGTGACCCACATCTCCTACCACTTAAGCCTCAGCTTTTATATTTTTCCTGATCTCATAGTACAGATTAAACAGAATACATTATATGTGTTTAAGTATTTTGAACATGATTAATTCCGGTCTCTTATTTGAAGTTTTTAACTCATGATTTGACACTTTTTTATATTTTTGGCTAAAAAACGGTTTTTAATTTTTTTTTAATTAAAATCTAAAAAAAAAAACTAAAAAATGTGTCTTACTCAAAACTAAAAATCCAGTTAAAAGATCGGAGTTAATCATGGTCTTATTTAGCATATATAACTTGTATTTCGTCTTCAAAGTTCCAACTTAAATGCATGTCTTAAAATTCATACCCAAAGAAAAAACGCATAGAATATATCAGAATTTTTTTTTTGACATCAAGAATATATCAGAACTAAATGTTATAACTTAGATAAGTTTCTCTCTCTAGAAAGCTCTACCTTCTCACTACAAGCAGAGGTTTAAAGTGGTCACGCTTCGGTGGCCGGTGGGCTTACGCCGCTGGTTACCATCCCTCTCTTACTAGTTTTCTTTTCTGTTTGTTATATAGCGGCGGTGTTTGGATCGTGTTTTTCTGACACCAATAGTTTAGATCGGTTCTGTTTTGTCTTTACTTGACTCTGGGGCTACGACGTCTTCTTCAGGCGGTGGTCGCCGGCTTTGACTTTGGGGGGCAGAGGTTTTTTCAGCCGAGCCTCGCCGACTTTCGGAAACAAATTGGCGTTTGATGATGATCGCGGAGGATCATCGTTGTGGTAACTTAGTTTCGGTGCTCTGTGTTTCAGTGTCTGGCTCGTTTTCTCGGTGGTTTGAGATTTCGACATGGTGTTCGGTGAAGCTCTCCGACGATGGGGCTGAAGCGAAGAAAAAACAAGAGTAAGGGCGTGGTTTATTGTCGCAAGCGGTGGTAGCATATGACCTGGAGGAGATCTCAAGACAGACTTGATGAAGCTCTCCGGGGGAAAAAGATTTGGCGACATCGATGGGTGCGGTGGTTTGTCGATGGAGCTCCGGCGAAGTCAATCCTTTTTTCGTTTTTTCCGGAAAAAACCTCGACCGTCGGATCACGAAGAGAGACTAACTGACACGTGTTCTGAGCATTTGGTGGATGGCAACACGTGGGCGGGCTCGGGTTAGTCTTGGACGCGTGGCTTTTTTGCCGCGTGGGTTTGGTTTGGGCTTTAGACCCATTTTTTAATGTGTTTTTTTGTCGGGCCAATGTTGTAATCGGACCTTCTGGATCTTGTGTTTCTCGGATTGGATTTGGTCTGACTGGACCAAGACCTTTTAATAAAATATAATACTAAATGGAAAAAAAAAATCAGAACTAAATGTTAAAAGTCTCCATAATCATTTCATCCGAGGAACATAATCTAATTATCATGCGTGGAATATTATTTAGAAAAAAACTAAATGTGCTACGAAGATTCGCATAGGTTCTACAGAAAGCTAGAAAAGTTAATCATATCGTAAACACGTTAAATCTAGCATGTGGATTTGTCTCTGAAGAAATAAAATTTTCCTTGATGTTATCATCCATATGCATTTTTACGTCTTTTGATGAATAAAAAATATACAAATCCTTTTTAAGAAAACTGCGACTGTGATGGATATCCATACTATACCATATGATTTGTTCAAGAAAATGATGGATGATCCAATATAGTAAAACTTTAAGATGTATCAATTATCGAAGAAGATGGAATTTCAATTCCAAAAATTAGGCAAACCTAATGGAAATCATGTAATGTTTGACATCTACCTAAATAACCAAAAAGGACTTCATATATTAGAAACAAAACACTATTCTACCGTGCATGTTTTACGTTAATTTTATATGTTTTTCTAATAAGTGAAAATCATGTAATGTTTGATAACTATCTAAAGTAACTTCATATTTTTGAGAACGATGTTATGTTTATATTTTACGTTAACTTTTTTTTAGATAACAGTGGTGTGATCTCAAAAAAAAAATTAAACCCAATGATTAATTACCACGAAATCTACGAAATCCGCGTCTTCTCACCATTTAAAATGTTACTTCTGAGTCTTTTATCACTAGGCCAAAACCATTTAGTTTAGGTTAACTTATTTACTGTTCTTAAATTAAATTTATTTTATTAATAACACTGAATAGCTAATTAAATACTCCCTCTGTTTTTTTAAGATCCATATTCTAGAAAAAAATTGTTTTAAAAAAATACATATTTTACTTTTCCATGTATTATTTAATGAAAATCTGTTAACTTCAAAAAAAATAATTGTGTTTATTGGATTTTTATTGGTTAAAAGTTATAGAAAATTGTTATTCACAAAAATCAATGTATTTTTAATGTGATTTCTTAATATATGTGAAAAGTCTAGAATATGTATCTTAAAAAAACAGAGGGAGTAGTATTTTCTATTTCATAATAAGTGTCATTCTTATATTTTTTGTTACATAAAAAGTGACATTTTATAATTTTAATGCAAACTATATTTACTTTTAGCTAAAATTAATTACAAACTACATTGATTTTATAAATAATTTTATTTATCTCAAATACTATTAGTTAGAGAGATGTAATTAATAACAACTCACATATATTTATGTCATTTTTTTAATTTATGTGAAAAATGTCAAAATGATACTTATATAGAAACGGATGAAATAATTTTTGATCAATATTCTTTCCGTTTCATATTAAGTGTCATTGTAGAAAAAATTTTGTTCGAAAATAAATGTTGTTTTAGTATTTTTAATTAATTTATTAATTTTATTATTCAGCTTATTCTTTATTGATTGAAATATGAGTAGATATATTGGTAATAATGTTTTATATAGAAAATATCTAAAATTAAATAATTTATTAATATGTGAGAACAAATATAAAATGACACTTATTACGAAACAAAAGGAGTATTTCTGTAAGTGTCAATAATGGAAATCATGTAATGTTTGACAACTACCTAAAGGAACTTCATATTTTTGAGAAGAATGTTATGTTCATATTTTAAGTTAACTTATTTACTTTATCTTAAACTACGTTCATTTTATTAATAACACTGAAAGGCTAATTAAATGGTAGTTTTTATCAATATTTCTTTTAAGTATCATTCTGTTCTCAAATACGTATCTTTTTTTTTTGAACTACAAATACGTATCAATACTCAATAGCAATAATATTTACCAAAAAGAGGTGATTGTTCCTTTTTCAAATAACGCACGACGTACCAAAAAATCTATAGTTTTCTCGTGGACATTCTGCCTGTGTTCTGGCTTTCGTTTAATCAGAAGGAATATGCTGTAAATGAAATGATTTGAGCATTTGCACAGGCCCCCACACACACAACAAGACATAATGATTGGGCTTTATTTTGAGGGTTAGGTGGTAACTCTATTGCTAATTGGAGATTAGGCAAAATGCAAAAGTGCTGGTGGAAACGTAATTATGATTCATTAGCAAGCATTATTTTACAAGTGTCCCATCGTTATACCAGTTTTACAAAATTTACCAATCACATAAGTGGAATGAAGGTAGTCTTAGAGCATTTGCAACCACTCTCCATATTTTATTCTAAAATAAAATTATGATTAAGAAATGCTCCAATTTTATTTCATATTTCGTTCTATTTTAAAGTAAATAATAAAATTATTCTATAAATAAAATAATGATTTTATTTTTTGTTCACTGCTTTATTTTTTATTCCAAAATAGAATATGGCTGAAATGGAACTTAACTATATTATGAACTTATTTAGTTTTGGAAGAAAAAAAATGAAGTTACATATGCTCTTAGTAACTAAGAATTCTGAAGATTTTATAACATTTTCATATAGCCTCCTCTCTCTTGTTGTGTCTTTTTAAGACCAATGAATGCTTTTGCTCTTTGACTTGGCGTTTCACCAAAAATATTGCTATTGCTCTGTTTAATTTTGAGCCAACAGTTTTTTTAGAAAACAAAAGATATTACAAGAGTTTGAACTTAAAACTCGATTAGCACTCCTTTCTCTCTCTGGAAAGACATACGATGATAATTACCTGCAATACGTGATATTGGAAATCAATACTTATGTAGGTTTTTTCAAAAAAAAATCCATGGTTCAAAAATAGTTTATAGGATTAGAGATTATATGACGATGTAATGTGTTATTCCGTTTAAGAAAAAGTATTGATTTCCATATTTTGATGGTTAGAGTTAGGGTCGGTTCTGTGCCAAATATAATGAAACATTCACTTCAAATTCTTTAAAAAAAGTTAAAAAAATTAAATGGATATAAACCCTCAAATTTATATGAAAAAAGGAAATTAACCTTCTAAATTATTAAATTTTCTCTTTACTCGTTTACATTCTCCAAAAATTTTGAGCTGATCGTGGTCAAAGCACTTGCATTAGTGTATCTCTCAACAATGGATCTCTGTTAGTAAAATACTTCCTCCGATTTAATATACATGATATTTTCAAAAAAAAATGTTGTTTCATAATGTATGATGCTTACACAAATTCATATAACTTTAACTTTAATAAAAGTGTATAGCCCATTGCATTTTTAGTATTTATATTTATTATTAGATAAAGTAGTTCTAAATTATATTCTAATAATAACATTGACACAACGTAGTTTTCTTGATATTTGTGCAAATATCGTCAAATAAAAAACGGAAGGAGTATTATTATGGTTAAATATAAAAATTTAAATTTAAATATAAATACATTAGACAATAAGAATAAGACACTTATTAGAATATGATCTAAGAATATGAGTTAACGCTCTCCCACAAGAGCTGATCTCTTTCATTCTCTTCTTCTCTCTTTACTTGTTCTGTTGTTCATTTTAATTAGTTTCACGATAAGAGTTTGTCTAGAGCTTACCAATAATAATGTCTTTATTAACTGCGTCTTGTATTTCTCCTCCTAGATCGCCAGACATCATTTTCAAACATTAGAAGACTTAAAAATTAACTAATTGTTGTCTAAACTGTGAACCGTGAATGAACTTTGGAAATGCTGGTATTCTTTTGGAAATGTTTTGGAAATGTTAATTACTCAACTTTTTTTTTTTGATTAACCAGGGGATGATCCAAAGGCTTTCTAGACCCAAGACTAATCCTCCTGAGACCGACGGCAACCCACGTATTCTTGCGATTTAACGCTAGTCCCGGTGGTCAAGCGGAATCGAACCCAGGGCGGAAACTCCAGCCGGAACCCCTTTACCACTAGGCCAAGACAACTTGTTTTAATTAATTACTTAACTTTTTTTTTTTTTTTTTTGTAAACTATTAATTACTTAACTTTGCCGGAAATAACGCAAAGAGTTCCGAGATCCACATGCATCGGTGTTTGTTTTGGATAAAAACATATGCATTGTTGTTTTGCCGCGTTACGTAAGAATTCACCTTACCTTCCACATTTTAGAAAAACAAGAAAGCGAAAGAATAAAAATTGAAGGAGAAAATTCATGTTTAAGAAGATTAGACAAAAGAATCCACCCACCCTATTTCCTCTTTCTTTGCACAACCGTTATACTATTTTCAACCATGCAACAGTATTATTCAGAAAATGGTATAAATTTTAACATTTTACCAACAAAAGTATACTATTTTCAACAATCATTTGGTTATAATTTGAAAAAAAACTTTGGTTAAAACAATTTGGTTACAGTAACAAAACATCAATAAACGACCTCAATACCACTTCACCTTGAAGTCAAAACCATCCCACAGAAGCAAATAACAATGGACTGGTATGCGTTAGTGGATCAACTATTACCTTTTAACGTACGATTTAATCAATTTCATTATATTCAAATCCTGATATGAAGTAACAATAATTACACTAATTGTCAGTATTTTACTATTTTTATCATTGAAAGTCGGTGGAAAGGCAACGTCACAATCAACGTTGGCCTTATCCAAAGTCCCTCTTATGTTTGGCTGGTGTGGCACCTAGATTCACTAATACCGTTACTACGCGTGTTGCTCTTTATCTTTCTCCACATGTGGTGATCGTAGTCTCGTAGATACATGGAGACAAGTAGACGACACATATTTCTTTATACTATAAATGCTTCCGTCAAATACTTGTTCAAACCTACCAGTAATAGCTTAGCCAATGGTTTCAACCCAACAATAAATCCTTTTTAAATAACTCTTTACGCAATGGATGACACAAACCATCAACGGTTTTACTTTAAAAACCATTTGAACGTTTTGTTTCACAATTCACAAACCATACTCTAGATAAACCGTTAGCTACAACTGGATATGTAGTAATAGATGGTAATAATGAATATTATTAAGGAAATTGATTGTTATTGTCAAATGAACTGTAAACTACTAAGTATATAATAGTCAAAATTTCAAATGGTGGAACATCATTAACAGGATAACTGAGTATATTTTAACCAAATAATCATCATAAAACAGTATTTCAGTACATGGTAGTTATATGGCTAGTATTGAGTGATACACATGTTAGTTTAAAAAAAAAAGAATATAATAATACACCATTTTTTTATTTTTTTTAGAAACACATGTTTTTGGATAAAACTTAGAAACACATGGTAACGTAAGAATTTGATAAATAATGTGAATAGTAAAAATTTATGAAAGTCACGTATCTCCGACCTAATGTCATTCATTATGTAAGTTACAGACTTCTATCAACAGTTTTTCTGTGCTTTCAACAATATTTTTCTGTGAATATCTTTTCATGGTAAGTATTACCTCTGATCAGTAAATATTTATAATTATTTTAAACTACGAAAGTGATTGGTTGGAGTGTAACAAATGATTTTAATTTTAGTTTTTATTTACAACCATAAAAATGATCAATCATATATCATGTTTTATGTATTTTTTAAAGCTAAACCTAAAATTAAATAAAAAACTGTAGGAGTTTTTTTTAAGTAGAAAAAATATTGCTATAGAATTATTATTTTTTCATTTTTTACTCGTTTAATTTCTACGACTATAGTAGTTACAACCACATTAAAAAATTTACAGACTAAATTCTACAACTACAGTATCACCAATTGTACACTATAAGTAATTCAATGACTTTTTTGTTCTTTCACAATTGGAAATATGATTTACATCAATTTATTTTCATTATATTTTCATCATTTTAGCAAAGCTTGTTATATTAGTTTCTAAAAGTATGATAGACTAAATGTATGATCAATTAATTGAATTAAATAAAATATTTTTTTAACATATGTAAAATTTAATGTTTTCCTAAACAAAGTTCGATATCAAATGTTAAAAAAAAAAAAAAATGAGGGAGAGCTGTTTACATTACAGCTTATTGTCACATCTAAAATTTTAGCAGGAAACATATAGGAGGATCTAGAAGAGATTTTAGTAGGGGCATTAACATATATTTTGAATTAGTCAGGGAAACTTTGACGAGAATTGAGTTAGTTTAAAGATGATTGCTTAAAGAAAATCAAATTTTAGTGTAACATATGTGTCTACCTGGTAGGAAATAGAAAAATAATAAAACAAGACATAAATTTTTTTTTTTCCAAGACATAAAAGTTTCGTAGATTTTTTTAGCAAAAAAAAAAAAAACAGAATACCAACAAAATCATTTACCAAAAAATAATAATGAAACTTATCTTTTAGGATGCGACTAAAACATTGTTAATACAGCAGAACCTATACAAATTAATAATGTTGAGATTTTAAAATTTTATTAATATATAGAGATATTAATTTACAAAAGTTTCATTTTTAGATTTTTTTCTATTTTTGATTATCAAATAAGAAAATATTTGATTTTACCATATATACATTATTTAAATTTTAGAAATTTGACTTTCATATGTTTTATTATCTTATTGGTGTATATTTTTATGTTTCATAGAAATTGTTATGTGATTTTCGATATAATTTTACTAAATATTATCAAATATATTGAAATATTAAGAAAAATAAATGTATTTTCATTGTAAATATAAAATCAACAATATAATGTTTAGTTTGTACTTGTATAAAAATATATATTGATAGATTATGAACTTATGATTTTAATGAAACTATATATTTACCTGAGAATTTTAAAAATATTATTATCTTATTATTTTATCGATTTGTATTATATTTTACAGATCTAAATTAGAACCCACGAAATTTATTAATTTATCGAGTATTAATTTATAAAAGCTTTACTGTAATTTAAACAGTTTTTGATTGCATAACTAGTTATTATATATTTCTCAAATTGTTAGAAAATCTTGTTGATATTCTAACTTTCTAGTCTTAGAAAGTTAGAATATCAACAAGATTTTTTAATAAATTTTCTTGTTGGCCAAGTGTTGGATGAAAGTCATTAAAATCAAATTTAATTACAATAGCTTCTTAATCCAAAGATAGGATTCGGATGTCACTGTTTTAGGATAAAACATTGGTGATTAGTTGACTAGAAAGTTAGAATATCAACAAGATTTTTTAATAAATTTTCTTGTTGGCCAAGTGTTGGATGAAAGTCATTAAAATCAAATTTAATTACAATAACTTCTTAATCCAAAGATAGGATTCGGATATCACTGTTTTAGGATAAAACATTGGTGATTAATTGTTCATATATCCGTCTTTATCAGATAGATAAGGAAAATGTACACACTTCCAGAACCATCCTGCTTCCTAAAATGCCCTTTTACATGGACTTTCAAATCAATTTCTCTGAGTTTGGAGCCCAAGTAAAAATAACGTAAAGGAAACAAATTAACAAAGGAGGTAAACTATCCATTTTATCATCTATCTATTACTGTCCAACTTACCAAAAATTGCATAAAGCTTTAATAATGCGGGTCTATAAATATGAAAATGTATGAACGAATCCTCCACCATTCACTGAAACCACTTCCTCTCTACTCCAGGTTCTAATCTTCTCATTATTCTCTTGTTTAAAGCTTTCTAGTGTGTTCAAAAAAAAAAAACCTTTCTAGTTTTTTGTTTTGTATTTTTTTAATCTAATGCTAGCGAAACAAGAATTTTAATTTGCTTTCTGTGTATATTTTTCTTTTTAAAAACAGAAAATAAGATGAATCACAACAATATCTTGTCCTTTTACTTAGAAAATTCTTGCCTGAAAAATCTCTGGCTAGAAAATCAACAGCAAATGTCTATATATTCTGGAGTATCAGTCCTGATCGTATTCTATTTTCTCGCCTTTTTATTATTTTTTGTAAGTTGGAATTTTCCCAGTTGTATTCCAAAGAATCATGCCTTTCTTTAATTTGATAAAACATTTTCCGAAAATTCTTTTGAGTGCTGAATTCTGAATAATTTTCTAGAAAAAACTATATCCAAATAAGGAATCCACTACAGAGTATTTTCATTTTTTTTAAATCTTATTTTCTTAAGATATGACAGATATTTGTATCCAAATTTTAAATATCTTTTTAAAGCGATGGTATATTTTTTTGTCTTTATATTATATCTTTGCATCCGCTTTTTTAAGGTCACACTTGGATTTAAATGTGACAAAGATGTCCATGAGGACACTGAGGAGGGTTTAAACACCACTGCTTTAAAACGGATGGTGGATAGAGAGGTTTAACGAAACTAATAAAATGATCTTAAGATATCATTTTCAATTTGTACACGTCCAAGTTCGGTGTCAGCTAGAAACATTTTTTAAGTTATGTACGAAAACAATGATTTATAACTAAGATGAAACGAATTTTGTTTATGCCCATGTGTATAGTTCAGTGGTCAATATTTTGAATTTAATAACCTATATGGTTCTCTCGTAATATATTAGAAGCTTAAGGCTCAAAAAGAAAGAAAAAAAGTCAAAGTATCTGATCGGGTTTCTTGACCATCTTCGTTGTAATAGATAGTTTTTATGTATATAAATATGAATGTTGGGTGACACAAAACTTACATCTTATTCTCATCATATTATTCTATTTCCTTGTGTTATTCTCTCTCTCTGCAGTTTCCAAAAAAAAAAAACTCTGTATCACTGTGTCCTGCGTCTCTTTTGAATCAATGGTGAACGGTGTGTTAACGCGCGTGCTCAGCCAACGTGAGCGTTTGAACGAAACGCTCGTTGCTCAGAGAAACGAAGTCCTTGCCTTGCTTTCCAGGTATTATTCTCCATCAATCACCTTTTTACTAAAATGGCTAAGAAGAAGAAACAAAAAGTTTTGATCACACTTACTTCACGTGATGATCTTGTTGTAGGGTTGAAGCCAAAGGTAAAGGCATCCTCCAACAGAACCAGATCATTGCTGAATTCGAGGCCTTGCCTGAAGAAACCCAGAAGAAGATTGAAGGTGGTGCTTTCTTCGATCTTCTCAAAACCACTCAGGTTACTTTTCCAAACACACACACTCAAATGGGTTACTACTTCAAGTTTTGGTCTCTTTGGTAGTTAAAGTATTGATCTTTATGGTAGTGAGAGTTTTGGTCTCTTTGCTAGTGAAAGTTTTGATCTTTATGGTAGTGAGAGTTTTAGTCTCTTTGGTAGTTAAAGTTTTAATCTTTATGGTAGTGAAAGTTTTGATCTTTTGGTAAAAAGTTCTGTAACAGGAAGCTATTGTGTTGCCACCATGGGTTGCTCTTGCTGTGAGACCAAGGCCTGGTGTTTGGGAGTACATAAGAGTCAATCTCCATGCTCTTGTCGTTGAGGAGCTTACACCTGCTGAGTTTCTTCATTTTAAGGAAGAGCTTGTTGATGGAGTGTATGTGTAAACCATTTTTTTCTAAGTTCTGTTCTGTTTTTTTTTTCTTTTTCTAAATACACTCAACGATTATACTTTTGAATCGCAGTAAGAATGGTGATTTCACGCTCGAGCTTGACTTTGAGCCGTTTAATGCTTCTGTCCCTCGCCCAACTCTTCCCAAATACATTGGAGATGGTGTTGAGTTCCTTAACCGTCACCTCTCTGCTAAGCTCTTTCATGACAAGGAGAGTTTGCTTCCTTTGCTTAAGTTCCTTCAACTACACAGCCACCAGGGGAAGGTAAACTGATCACATCCCTAAGAGTCTCTTCTTTCTTTTTTTTTTACAAGTCCCAGAATCTTGTTTTGATTGGTTTTGATTTTGTAGACCTTGATGTTGAACGAGAGAGTTCAAAACCTCAACACTCTGCAACACATCTTGAGGAAAGCAGAGGAGTATCTGGCAGGGCTTTCACCCGAAACGCCTTATGAAGATTTTGAGGCCAAGTTTGAGGAGATTGGTCTTGAGAGGGGATGGGGAAACAATGCCGAGCGTGTCCTTGACATGATCCGTCTTCTTCTGGACCTCCTCGAGGCCCCTGACCCTTGCACTCTTGAGACCTTTCTTGGAAGAGTTCCTATGGTGTTCAACGTTGTGATCCTCTCTCCGCATGGTTACTTTGCTCAGGACAATGTTCTTGGTTACCCTGACACTGGTGGTCAGGTCAGGATTCATTCACTCTCTCTTCTTCTAGTGTGAGATACGCTTCTTGTTCTGTCTTGGAGCTCAAACAGTTGTGATCTTGCAGGTTGTTTACATTCTGGATCAAGTTCGTGCCTTGGAGACAGAGATGCTCCAACGTATTAAGCAACAAGGACTCAACATCACTCCAAGAATTCTCATTGTAAGCTCTCAGTTGATTTTACTCTCAACCTTGGATTCTTGGGGATGTCTGAATCTGACTCCGTGTGTTTGCTTCTGTTGCAGCTTACTAGACTGCTTCCTGATGCAGTAGGAACCACATGCGGTGAGCGTCTTGAGAGAGTTGATGGATCTGAGTACTGTGATATTCTCCGTGTGCCCTTCAGAACAGAGAAGGGTATTGTTCGCAAATGGATCTCAAGATTCGAAGTCTGGCCATATCTTGAGACTTACACCGAGGATGCTGCCGCTGAGCTTGCCAAAGAGTTGAAGGGCAAGCCTGATCTTATCATTGGTAACTACAGTGATGGCAACCTCGTTGCCTCTTTGTTGGCACACAAACTTGGTGTCACTCAGGTTAAACACCTCTCTCAGTTTTAACTCTCTTGCATCTATTCAGTGAGAAGACAAGCTTTAACTAATTCTTCTTTATCACAGTGTACCATTGCTCACGCCCTGGAGAAGACAAAGTACCCTGATTCTGATATCTACTGGAAGAAACTTGACGATAAGTACCATTTCTCATGCCAGTTCACTGCGGATTTATTTGCAATGAACCACACTGATTTCATCATCACTAGTACTCTCCAAGAAATTGCTGGAAGGTATTGAATGCAGTGTTCAAGAATTAGTTTCTGAATAAGTGTTTGTTTCAGTATATGAATGCTCTTTGGTTCACTCATTTTTTGCAGCAAGGATACGGTTGGACAGTATGAGAGCCACACAGCCTTTACTCTTCCTGGACTGTACCGTGTTGTTCACGGGATCGATGTGTTTGATCCCAAGTTCAACATTGTCTCTCCTGGTGCTGATATGAGTATCTACTTCCCTTACACAGAGGAGAAGCGTAGATTGACTAAATTCCACCCTGAGATTGAGGAGCTCCTCTACAGCAATGTTGAAAACGAAGAGCACTTGTAAGCTTTTTGATGACTTCCATCTTTGGTAAACGTTTGTGATTCTATATTTAATCTTTCTGTAAACAGATGTGTGCTCAAGGACAAGAAGAAGCCAATCCTCTTCACGATGGCTAGGCTCGACCGTGTCAAGAACTTGTCAGGTCTTGTTGAGTGGTACGGGAAGAACAAACGCCTGCGTGAGCTTGCTAACCTGGTGGTTGTTGGAGGAGACAGGAGGAAAGAGTCAAAGGACAACGAAGAGAAGGCCGAGATGAAGAAAATGTATGACCTCATTGATGAATACAAGCTCAACGGCCAGTTCAGGTGGATCTCATCCCAGATGAACAGAGTTAGGAACGGTGAGCTCTACAGGTACATCTGTGACACCAAGGGTGCTTTTGTGCAACCAGCATTGTATGAAGCCTTTGGGTTGACTGTTGTGGAGGCCATGACCTGTGGTTTACCAACGTTCGCCACATGCAAAGGTGGTCCAGCTGAGATCATTGTGCACGGCAAATCGGGTTTCCACATTGACCCTTACCACGGTGATCAGGCTGCTGATACTCTTGCTGATTTCTTCACCAAATGTAAGGAAGATCCATCTCACTGGGACCAGATCTCAAAGGGAGGGCTTCAGAGGATTGAGGAGAAGTAAGAATAAAAAAAAAAAGAAAACTCATGCCTTCTTGTTCTTTGACCAGTTCATGTGGACTTATCTTTTGTGTGTGTTTTTGCAGATACACATGGCAGATTTACTCACAGAGGCTCCTGACATTGACCGGTGTGTATGGATTCTGGAAGCATGTTTCGAACCTTGACCGTCTTGAGAGCCGTCGTTACCTTGAGATGTTCTATGCCTTGAAGTATCGCCCACTGGTATGCACTCTCATCCTTGAAGCCTTCTTAAGCACTTTTTTTTGGTACTGGAACTTTGTGTTATCTCTAATGCGGTTTCTCTGCTGTTACTTTGTGTCTTTATAGGCTAAGGCTGTTCCTCTTGCTCAAGAGTAACGAAGGAAGAGAGAAAAGATGTGGGAACCATTAAAAGAGCTTGAAGATAAGGGTTCCAGTGTTTGATGAATAACAAAAAACTCTTTTGATTCTTAATATCATTTGGATTTAGGAGCGGTTTTATGTTCCTCTTGCTTTGTTGTTTCAATCCCTTGTTGTCTTTGTTTTTCCCCTTTGTCTTTCCGGCAATGATTTGTATTCTGATTGTTGAGGGGATCTCCCCTGATCATTGGCAATGAAATTTCTACTTTTCTATTCTTGCAATCCTTACTTAGTATTTAACATACTCCAACACCATAAAAACAGCATCACAGTGTAATTTATAACTGGGAAGTGCCATTTGCTTTCACCATTATCATATTACAAATGATCAGCAAAGTAGGTAGTGTTCACTACTTACTGCATACTTGGTGTGAGTGCTGCATCGTTATATATTTATGTTTTTGTCATTTTCATTAGTCCTTGCCTCTGGGTGAATCATATCCCACTAAATGTGTTAGTAAGACCATTAAGAAAGCGAAGAAAAAAAGTTTGTAAATTTTGAAAGTGAATTAAATCTTAATGCACCATTAAAGGTCATTATCGTTGGTATGGTATATCTTTCAGGATTAAGATACTCCCTTTTTAAGAGAGAAGTAAGTTTTTTGAAGGGAAAAGAATATCAGATTTTGAAGTTGTATAATATAAATGTAAATGATTATAAATTATTCATTAACATAATCAATAAATGTAAATGATTATAAATTATTCATTAACATAATCAATATTCAAACGGGTATTTGCCTCGATTGTGTTTTCTTTCTTAGTGTTCTTACTTTTTTGGTATAACATTATACACTCACGTTCACTGCTACCCGTAGAGGTACATAGATTCGATTTCATTTCATCTAAACATATGTGAAAGTCTCTTGTGCCAATTGCAACAGAATCAGTGACAATACTTCAACTATTGTATTTTAAGAGTCTCATTAATCTTTGCAAGTGGAGAGGGACGCATAAGTCAATACATACCAACTTGTTTCACATGTCTTTCCTGTTTGGTATGGACCGTATGGTTAATGATGGTCTATGTCTCACATGTAGTGTTAGTGTAGTAATCTATATATAATAGCAAACTCAAATCTTGTACTTAGTGATATTATCTTTTTTTATAGGAAAAAAAAGTTTCAATCCAATGGTCCAAATTCTCTTTTTTTATG
Source organism: Raphanus sativus (assembly GCF_000801105.2). Classification (NCBI taxonomy): domain Eukaryota; kingdom Viridiplantae; phylum Streptophyta; class Magnoliopsida; order Brassicales; family Brassicaceae; genus Raphanus; species Raphanus sativus. The sequence continues at coordinate 6,573,140 of NC_079517.1, read as the reverse complement.
ATCTAAAGGACATAAAACATTTTTGATGATGTCATCAAAAATATTACATTTGACAACTCTTCTTTAAACAGTTATTAATTTAAACAACACAACATTTAACAAATATATCTTTTCATTTTTTATTTAAACAATACATCTCTTAACAAATATACATTTTCATAATTTTAAATACTTTTTAAATGAACTGAAAAGTTACGATGTGACTGTTATAATTATTTGTTTTAATATCTAAAGGTCCTAAAATTATTTTGGTTTAAATGTCTTAAGTCTTATCGCAACTTCCTCCGAAGAGTTTCCATCTCAAACAACACATACCTTCTAGAGTGGCCCTCGATATACCTTTTCACAATCTATATATTGAACTTTTTACAGCAGAACTATTTTTACCTTTTCACAATCTACATATTGAATTTTTTACAGCAGAAATATTTTTACAAAATATACTTGGTTCCTTTAGTATTCGTCTTGTATCTCATTTTCTATTTTTTAGTCTCTGTTAAAGTATGTCATTTGGTATTCATTTGGTATTTTCTTGTAACTTAACTATTGATGCTTAACTATAGATTGTATAACGGTTGCACAAAGTGTACAAATAATTAAGAAATAGAATTTAAATTATGATAATGTGCACATAAATAGTCTTTCTTCTTCTCTTTCCGTCGAAGTCGAAATATATGCAGAACGTAAGTTTTACCTAACCATCGTTAGTGTTTCATGATTTTACACATGGCGAAGATTGTATCAAAATAAAACATAAAAAATTGGGTTCTACGGAAGTCATCTAAAGATACTATAATAATACTAGCAATTAGGATTACATACTAAACAAACATGATGACTTAAGTGTCCAACCAAAATATAAAGTAGGATAATAACTATAGCAAGCGACCTTGCTGTTGTTGCCACTAGAAAGTTAGTAATCAATTTTAATATTTTTAAATATATTAATTATATATATATATATAGAATCAAAAGATAACTCATTAAAAACTTATGAAAATTTAGGATAAAAAGTTATTAAGATGAAAAACTACATACTTATACATTTTGGCAATTTATTTTAAACCAATGCAACTCTTAAGATGAAAAAAATATAGTGTTAGAGTGAAAATTACATTTTAGCCATTTTTGACAAAATAAAAATAAATTAATGCAACTTTTATGATGAAGAAACACATTATTAAAATGAAAAGACACATATTTCTATATTTTAAAAACTTAAAAAAACAATACAACTCTTAAAACGAAAAGACACAATTTTAAAATGGAAAATTGCATCTTTAGACATTAATTAAGATTTTTATTGATGAGTTATGTGTATATTAAAAAAAAGATTGGTTTTGTTTTTCCAACATGCAACTACTAATTTTTTTTTTTCCAAAAGTAGTTATCATATCTAAATAAGTATATTTGTACAATTATTAATTTTAAGAGTTGTGTCTTTTCTATATAAGAATTGTTTTTTTCATTAAAAATGAGATTAATTTTGTTTTCCAACATGCAACTATTGAAAAACTTTTAAAAGTAGATAAAACGTTTCAATAAGTGTATTCCTACATTTTTTTTCAACATGCAACTATTGGAACTTTTTTTAAAAGTAGTTATAATATCTTAATAAATGTATTTATTAGTTTTAAGAGTTATTTTCTCATTATAAGAGTTGTATATTCTCTTAAAACTGTAATTGGTTTTTCCATTATGCAACTATCATATTAATTTTATACAATAAGTGACACCATCATTTATTAAGGCAAACGAGTTCTTTTCATCTTGAACCAACGCGTTTCCTCAAATAACAATGGCACTTTTTAAAAAAAAAATTATACATGTCAATATAGCAGTCAATTCCTAACTGTCAATTCCTTTTTAATGAAAAATGTGTTCATTCCTTAAAGAATTGTTTCTTTTCTGAAAATTAATATGAACATAATAATAACCTTTTAAATATTTGATAAATTAAGAAGAAAACATTTTCATTCATTGAAGAGTTGTATCTTATAAGAAAATAAAGCATTGTTCATTTTCACTGGAACCATTTCATGATAGAAAATTGAATAAGTTAACAAATATATAATTTTTTTTCAATATTTAATATACAATCATTTTGAAAATAATATTGAAATTTTAATATTGTTTAGTTAACCTGAAGGATTGCATCACTTGGCATAAGTTTTTTTTAATATCTATTATTTATAATAAAATTAGAATAATCTTATTTTTCGTCTTCAATATATACTTTTAGTTTTCACTATATCAGTTATATATTTTAATAAACAAGTATATATTATCATTTTTTCTTTGAACATTTAATAAATAATACTTAAAAAATAATATTGGAAATTTAATATTTTGAAGGGTTGTATCCTTTCGGCATTAGTGTTTTCAATATCTTTTTATTTATAATAAAGTTCAAATAACCTTATTTTCATCTTTAATGTTTTTAGTTTAACAATATCAGTTATATATATTTCTTAAAAAACATATATTTTATTTTTAAAACATTTTGTATATAACCATTGAAAATTAATATTAAAAACTTGATATTAACTTTCCTCCGCGATTCCGCGGAGGTCCACATCCTAGTTTTTGTAATCACAAAACGGATTTAGATGTCGATGTTATATAGTATATGTTAAAACATTATCAAATAATCTAAGTTGGTAGAGATTACAGGATACTATTTCTCGTGATGATTAAAGATCCGAAGCATCTCTCATTTCTATAACCCTTGTGTCAGAATTATTTTCTAAACATATGATTAGTCCAAATCGTTTACATGTATCTCCGCCGTGTGATTGATTCATATATTGGAATTACAAAGACTAATGGTGCTCCTTGTTCGGGAATAATAATTTGGAAAGAAAGGGCTAATAATTTAGGGAGAATTTTTGGGTTTCCGACAATATGTCTGAAATGATATAATATTTTGAATAAAGACATCAAAGGATCCAAAAGTGTCATCGCTCACCAACATACACTCATGGGGGGAATATATAAAAACGGTCTATTTAGCATTATACTTTAGGTTTTGTTTTCAAAATGTTTCCTCAAAACAAAGGTTTGGTTTTATTATCCAGAGTCCCTGCACCACTTTAAAGTGGGGGAACACACATGTGTGTGCATTCTCTTAATTGGTTTAAGGCACTTCCAAAAGTAATGAAGAACCAAAGTTATCATTAAAGGAAAGCAAAGAGATATTTAGTGAATTATGTACTTTTCTAGTTTAATTTGTCATATGTACTTTTAAAAGTTTAATTTGTGATTGGCTAGTTTTGAAAGTGTGTTTTAGACAGATGGATATCGAAGAACATAATGTTCTTAGATCCTTTATAAAGTTGGAGGTTTATTAAAAAAGACATTGTTGGTTTATTAAAATATCATACATGAATTATTATTATTATTTCTAAATAGTTAACAGATTATAATTATGTGGATCGTTGATCGTGGATAGTGTATCATGAATTGTTTATCATAGTAAATCATATGCTAACAATTATTAGAGGTTATTGAAGACAATTAATAAGAGAAATTTCCTAGTCGGACCCTAATTTTTTTTATCACAAATATAGTTCTTAGTGATTAGAATAATCAAAATATTTCATTGAATAGATAAATAGATACTTATATTCTAAGAGTTAAATAATATAATTTAGAGTTTAGATTTGAAAAACAGGGTTTGGGAGGTGGAATTTAGGATTTTAAAATAAAAAATACTTAAAATTTAAAATAAAATTTGTATAAACAGTTCCAAAAACAAAATTTCGAATCCAAAACGTATAATTCATAAACTATATAAAATCATTTTTTATTTTTATTTATATATTTTGTATATTTATAAAGTAAATGTATAAAAGTCTTTCGAATCTTCATTTTCCTCTTTGTAATTTTCTTTGGTGAATTTTTTTAATGTTCATTGAGAAACTACTCTTAATTATATGCTAACAATTATATGAAAAATGTCAACATTTATATTTGCTTGTAAAATTGTTCTCGTGTGTCTACTATCTCACCAGCAAATAGTATTCCATTATCTAATAAGACCAGTTATATCATTCAATTGTAACTAAGGTAATCAACTGCTGTATAATTGCACAGCGTATAGTGACCTTGTTAGCAAGATGGCTATAGCAAGGAATAATTATCGTCATCAATTTGATAAAAACAAATCGCCATCAATATGATTTATTTAATTTATTGTACTAAAATTATTTTGTAAATGTAAAACGAAACAGTGTGCCAAATAACATTGTCCTTTGGCTTCTATGAAGGAAAAACAACTTTATTTCAACATGTAAACACGATTAGTTACTTTGTATCTCATTAATTTTATTATTTTGTTGAATTGCAAATTTGAAGGAGAAGTGGAGAACCAAAGTCTTCAACACTTTGGCAAAGAAAACTTGGTCGTCTAAACGGTTTGTTTACGCACTGAGTTGGTCCCATGAGTTAAATGGTTCATTTACAGCTTGAGGCTTTGACGTGTGAAGAGCCCGCCGAAAAATATGAAGTTGAAGTTTTTCTCTATCTCTTTTTCTTCTATTTCATCTTTATTTGGACTCTTCCGGCGACTTCCGCCAATCTTTTCTCGCGAAGTTCTAAATATTATCTCTAGCCTAATAAGAAGATTGAAAGATATTTTTATCATTTTATTTATAAGTAGACAAACTAGAAGGTGGTGTTATTTAAGTATTTTGGTTAAATGATTAAAACACAGTTGATGCTCTTATGTCGGCCTATTAAGATAACAATTAATATGCTGTAACAGTATGGCTATAAAAATAAGACAAATCTTCGAGAACTCACATGCTGTAACAGTAGTCGCCAAATACAATGTAAATAAATCTGCACAAAAGAATAATGCCGGAGTCTAGTCTAACCACAATAACATGACAAAATTTTCTACAATTTAATACATATGATTTTGTAACATGTTATGTGTAAAGAAATTGATAATTCGAAAGAAATAATAGTCTAGATAGTATACTAGCTTAGCCGATTACATACCTAACAAATAAGAACTCGTGAAGCCGTTTTTGAAGTTCATGAACCATCTCCTTTAGTTGTTGAACTAATTTATTAGTATTAGTATAATTAAGTAATTACGTGATATTTGAAGGTTTCATTAGTTTATATTGTTCTTGGACACTAGTTTGGTCAAGATTCATAGTTTTCACGTTAATTTTCTCAGATGGAAGTGCAATATAACAAATTGTTCCATATTAAAATTTCATATATTTAAACTCAAACTCACCAGAACTTGACAGTATATTGTATATTAATTGTTGTCGCAGATATTTTGTGATCATCAAATAACATAACTAAATAATAATAGTCTAATAGTATTTGTAATTTTCCTTTTTTTAATGGATATTAATTTTAATATTTATTTTGGTTCAAAGATTAATGGATATCTAGATTTTTTTGGATTAATCAAAATGAATAACGAAACTAATTAAATTTAACATGTAAAATGTCTAACCCTATGGACAGACTAATCTTCAGTATTATTTTTCTTGAGAGAGTAATTAGGCATCAGCTCAGATACTTTCATATTAACTTTTTAAACCAATATTCATGCAAACTAACAGTGTATTCACTCGGAACGTCCTTACTCCTTACCAGAATGTAGTTAAAACGTTAGAATAAATTACTTAAAATAGAATCATCATGGAGAAACGATGTATATGGCTGGCTGTAATAACAAAAACTGTTGGAAGTGATATGAGTATGCAATTATATGTATTTAGATTATGAAAGTCAATCTTAGATAAAAGAAAAAGAAAGATTATGAAAATCAATCAACTCTTTGCGTATGTGACACTCGCTTTATATTTCCCATTCATAATCATTAATTTTCTAATAAATTTCAATTATAGGAAACATATATAGAATAACACTCGATTGCTATTCGAATCAGCTGTGATCAGGTACCTGAGGTTTATCAATTTTGGTTTTCTAAAACAAAAAAAAAAAAAATTACAAAAACCAATAAATAATTACGAACCTACCCTTGTCAACTTAGTATAAGAACCCTACTCCCCCTCTTTCTTCAACACCAACATCTCTCTCCCACTCACCAGAAAACTCACTCCTACTTCAGATTCTCCAAACCTAATTGAAAATGGCGAAAGGAGGTAACAAACTGATGAAGCTAAAGTCTGTTTTGAAGAAGTTCAACTCGTTCAACACCAAACCAAACCAGCAACCGGCTCCGACCAATCACGCTCGTTCCTCCGCCGTGAGTGCATTTCCCTCAGGAGACCTTCACACCGTATACGTCGGAAGGACACGTCGTCCGTACTACGTGAGCTCCGACGTCGTAAGCCACCCGCTCTTTCAGGAGCTAGCGGCGGTGGATGGTGGATGTGGCGGCGAGGACGGTGCGATCGCAGTGTCGTGCGAGGTTGTCTTGTTTGAGCATTTGCTTTGGATGCTCGAGAACGCCGATGCCGATGAGTCACGCCCCGAGTCGGTCCACGAACTTGTCGAGTTCTACGCTTATTAACTTACGATTAGTTTAGGTGCAAATATATATATGATTAATGATTTATGTCTGTATATTATATACTTTTATACTTTACACAGTCTTTTTTAAAATATTTCTTCTTCATTTAAGTGATACAACAACCAATAAATAAATATTTCAATATGTAAACATTGAGTTGCAGTTTGTAATATAAAAATATTTTTATATTTTTTTTCTAAAAAAGATTGCAACGTCAATGTATACTAAGTCGGTCAAATGGGTTGACCAGACTTTGCTGGTGGCTGGCGCGAACAAGATCAATCACGGTTTACAAATTTTAAACCCTCATCAAGTAATTCATTTTCTTAGATGGATTGGTCCATATAATTTTTAAAAAAAATATTTTATAATTTATGTTCTTATAAATAATATTGTATGATAAATATACTTGCATATACATAAATATATACAACGAATGCTATATAGATGTATATAAACAAGTAGTTTTGAACTTTGAAAGAGTCTAGAGTCAGTTTTGAAGTTTGAAATAGTCTAAAGTCTCTACATTGAAGTGTACTGATGTACCTATTTTATTCCCGAAAACTAGAGATTTAATGAATGATAAAATATATACCTCAGACAATATCTAGATGAAAATGTTTCTTACAAAATTTCATAAATTTCATGTAAGATCATTTTGTTTTGGTAAAACAAAAAGCAAAAAAGAGAAATAAAAGCATTTATTCTTCTCTAGGGTTTTTACTCCTTATGTTACATTCTAACATTTTTCTTATTACACAAAAAATATCACGTTGCAATTACAAATTATAATTATTTTCAACTGAAAATTAATTGCAAATTGCATTGATTTTATAAATAATATTATTTATCTCAAATACTACTGGTTATAAATATACAATTAATAACAACTTACATATATTTCTGTGAAAAATGTCAAAGGGATACTTATTCGAAAACGGAAGGAGTATTAAAATTTTAAGAGACAGAAGCCGACGAAACAGTTCACAGTTACCAAAAGAACTCTATTTCCCTCACAAAAGAGCCATATGAACACAAAACTAAAAGGAAAAATTCCATAAAAATACCCGAACTAAATTTTGTTAAGCTTTTTAATACCCAAACTTTTTCACTACCCAATTTAATACCCCAACTAATTATTTTGCTCATTTTAATACCCAAACTTTTATCATTGTACCCACTTTAATACCCAAACTTTATTTATTTAAATAAAAATACTAATAAGTTTCAAACAAAACTTAATAAAATTTCAAAAATCTAAGAAAAAATATATTAAAAATCTAGTTTTATTTTAAGATTTAGAAAAGAAGGTAGATAAAACATGGAAAAATTATTTTTTTAAAAATAAATGAATTTGAATGATAAAAATAAATTTAGTTTTTTATTTCAGAAAATAAACTAAATACAATATTTAAAACTTAGAAAATTTATTACAAAATTTAATATTTTACACTATTTCGTTATTTTTGTTTCTGAAACACCAAAAAAATTTAGAATTTTCTGAGTTTATTTTGTAAATTTTAGAGATTTTTAAAAATTTTATTTGAAACTTATTAGTATTTTTATTAAAATAAATAAAGTTCGGGTATTAAAGTGGGCACAATTTTAAAAGTTTGGATATTAAAATAATCAAAATAATTAGTTGGAGTATTAAATTGGGTAGTGAAAAATTTTGGGTATTAAAAAGCTTAATAAAATTTAGTTCGGGTATTTTTGTGGAATTTTCCCAAACTAAAATTACAATTCAAAGACACAAGAAACCACTTAACATTTACACTAAAAAAAAGGACACAAGAAACCACTGGGAATCAAAACCTAAAGCTGAAACAAAGCAAAGATCGATCGACTTCAACGGAAAATTAAACAAATATATTTCCTAGAAATCGGATCGCAAAACCACCAGAAATGGTTAACACTGCTATGGTTGAATGCCTGCTTTGGTATGTGAATCAGAACTAGTCTTCCACGGACCTCTAATAATCTCTCTTAGACTCTGTTGCTTACATGTTGTAAACCCAATTCAAATATTTCATCCATTCCCATTAATCTATATATAAGGTGCTCTACAATTCCAAAATGATGTAAAACCTCAAAATAACATACACATGATTTGTCCTTACATGCCCAAGCACATAAAAGCATCATCGAGTGGCAACACATTTTGCGCTAACCATCACTATAAACTGAACACATATAGACTACATATTCATCTTTGATCGTGATCCAATGATCCATATACACCTCAGATAAGAAAACATACAAAATCCGACCAATTCTTGTCAAATCGACCACAATCCATTTACTGCATTATTCACTAGTCGACCTGGTTGACAAACATTTTCGATAATAACAATGGAGAACAGATGTGTGCATATTTTTTCGTACAAGAGGTTGTGTTCATGTTTAATCTCGTATCACATTTCGTCCACCAAATCTGTTCACATCTAACATATATATATCTAAAAAGAAAACTTAAATCCCTCCTTGAAAAATAATGGAGAAGAAAATAAGAACCAGGAAAATACAAAGATAATCTGATTTTACAATTACACCCCAGAGTAATGATCCCTAACAATTCCATATGATTAAAATGATGATAAAGGATAACAATACCATAATAACAAAAGAAGAGTTTTAAGAGTTGTTCATCACTTGATTTCTATTTAGTCTTCATTTGCTGCTACTGCATCATCCCCAGCTGCAAAACACAAGACAAAACCCATTAGCGTTGGCAACTCAATCATCATATCATTGTCCAAAACAACCAGTATTTTGCTTGATTCCTCATCAAACATTTGTATGTCTCCTGTATGTGTAATGGGAGGGGGTAGATAGGATAACAGTCCTAACAGGCTCGGCCCCGTCCAATGAGCTTGAACGGGTTAGCTACGGTGGGGTTGTGACTAGTTCATTGTAGGTAAGAGTGGTCTTTGGGGCTTACCGGGAGTGTCTTCAGGGTGATAATCTTTAGGATTGTTCTCCATGCATTTGATTAAGAACTTGAAAGTCTCGACCTCGCAAGGGATGGTGAGTGCACCACTCTGATCAAACCCAAACTCTTCCTCTGCCTTCTCAAGCAACACCTTGAACAAAGAGTGGCTAAGATAAGTTGTTGGTATGATAAACCTCCTTAGCTCCGGTCCAACATAAACCGCTAGATACCCTTTGGGAACATCAATGGGAGGCTCGGGGCTTTGGCAGTTTTCCTCATCCGAGTCACAATTCTTGACGGCAAATAGCCTCTTGTTGATAACCGGTGAGATCATTGCCGCCGCTTGCTTTCCAGCTGCTAATGGAGCGATATCTGACTTGGGGCCAATGGTTGCATTTTGCCATTTCTGCAAAATCTCCTTTAGTCTCACGATCTGCCTGATTCCGCCTAACTTTGCAGCGTTGTTTTCATCCATCTGCTCTGCCTAATAATAAAAAGACCAGCAACGTTTTCTTTAATGAGAGATTGAACGTCTCATAAGATCTTCTTCTCTCCTCGTAGCTGCATTAATGATATCACTAAATTGTATCAAAAATAAAGGAATAAACACATCACTCGATTGCCTCAAAAATAAAGGAATAAACCCATTAATGACAAGAACTCCTTCTATAGTAATCACATTCATAAAACTAGAAAATAAGCTTGTAAAGAGAAATAAAATCAATTTGAATCATTAGTAATAATGTCCAGATAAAATAGACTCCATTTGTTCCAGGAAAATAGAAGTATTAGGATTTTCACAAATTTTAAAAGCAAATTTAATATAATATGTTTCAGTAATAATTGTCTTAATTAATATGGATAAAAGAAATAAGCTAAAATGTTACATTAGAATCATAAATCATGTTTGTGAAATGAATAAAAAATTTAGAACTTTTATTTTCTATGAGTATATTTGTGACAAAAAAACAAAGTGAATATTATCATCAACCAAAACAGGGGACCCACATACACAGAGAAACAGAGTCCAAAGCAGTCCTTTTCAAAAGGAATTGTTTTATCTCAGATTCAGTGCAAAACTAAAACATTAGTGTAAGTACCTGGAATCTGCAGCACGAAGTCCTAGAGGGAACACCCAAAACCAAATACTCCATAATAAGTATTAGATCAATCTCAAGAGCATCATCAAATCCATAATAAGTTTTCATACAATTTTGCTCACTTTACCTAAAAAGTTTTCAGCAAACTCAACAGATCCACCTATATTATTAACGCACGATCGATGTTCAGGGCAAAAAAAAAAGAATTCAGATTAGATTAGGATCTATTAAATCTAAATTTTCTCAGAAGATAACTAGAAACAAATTTCAGAATGTTTTACATATGTATGTATATTATTTACCTGAAGAGGAAAACGAATAAAATTTCTCTTAGCTCTAACTCGATGAGGAACACCAGAACAAAAGAGAGAGGAGGAGGCTCCCAAAGATTTGTTTCTTTCTTTTTCTGTCGCTTCGTTCTTATTAGGGTTTTTTTTCTGTTCCAATACGATGATGAGGAAGGATGTATATATTCAAGTTCTGAAACTAAAACTAAAAAAAAAAATTAAAATCAAATTAAAATTAATAGAATCTAAAATTTATTTGGTGGGGGCAAACGAATAGAGAAGCGAATTTTGGGAGATCAGGAACTGGAGATTGGCTTTTTTGGGATTTATAGTTTTTTTTTTCAGTTCATTGATTCTCTCTTGCACATAAGATTTTTTGTGGCTTTCCCGTCACTTTCGGCTTTTCAGGTTCTTCTGTTTTCTCACGTTCTCTACGCCGAAAGTTCGTTTATTTACATTATGATCCGTTATTATTAATTGATTATTTGATTTAGCAACTTATATCTCCACTCCATGCGCTATTATGAGATGCACTTAGACATTTTTTTCTTTTTGCACTTGACATATTTAATTAGGCCTATATTTAATTAATGAAGTTACATGATCCATTTGATTACCGAGCTCTGGTCATTGCATTGTTTAGCTAATTAAGTCAGCTCTATTAGTATCCTTAGTATCGTCTTGAAAGAAAGATTACAAGTAGCAGAGACTTCAAAATTGTCTTGTAAATAATTTCATTTTTAAATATGCCTCCAACTCTGCATTTCTTCTTTGACTCGGTTATGCTCCTAAAAGTTCATAGATCGATTTCAGTTCTCCATAGAATGTTAGCATACACATTGGATGGATGATATCTCAATTAGTATTTCAAACTAAAAACAAGAAGGAAAGGAGCTGTTCCAAGGTTTTTTGAGAGATTCAGTAAGACTTATTCGTATTTTCATTAGTTAGTGCATTTAAGTATTAAAATTTATGGTTGACGAACTTTCTTTAGTTTATTGTGGTTGTTGATGCTCTAACGTTGGTATAGCCGAGCATGCACACATTAATCGTTGCTTGTTTCAGTCTCCTGCCTCAACTCGGACAAGGCCCGATCTTGCGCATCTATTTATATAAAATAGACTTTGAATCTCTCCTAGGCCTTCCACATCAGATGCCAGCGTAACAATTCGAGCTCTGAGCGTTCGACACGTGTGATGTTTAATGAAACTGTGTGTTTTTATTGTGCTCCGTCTCGGCTTGCGTTTTTGGGCTTATTGCATGTATTGTTTGGGGCCCATCTAATACCTGACTATGCGTTTATGGTTGGTCCCGGCTGCAACCTTCACTCTTCTTCTTCTCCTTGGCTCTTCGTCTCCTCGAAACTCAGACCCCCACATCTGTAACGCATCCGCTTCCGTATTAAACCTTCCTTTCAATCTCAGTTAAGTCGACCCCCACATCTCCACTACGTTTCTTTACTTCACAACATCCGTCCTCTTCAGTTTCGTCGCGATTTTGAACCTATAAATAGGCATCTTCGTCTTTGTGGTTTCCACAGATTCATCGCTCCTCTCTACTCAAAAATCAGAGACACTCATACATGAACGATTGCCGCTTCCCAGATCTCTGTTTCCGGGATGAAGCAAGTATCGGAGGAGGAGCCTCACTTGAGATCAAAGAGAAGGAAGAAACTTCATCAATGCGTCAAAGTCTCTGATCTAAGAAGAATTGCAGGTTTTTGACTCGATGTTTGTTTCTTAATGTTTTCTTGATTCTGTGTGTGTTCTCTGTTTAGATTGGGATTGTAACAAGTTCACAAGTTTTGATTGGGTCTGATTATCATCAACCATAACCACCTGTTCTTTTTTATTTATGTCTTTTTCAAAAGGTGGTTCACAGAAGAAAGGTGTATGCTTGGGTTCTCACTGATCATCTAACATTGCTGAATGGAGTTTTATCCTAGGCAAAAGTGGTACAATAAAAGATTTCACACAGCCTCCAAGGTATGTAAAGATTCTCTCTTTTTCTGTATGATTGTATAGCATTTTGCAATGCTAATCAGATTTGTGTAAAACATAAATGTTACTCTATCTGCAGGTGATAACGAAAGTATCAATAACAAGATATGGGAAATCGCAAAACATACAAAAAGCAGTGAAAACATTTCATCTCTCCAATTGAGAAGGGGATGTTCCTACATCTCTGTGTATATATTGATTAAACTTTTGATAAAATCTTTTTTCGTGTCTTACGTTTCATCTGTGGTTACCTTTGACAGATTGTCTCGGTCCAGTGTCTCCCATGTATGACATTCATTATCCCGTCAGCAACGACCATAATACTTGACAGGAAGAAGCTACGGAGGACAAAGACACTCTGATTAGCTTAGCTAAGCAAACATACTGGAACTTTGTGGGACAACTCAAGAAGCATTCTGTCATCACAGAATCCAGATTTGGGGTGTGCATACCCATGTGGATCAACACAATTCCTACATACGAGATTTTACTGGGAAAGGGAACTTCTTTTGATTTCAATAATGTTAGGACCATTCTTTTCTCTTCGATTGAGATAAAGTTCCTAAAATAGCTGATCTCACGAATCAGAAGATGATTGAAAGCTATCCATATCCTGTAAGAAACAAAATATATTTTTGTTATGGACCATACACTAATACAAGCTGTGAAACACAGTAACCCAAGCATTAAAATTAATAATGATATCATAATATATTTCACTTTGAACAAGAAAACAAACAGGTTGACAAACAAAAACCAAGAAAACAAACATCTCGAAACCAAAGTAAAAGATTTGGGCTCAGAGATTTAAATTTGATATGTTTTACAGCATTAAATTTTATTTAAACAAATAAATAGATGGGACTACATATAGATATTTCGATAGATATGATCTATTTAATTCTTATTTTAAAGAATTATAGATAACAAATAAAAAAAGATTCCAAGTAAATGATGTAAATACTAAGGAATGAATAGAAATCCAATGTTCCAATGACTCCTTAGGTCACCATTTCAAACGTAAGTATTTAGAATGCAAGTTTGGTGATAGAAGTTTATTGAGACCAAAGTAAGGAAGAAAAAACTAAATCTTGTCAGGGTCTTGATGGTCATTAATATCACAAGGGATATATCATAAATGGAGCTGATAATTCTAAAAATGTTCTTTAAACAATTATTTGTGTACCGTTTGGATATCCGGATCCAGATCCTTTAAAAACAAATTAAATTAAATTAATAACTAACTAATTAACCATTTATTTTTCCTATTTAAAAAATAGAAAAAGAAATTGAAAGTTACTAAAATTTAATGAAAAATAGATCTTATTTATTTAAATAAAAGTTATTTATATTATATATATAGATATAATTATATTTAAATATTTTAAAAATATATACTTGGTCCAAATCCGGATATACAGACCTAAAATTTCAATATCCAGATCCTAATGTTTCTATATGTATACTTTAACTGTTAAAATTATTTTATTATTCACATCCCGTCCATAGGACGGGCCGACCCTAGTAGCAAAATAAAATTGGATTTTGACGTTTTGAAAATTTTATATAAAAATAAACTTTCCACTTTAAAAACATTTATACCCCAAAATTCCAGATCAGGTCATCACTTCATAAGGGCTTCTTTAGATTGACAGTAATGCAGTAGACCGTGCGATTAGCTTTCTGCCATGTTTCTTGTAAATTGCCCAACTAAATCCAGCGAGATCCAAAATTAAACATCTATAAATCAACAGTATTGATCATCATGATGGAGTTGCTTGCTGAAATGTACAACGAACATTAATTATTTCGGCGTTGACAATTAATCGGAAAAGGATGATCTCTAGCTAGTACAGATATTCCTTGTTAGTATTTGATGCCTACATCCGTTGCTTGAGATCACCAATGGTTTTGCTAATTACATCTGGGATGGACCACCTCTTGATGTGATGCACTTAAACAATTTTGGGCGAGCATGTGATTAACTATAAGGTGTAATTTCAGTAATACGATGATTAGCATAAAACGATGAGTTATGTATTGTGTAGTACAGTTATGAGACAAGCACATGGTTTCTAATTGGCGTATATTATACGACGAACAATATTTTGCGGGGTTTACCAAAAAAAAACAATATTTTGCGGAGTATTAGGGATGGATTTTGCAATATCTTCTCACATGTGCGGTGTTTTGATTCCTAATTGTCTGTCTCATAGTTAATTTAGAGAAATTTCCCATTTTTAGTTTATCTTCACAAAAATAATACTTAAAGATGAAAAATGACAAAAAAATTACTAAAGAGTAGAATATGCATTTATATCATTTGTGTTAACTAATTTATATTTAGGTTTTAGAATTAAAATGTGGGTTTGGGTATAATGTTTCAAATTTCAAAAAACAAAAAAAAAATATTAAAATTTTCAAAAAAAAAAAATATTTTGGTCATTTTATTTTTTGAAAATTATTTTTGTGACAAAAACTTAAAAACTACTAATTGGCCGTTAATTTATTGACCCTGAATACATAAATATTATAATATCTTTTTGAGAAAATAAATAATATAATACCTTCTGGATTAGCTTGTTGGTTTGTGTTAGATCGAATAGTTTGTAAATAACAAATATATGCTGACTACTTTCCTTTAATTAGGATTAATTGTAGGTATAATTTATATGTTTAATGAATATGCTTAATTTAGAAAAATTATTCTTGTTTCATCTCTGATATAGCTGTATATATTAATGTTTTAAGTGATAATTGTTTATATATAAATTGATATTTTTATGTTGCATGAATTAATTTGTTTGGGCATGTACTAAAATCGATATTTATTCTTAACGTTGTGAAATAGTAGCTTGTTTTCTAAATGAGTTCAGCCTAACCTTAAAAAAGGTGCAAATGGTGATTACACATTACACAAGAAGAAAATAGAGCATGATTATGCATTTCTATAAGATTTCCAAATTCTGTGTTTAGTCATTCTTTTATGTTGACAAAAAAAAAGTCATTCTTTTATAAGCTTTATAAGTTACAAAATTTCAAAGGATATGACTGAGAAACCACAGGGATACAGACTAACTCCAAATTGATAAATTAAGTTTCATTAGTTGCTTATGCTAACAACGGTCACATGACCATGAACAAGCAGTTACCAATCAGCCAAAATAACCAAGATCAAAGGTTCATTGACGGTCAACACAAATATTGATACTATTTAATTTAAGTATATAATATATGAATATCTAATGATTTTAAGATTAAAACTAGAAAACTATCGTTAATATTTAAGATATAGAATTTATGAATACAGTGATGGGCGATATATCCTCCACCTAGTATTGTTGCATGCGTAGGACATGCACAATCGTAAGCAGAAAAAGAGAGCCGTGCAATACTCTAAATAGTGTCGAAAAACAACATCACAGATCTTACATTATTCATTTTTGAGGTCCAAATTAACTCAACCATTTGTTGTTATATGTTGTTGTTGCATCTGTGTGTCTTAAATCTCTGTTGTACCAGTAAAATGCCCAGCACTCGTGGGTCGGACGTAGTCAAGGTTGACATTTTCGGTTTAGGAAAGTTACTATTTCGGTTTAGGAAAGTTACTATTTCTATTGGAAAAAGGAAATCGGGTTTTTTGAGGCTGTATAAATATGGGTCTAAGAGTTTGTAAATTAACATCACATCATTAATAAGAAACCCTAAACGGGTATTTGCCTCAATACGTTTTCTTCTCTATTCTTCTTCTAACCTAAGAAGGCTGTTCTCAACAAGTGGTATCAGAGCTTTAGGTTGCGAACCCTAAAGGATGACCGGAGGAAGTTCTCTTAAGTTCGATGTTCCAAGATTCGATGGGAAGGGAAATTTCGGTCTGTGGCAACGGCGTGTTAAGGACTTGCTTACGCAGCAAGGGATGAAGAAGTCTCTGTTGGAGACGAGACCGGAAGCGATGGATCAGGATGATTGGGAAGAGATGCAGGATAAGGCCGTCTCAACGATTCGACTCTGTTTGTCGGATGACATAACACATCAGGTGATGGACCTCACAACTTGTAAGGAGATGTGGGATAAGTTGGAAAAGATGTATATGTCAAAATCGTTATCTAGCAAACTATACCTCAAGCAGAGGTTGTTCGGTTTGAAGATGTCTGAGAGCGGGGATCTGGTTGCACACGTCAACAACTTCAATCAAATCATCGGGGATCTGGTTCGTGTGGATGTGAAGATTGAGGACGAAGATCAAGCCATGATCTTGCTGTGTTCTCTGCCTCCTCAATATGAGACGTTGTTAACAGCTCTAACAGTCGATAAAACGACCATAAAGCTGGAGACAGTTTCTGCAGCACTACTCTCTCACCATGAGAGAAGGCAGAATACAGGCGTGGGTGACAACTCTCAAGGTGACGGGCTGTATGTCAGTCAGGATAGAGGAAGGCAGCGGGGGAAGCAGCAGGATGATACTAGCAAGAAAAGGTCAAAGTCAAAGTTCGGGAAGAAAGTAGTCTGCTATAGGTGTGGCAAGCCTGGCCACTATAGGAGAGACTGTCCGGACAAAGGGCAGAATTCGAAGGAGACGTCGAACTCTGCAAACATGGTTCAGAAGGTGGAAGACTCGGAAGGATCAGCTGATTCAGATATGCTTGCTGTTACGTCAGGTGATCACTCGGATACCTGGATAATGGATACAGGCGCTTCATTCCACATGACCCCTAACAGGGAGTGGTTTGAAACGTACAAGGCTGGAAACATGGGCTCTGTTCGACTTGCGGATGACAAGGCGTGTGGTGTTGTGGGCATTGGACAAGTCAAGTTTCGAATGTATGATGGGACTATCAGGACATTAACTGATGTCAGACACATACCAGTCATGAAGAAGAATCTGATATCTCTGGGGTTGCTACATAGAAACGGCTTCAAGTACAAATCAGATGATGATGAAGTATTGAAGATTTTCAAAGGTTCTATGATGGTGATGAAGGGACAGATGACAGCTGGAAGCGTATATTGGTTGATAGGGAATGTGGTTGTTGGTGGTGCTGCAGCTGCAGTTTCTGAGTCGGAGTGTACAACCTTGTGGCATATGCGTATGGGCCACATTGGGGAACACGGTTTGAAAGAGCTCTTGAGAAGGGGTCTTCTGGACGGGTTGAAGGATTGCAAGATGGAGTTTTGCAAGTTCTGTGTGATGGGAAAACAGTCCAAGGTATCTTTTAAGACGGGCCAACACACGACAAAAGGTCTTATTGACTATGTCCATACTGATGTGTGGGGGCCAACTCGGGTGCAATCTATGGGAGGATCAAGATACTTCGTTTTATTCATCGATGACTTCTCTAAGAAGGTTTGGGTGTACTTCATGAAGCAGAAATCTGAGGTGTTCGAAAACTTCAAGGTTTGGAAAGCTGAAGTAGAAAATCAGACGGAGAGAAAGGTGAAGTACTTGAGATCGGATAATGGCACAGAGTATACTGACGGGAAGTTCCAGAAGTTTTGTGCGGAGCATGGCATTCAGAGGCACTTTACAGTGCGTAAAACACCTCAGCAAAACGGTGTCGTTGAAAGAATGAACCGTTCGATTGCAGAGAAAGCAAGGTGTTTGAGGTTGAATGCAGGGTTAGCAAAGCAGTTCTGGGCGGAAGCAGTAAACATGGCAGTCTATCTCATCAATAGATCGCCAAGAAGTTCCTTAGAAGGAAAGGTCGCAGAAGAGGTGTGGACTGGGGTAGATATTGATCTATCAAACTTGAGGATATTTGGATGTCCAGCTTACATGCTAGTTGCGGGAGATGAAAGATCAAAGCTGGATTCGAAATCCAAGAAGTGCATTTTTCTAGGCTTTGAGAAAGGTGTTAAAGGATTCAAGTTATGGGATCCTGAGGCAAGGAAAAGGGTGTTTAGTCGAGATGTGGTCTTTGACGAGCAGTATATGGTGCAGCAGGCGATATCAGACCGAGTGCCTGTGACCATTGAGACTATCACGGATTCTGAAGTTACTCAGGAGGAGTCTGGTGCAGCTAAACCAGATGAAGTTAGTGATGAGCGGTCTGTGGAAGTGGCACAGAAAGAGGTTCAACGTGAAACAGAGGAGAGTTTGGTTTCTAGAAGACCAAAACGTGCAATAAAGGCTCCAGTCAGGTTCGGGTTTGAAGACATGGTCAACTATGCTCTTATGGTCGAGATGGATGATCCTACCACCTATCATGAAGCTATTAATAGCAATGAGAGGGATGAATGGATTGGTTCTATGACGGAAGAGGCAGTAAGTCTTGATAAGAACGAGACTTGGGATCTTGTGGAGTTACCTGAAGGGAAGAGAGCAATTGGCTGCAAATGGATCTACAAGAAGAAGGAAGGGATGTCTGTGAAAGAACCTAAGAAGTTCAAGTCCAGAGTAGTGGCAAAAGGGTACTCGCAGAAGAAAGGAATAGACTACGACGAGATATTCTCGCCGGTAGTACGACACACTTCCATACGAGCTGTGTTGGGTTTGGTAGCTGTTTGGGATCTGCATCTTGAGCAGATGGACGTGAAAACGGCCTTCCTTCATGGAGAGCTGGAGGAGGAAATATATATGGAGCAACCTGAAGGTTTGGTTAAGCCTGGAGAAGAGCATCTGGTGTGTAGATTGAAGAAGTCTTTATACGGTTTGAAGCAGGTTCCAAGGCAGTGGTACAAACGGTTTGATTCATATATGATGAAAATAGGCTATCAAAGGTGCGAGTACGATTGCTGTGTGTATGTCAAGTCCCTTGACCATTCTCCCATATTCCTGCTGTTATATGTTGATGATATGCTCATTGCTGCAAACGATATGGATGACATAGATCGTTTGAAAGGGTTACTGGGACGAGAGTTTGAGATGAAGGATCTTGGTGCTGCAAAGAAGATTCTTGGAATGGAGATTCGCAGGGATAGAAGCTCTAAGAGGTTATGGCTTTCTCAGAAGAGCTACATTGAGAAGGTGTTAGAACGTTTTGATATGTCGAATTCAAAACCAGTCTCTACACCATTGGCGAAGCACTTCATACTTACAGCAGAGCAAAGTCCAAAGTCTGCTGAAGAACTCAAAGATATGGCGGAGGTTCCTTATGCTAGCGCAGTTGGTTGTTTGATGTATGCAATGGTGTGTACAAGACCGGATCTAGCACAAGCAGTTAGTCAAGTCAGTAAGTACATGTCGAATCCTGGGAGGAGACATTGGGATGCTGTGAAGTGGATCCTAAGATACTTGCGAGGTACAAGTGACTATGGGCTTATGTTTGGTGGAGAAGTGCAGGATTCAGTTATTGGGTTCGTGGATTCAGATTATGGTGGAGACCTTGATAATAGCAGGTCAACTACGGGGTATGTATTTACTCTTGCAGGAGCACCTATTTGCTGGAGATCGGTACAACAAGGTATTGTAGCGATGTCAACCACTGAAGCTGAATACATGGCACTTGGAGAAGCAGCTAAGGAAGCAGTATGGGTACAAGGACTTGTATCCGAGTTGGGTGTTGATCAAGAAGGTGTTCAGCTACACTGTGATAGTCAAAGCGCGTTATGTTTGGCTAAGAATCAAGTGTATCATGGAAGGACGAAGCACATACGTATAAGGTTTCACAAGATAAGGGAGTTAGCAGCTTCTGGAGAAGTCTTATTGGAGAAGGTGCATACGTCAGAGAATCCAGCTGACATGTTGACCAAGTCTGTTACAACGGAGAAGTTCAAGCATTGCTTGAATCTGCTCCGTGTTTGCCAATGCTAAGAAGCAATGGAGGTTCCCCCAGAAGATAAACGGGATAAGGAGTTTTGTAGAGATTTTTCGTCAAGGTGGTGTTTGTTGCATCTGTGTGTCTTAAATCTCTGTTGTACCAGTAAAATGCCCAGCACTCGTGGGTCGGACGTTATCAAGGTTGACATCTGGGGGTGCGGGGGCCGTAGGCCCCCGCGGTACGGTATGCCTTTTCGGTTTAGGAAAGTTACTATTTCTATTGGGAAAAGGAAATCGGGTTTTTTGAGGCTGTATAAATATGGGTCTAAGGGTTTGTAAATTAACATCACATCATTAATAAGAAACCCTAAACGGGTATTTGCCTCAATACGTTTTCTTCTCTATTCTTCTTCTAACCTAAGAAGGCTGTTCTCAACAGTTGCTTATATTGTTTAATATTCTGAGGGCCAGCCAACCCCATGGGGAATAAGTATTTGGCTGTGCGCATCTTTCTTGAAAACAAAAGCATCTTCCTTCTCGATTCTCAGCATCTACGAAATATTCATACTTCCACTTGACAATATCCAACGGCTTAGCATTCCTCTCTCTTCATCCGACGGTCCATGTTTCATGTTCTCTCCTCTATCTCTCTTATCACCTTTATATAAACCACCTAACCAATCACCTCTTTGCTTATCATCAAGACAACAAGAAAAACATGGCCACTTTGGATTCTCCATTAGAAGCGTTGGCTTTCGAATACGTTAGCTTCGGTGTTCTTGCCATCGTCAACAATGTCTGGACATGGATCGCTGTCGTGACGGCAGCCGTCAGCTTCTGGAGGATGAGAGTCACCACCATTGGAGACGACGGCCGTCATGGATGTGGCTTGTTAGAGGAACAAACCGCCTCGAAATCTGAACAAGAACCACAAGAAGTAGCTGGTCCGGTTAAAGAAACGGCGGTGGCTCGAGTGGAGGAAACGGTGGTTACAAAAACGGAGGTTTGGGAGACGTTAATATGCGATGACGGAGTGACAAAAGGGAAGATGACTATGTACTACGAGGTAGACGTTGACGGAGGGAGGGGTGTTGACGGAGAGTTAACGTCCGCTGTTAACTATGGAGGTAGTTTGGGTGATTGTGAAGAGTGGTGGGAGAAGTGGGAAAGAGTGGTGAAGATGAGAAATGGTGATGAAGATTGGTACCGTTACGTGGACTTGATGGTGATAAACGGAAGTGTCGTAAGATTATGGGATGACAAAAGGAGCCTGTAACGGCTGAAGGTGTCTACTACATTATAGATACTTCAAAACTTGTTGGTTTTAAGTATATTATTTTTTGGTCGATTATTTTTGCAATTTGTAGATAATTTCTCGCAAACAAGACCAGGAGCTCTTGAATTAGAATAAATCAGTATCAAGTATTGTTGCTACCAGAAGCGTTGCTGGGCGAACATTTGGACACAAGTATATTAACGCTTCTTAAGCCCACCAAAACTTGACTACATATATACACTTTGGTTCATTAAAACTTGACTACATGCATGCATTTGTTCGTGTTGGTATATGGAATGTTAATAAAAAAAAAAGGTACTATAGACTTTATTGTATGCGTAGTTTTCATTTTTAGTTGAAGTACTGGTAAGTTAAACTTACTTACCATAATTCATAACTTAGAAGATAAACTACATACACTTACAACTCATAAAGTAAACTGTGTACATACTCATAACAAAAATTGACTAAGATCATTCAAAGGCGAATAAAACTAACTCTCCAGCATCATAACATACAGATTACAAGTACTACACACAACTAGTCCTTCATCATCATGAAAACAATGGAACCCACTCACATGATATATGATGATGAATTGTCACAACAACAAGTTTGTACTGTTGGTTTCATGTTCCCATTTTAAGCTTGGACATTTCCAACAAGTTACTTAACGCCGTCCATGTAGCCTTTCTTCATCAACCAATGTAAACTAATCATTTTTTTTTTGAATTATACATAAATATCCCGACTCCACAGAAGTGGTACAGACTAATCATGTGTTATCACGTGTCGGTCTCATGTCCATGATACCGAAATGTTAATTCATCAGTAGTCGAAATTCGAACCCTGATGACTTTACCATATTGAGTTTTTACCCTTAAATTAATCATTACCAGACCACAAATCCTAGTTACTAATCAAAAAAATTGTTACGTCCATGAAGTTATATTACCCACGCATTTACAAAACCTTCTTCCAATATGATCATTTAATCGAGATTTCATAATCATTGAGGATTGTCAGAATAATACGTAGATTAGATACCATGTTTGTCTAGCGGTAAATCAATCGAGGTCAATTTTTGGAATTTTTCTTTTCCTCTATACCTATCTATACATGCTTTTATTTTATTTTATTTTTATTTTTGTTTGAGGAATGAGTCAAGGAAATTGGAGCATACAAGACAAATCTGTAGAACTTGGATACTGCACTGTCTTGAGATGTGTAGGTGGAAGAAACCATGGAACTCATGGCACAAGATCAAGCATGATGCTAAGACCATGATCAAATGGATCACTTTAATTAAGCTATGCTTTGACACATTCGTCTTGATGTGTATCTCTAAGAAAATAAACAGATGAAGATGGGACGTTTTCTGTTAAGTGGGTCATTCCAGTTCAACTGGGACATCTTTACCTTTTTCTTTCACTAGACTTAGGGAAACATCGTCTGAATTATTAGAGGAGGCTTTCACACAAAATAAATGAGTGGAGGAGAAAATTTAGCATAGTTTAATTTGGTGTTATTTGATCACCAAATGAATGTTGATATATAATTAAAGTAACTGTTTTTAATCAAACTCCAGAATATATAAACTTTCTATTGATCTGACCTAAGTTTAATTCGTTGTATACGTAACAGAGTTTACTCTGAAATGATATCACGAGCTGAGCAAAATAAATGGCAGATAAAAAGTTCGACTCTGTAACCTCTTTTGTCAGTTCATAGCAAATGTGGCCCAATCTTCTGAACCCTCTTTTAAATATAATTGGCCACTAGTGTCTAGTGACCAGTCCGCCAATAATTCCACATTGTTTATCTGTTTCTGTCGTTACCTCTTTACATATGTTGGATCATTATTATCATTCACATGTTATTAATTTATCTATATGCATTGGACTGGACAGTCTTTATTTGTCACTGGACTCGCTACTGTAATTTGTGGTGCATTAAATTTTACAGATTTTCCCCATAATCAAGAGGTACATTCACCATCCTACCCCTTATCTTATGCATGTACCACGCAAATAAAATGAAATATCTTAGGGTACTTATGTAATAAAACCATAAATAAGCTATAACGTTGAACGACCTACCACTTTAAATTCTTACCAACCAGTCACCGCTCTCCTTTTTTCATTTACAGAGATAACCCTAACTTGGTCACTCTCTCTCACTCACACTCTAGTTCAAACAATGGCTCCTCCACATAAGCTCTTTCTCGCCGCCATTCTCTCCGCCGTCATCGTAGCTACCACCACCGCATATGGACCTAATAGCGCTGCCGAAGATATCGTACATTCCTCCTGCTTGCACGCGAGCTATCCATCTCTATGCGTCCGTACGCTCTCTACCTACTCCGGTCCAACCATCACGAACCGTCGCGAGCTAGCTCAAGCCGCCGTCAAAATAAGCCTCTCCCACGCTCAATCCGCCGCGAAGAAACTCGCGGCCGTGAGAGAAACCGTGGGGAAGAAACGCGTGAAAGCGGCGGTTGTGGACTGCGTGGAGATGATTGGAGACTCGGTGGACGAGCTGAGCCGCACGCTAGGCGTCTTGAAGCATCTCCACGCTACGGGCGTTTCGGCGAATGAGTTCAGGTGGCAGATGAGCAACGCGCAGACGTGGGCTAGTGCGGCGTTGACGGATGACGACACGTGTCTCGATGGGTTTAAAGGGGTCGAGGGTAAGGTGAAAACGGCGGTGAAGCATTGGATGACGAAAGTGGCGAAGGTTACGAGCAACGCGCTTTACATGATCAACCAGCTAGGTGAATCACGTGGCGTGCCCCACGTAGTACGTTCTTGATGTTATGATGTGCTTGTCCTAATGGACAGTTATGATTTGGTGTTAGTTTTTATCCGTGTATGCATTTCAAGTTTTCTACTATATAACGAAGAGATACATTGTCCTTTTAAGTAGTTCTGACAATGGTATACTAAATAAATGATTTCTTACTTTTCGGACGATATGTCACTATATCGTATTACGTGGTTCCGTTCGGATTCGATTAGCATGTGATTTTGTCTTGACATGAAACTAAAATTAAGAGTTTTAAAAGACTTAAACTAAACGAGAATTATATATGTAAAGAAGCGGTTTGGTCTGAGCTAATGCTCATAAAACAAGGGCTTTAAGTGGCAACATTTTTTCTTTAAGGATATATTTTTTTTAGTTAAAAATGTAGTTACATTTAAAATGCATATTTTCTTGATATGTTTTAAGCCTCATATGACTTTGGGCGGCAAGCATCTCCATTAGTGAGACTAATGAAGACACGCTTTCCAATGCAAACAATTAATTTTTTTTTTTTCGTTAGATTTAAAAAAAGAAAAAAAAAATGAACCGAACCAATCGTGGGCCACCACGTTGTTGGGCCCGAATATGGTCCGGTAGCTGATCTTCACTCAATAAAAGATGGTAATGGGCCGGGACAGGCCCATCGCAGACTCGAGCCTAAAAAGAGCCGGAGGCTGAAAGCTAGGGACTCTAACTAAGGAGGTCACGACGAAGGGGAAGCTCACGTCACAACAATAAGAAGCGCATGACCCGGTCAAAGGGAAGCTGTTGCAGATTCCACCTCAAGCGGAGAGGATCTCGGAGACCAGTTGCAAACAACCTAAAGAAGTCCGAAGCTATAAAAAGAGAAGGTCGAAGACTAAGAAGAGGATCCAACTCATATTTTCACTCAACATTCACCAAAACATTCTTATGATAATACTCTTGTAATCTTTATATTCATCGTGAGATACATCTTCTTGTAACCATCCCATTTTCTATTATATCAATACAAATCGAAGTTCATTCATCAAGTTCTTACGGGATTCAGCCCGCGATAATCTTTCCCTAACCTTTCCTAAACATAAAACCTGATTTAAATCTAGGTGTGAGTTTAATCCTTCACAATTGGCGCCGTCTGAGGGGACGAAACTACCGAATCCCTTACTCTAACTCGAGGATGAACCCTACTGATCAGACAACAACCCCGTCTGACCTTAACCTCCCGATTCAGAGCGATGGCTCACCGAATGACGGAGGCTCTAGTCTCGTAATCACAGAGCCTCAACGTGGCGACCACCGATCTGGGCAACAGCTTCCGGTTGATGCTCGAACGAGCCAAACTACAACCGGAGTTACTAACCCGAGGTCATTAGGTGGAAACACCTCCGAGCTCCCGGTTACCGAGAATCCTCAGCAGCAAGCCATTCCGAATCAAACGGAGGCTCAGCTCTCTGAGATCCGCCAGATGATGTTACAATTAGTAGACCGAGCTCAGGAAAGTGAGCGCACGATGCATCAGCTGGCTGTACGTCAACAACGATTCGAAGAGATAACTAGATCTCTAAACGCAACAACCCAACCACCGCAACGTCAAGCTCCGGGGGCCATCTTCCATGATCGATTAACCGATCCCTCATTTCCCCGAGCACGTTTAAACTTTTCCCCTGATAGCACTGCCCCTGAAGGACGCGGATCTGCTTTCCAGACACCTCATACTGGAACAGTTCCCGTATTCAATCCACCTAACGCCAGTGCTATGGGAAGTAACGTAGCGACAACCAGCTCCACACCCGGTCAGGTCTCTGACAGAAGTAATCAGTTACCTCCTCCGCCACCTGATCCTAGGTCCGGAGCAGGAATATCCTTCCCATCTGGAGGCAGAGCGTCAGCTTCGGTTTATCAAACTAGAAGCTCGGTCCCGAATGAGGACGGTTATCAAAGGATAAACTCCGATAACCCAAGAAATGTCGAGCGACTTAGCCCACTAACCGCATGGGAAGATGCGCCAACTCGATTCCGTCGGGAACCTACTCATCGGGTACCTGCGAACGATCCAAATATCCTTCCATTTGAAGGACCTGAAGCTATCCGTAGATATATGGAGAGAACTCACGCAGCTCTCCAGAAATTGGGAGCTCAAGTCCATAAAGCTACGAGTTCAGCTCCCGAAATCGATAGCTTAATCGAAGAAACCCGTGGAACTCCGTTCACGGACAGAATTGCCAGCTCTCACATAAGAGATACCCGAAAAATCAGAATTCCTGAGTATGATGGGACCTCCGACCCGAAGGCCTACTTGAGAGCTTTTCGATTGGCAATTGTTAAAGCCCATTTCACTCAGGAAGAATGTGAAGCAGGTTACTGTAGAACATTCGCCGAAAATTTGGTCGGAACAGCCCTGGAGTGGTTCTCCGGCCTCGAACCAGCCTCGATAGACAACTTTGACCAATTAACCAACGCCTTTATGAAGCAATACTCAACCCATATCCGGAAGCAAGCCTCCGAGGCCGACCTTTGGAAAGTCAGTCAAGGTATGGGAGATTCATTACGAGTCTACATTGAGAAATTCAGGGCAATAAGAACTAAGCTATCGAATCCTAACGACCTAGTCGCCATCGAGGCCCTTAGGAGAGGTCTGTTCTATAGATCAAAATTCTGGTCAGAGTTAACACTCAACGCTCCTCCAACTATCGATGACGCTCTTCATAGAGCCACCAAATATATTGCTTTGGAGGAGGAGACAGCTGCACTGGATAAACTCCACAAGAAACCACAGAATCATTCGAAAAGTGACTCCTCCGAGACTAAGGGACCTCATAAAAAGGGTAACCCTCGAAGTAATCAAACTCAAGGAGAACATTCCTACGCAATCGAGGAAGACAAGGAAGAGAAACCTGTTGCAGCTGCAAATAAAACTCCCTGGTCAAAAGGCTTCGATAAAGGCAAACATTGCTCTTATCATGATCGCGAAGGACACTCAACCGAAGAATGTTGGGACCTCCAACGCCAGCTGGCAGCTAAATTCGCAGCCGGAGAAATAAAGGGCGTGGACCTTAAAAAGCCGCCACCTTATCAGAAAAGAGGTTCCAGGGACATTTCCCCGAAACGCGAGAGGTCACCTGAGAAGGAAACCGATTCGCCACCTCCAGTTCCCAAAAAAAGAGTCGACATGATTCTTGGGAAATTCCCCCAAGGAAAAAGTTTACAAGTCGAAGCTCTCTTGAGCAAACCCTCCCATCAATCGAACCCCGACTCGAGGGTGGACTGTATCCTTGGAGGATCAGACATATGTCAAGACTCCGTCAATTCCATTAAGAATCACGTGCGGAAGGCTGTGTCTAACACTGGACCTAAGCCTCCTAATCCTGAATCCAACACTAAGATTTCTTTCTGGGAGAGCGAGACCTCAAACCTTGACAGACCTCACGATGATGCGTTGATAGTCACCCTGAACATCGCAGGATACGAGGTTCCCAAGCTCATGATAGACACAGGAAGCTCTGTCGACCTCATTTTCTATAACACCCTAAAAGGGATGGAAATAGACGACTATGAAATTATTGGCCAAAAAGCTAATCTCGTAGGCTTCTCCGGAGAAACAGCTACCTCATTGGGAACAATCAAGCTCCCAGTCATAGCTGGCGGAATAATGAAAATGACCAACTTAGTAGTCATCGATAGACCTTCCCCGTTCCACGCGATTTTGGGAAGACCTTGGATCCACAAAATGAAGGCAGTAGCCTCAACGTACCATCAGTGCGTAAAATTTCCAACACCCGAAGGGATAGCTACCATACACGGTAGCCAGAAGATATCCAGGATCTGCTATTTGGGAGGATTCGAAATCCACCAAAAATCCCCCCAATAGCAATTACAGATCCAGAAAGGTCGCGAAATGCAACAAAATATTCGAGGTCCCCTCAGGAACCTAACCGAAAAAGTTTGCATCGACGACTCAAATCCTGAAAGACAGGTGAGCATCGGGTCCGAGCTACCTCTTGAGACAAAAAAGGAGCTCATCGATTTTTTGAAAAGCAATGTCAAAACCTTTGCGTGGTCCACCAACGACATGAAAGGAATAGATCCGAACGTCACCACCCATAAGCTAAAAGTTGACCCTACTTTCAAACCGATCAAACAGAAGCGTCGTAAGCTAGGTCTCGAAAAGGCTCAAGCTGTTAACGACGAAGTTGACCGACTTACGAAAGCTGGGTCCATTCGGGAGGTACATTACCCCGACTGGTTAGCTAACCCAGTAGTGGTAAAGAAGAAAAACGGGAAGTGGAGAATCTGTGTAGATTTCACAGACCTAAACAAAGCTTGCCCTAAAGACAGCTTCCCGTTACCTCACATCGACCGCCTAGTTGAAGCAACAGCTGGCCATCGACTCCTATCCTTCATGGATGCCTTCTCAGGATATAACCAAATCATGATGGTTCCTGAGGACCAGGAGAAAACTGCATTCATAACCGAACGAGGAACCTATTGTCATAAGGTTATGCCATTCGGATTAAAGAACGCAGGAGCTACCTATCAAAGGCTAGTAAATAAGATGTTTGCTGGACAACTTGGAAAAACCATGGAGGTCTATATCGACGACATGCTAGTCAAATCCTCAGCCGGGGAAGATCATATCTCCCATTTAAGGGAATGCTTCGATATCCTGAACAAGTACGATATGAAGCTCAATCCCACTAAATGTACTTTCGGGGTACCCTCAGGCGAGTTCCTAGGCTATCTCGTAACCGAAAGAGGCATTGAAGCCAACCCGCAGCAGATAGCAACCTTCCTAGAAATGCCGTCACCTAAGACGACCAGGGAGGTGCAGAGACTGACTGGACGAATCGCGGCGTTGAATCGATTCATATCCAAGTCTACCGATAAATGTCTCCCATTTTACAAGCTTCTAAGAAATAATAAGAAGTTCTTGTGGGACGAGAAATGTGAGGAAGCCTTCAAGCAATTGAAAGCTTACCTCTCCGAACCTCCGATCCTATCTAAACCAGTAGTAGGAGAGCCATTGTACCTATATCTCGCTGTATCAACTGCTGCAGTCAGCGGCGTTCTAGTACGAGAGGAACAAAATGAACAAAGACCTGTCTATTACACCAGTAAAAGTTTGATAGATGCCGAAACCAGGTACCCTGCGATGGAAAAACTAGCTCTAGCAGTCGTAACAGCTGCCAGAAAATTGCGACCTTACTTCCAATCGCATTCGATCATTGTAATGACCTCACAACCATTACGAATGATCTTGCACAGCCCCAGCCAGTCAGGACGATTGGCTAAATGGGCCATAGAACTCAGCGAATATGATATTGAGTATAGACCTCGAGCAGCAGCGAAAGCTCAGGTCCTCGCTGACTTTATCATCGAATTGACATCCGAGCAGTTAGACTCCGAAATGGAATCTCCGAAGTGGAGCCTATACGTCGACGGAGCCTCATCGAAGCAGGGCTCCGGTATCGGTCTAAGGCTAACTTCTTCAGCAGGAGAAACCATCGAGCAGTCATATAGGCTCGGATTCAGCGCCTCAAACAACGAAGCTGAATACGAAGCACTAATCGCAGGGTTGAAGCTCGCCCTAAGCCTCGGAATCCGAGAGCTAAACGCTTATAGTGATTCACAGCTAGTAGCTAGCCAGTTTCACGGAGAATACGAAACGAGGGACGAAAGAATGGGGGCATATCTCGAAGTCGTCCAGAACCTCACTAGGCAGTTCGACAAATTCGAGCTAACGAGAATCCCACGAGGTGAGAACTCCTCAGCAGATGCATTGGCTGCTTTAGCTTCCACATCAGACCCCCTCGTAAAACGAATCATACCCGTAGAAGGAATCGAGAAACCAAGCATCGACATAGCTACTAAAGCTGAAAAAGAGAGCAAACTAAAAGCGCAACCCGAAGGTACCTGCCCTGAAGCGGTAGCTACCCAAGTTTTCACAACATTTTGGTTTCCAAAAACCAGAATATGCAGCGCAAAAAAGCATACCTCCGGGAACATAATCCAAGTCACGGAAGATATTCTTCGAAATTCAGACTCCTTAGAGCCTGATCTCGAAAATACCCCCGGGGGCACCAACTCAGACCCAGTCATCTGCAGAGTTAAAACCAGAAGCCATACAGCTCTCCAAAATTCATCTGGAGGTATTCCTCGGAATTCAGACTCCCTGGAGCCCAATCCTACCAATACCTCCGGGGGCACCACGATACCAGGTCCCGAACGGGAACCTCCCTCGTCTCTTCATAACAAAGTTGTAGGAAGAGAGGATTGGAGAATTCCAATCACGCAATACATCCTGGAGGGAAAGACTCCACCCAATAAGTGGGAGGCTCGAAAGCTCAAAGCATTAAGCGCGAGATATTGCGTGACTGAATCTGTCCTCCTCAAACGAAGCATGTCCGGACCTTACCTAAAATGCGTTCATGGCCTCGTTGCTATGAGACTCATGAAGGAAATGCACGACGGTTCCTGCGGGAACCACTCTGGAGGAAGAGCTTTAGCCATCAGAATCAAAAGACAAGGATATTTCTGGCCTACCATTATTGCAGATTGTGAGGCCTATTCCTCTTCATGCGACAAATGCCAGAGGCATGCACCGATTATACACCAACCTGCGGAGAAGCTGTCTAACATATCCGCCCCTTACCCATTTATGAGATGGTCCATGGATATCGTGGGGCCACTAGTACCATCAGGAAGTGGAAAGAAGAAGCTACGCTTCCTCTTAGTCTTAACGGACTACTTCACGAAATGGATAGAGGCCGAAGCTTTCCAGCAGGTGACCAGGTTCGAGGTCGAGCAATTTGTATGGAAAGATATCGTATGTAGACACGGCGTCCCGTACGAAATCGTAACCGATAATGGAGGACAATTCATATCCCACGATTTCAAAATATTTTGTGACAAATGGAATATCCGCCTGACCTTCTCATCACCTCGCCGACCTCAAGGTAACGGACAAGCGGAGGCTGCTAATAAATCAATACTAGCAAACCTCAAGAAACGCCTCGGAACCCAGAAGGAATTCTGGTCAGAGAAGTTACTTGAAGTACTTTGGGCATGTCGAACCACCCCACGAAAAGCTACAGAAGAAACTCCTTTCTCCTTAGCATATGGGATGGAAGCCGTCGTTCCAGCCGAAACCATTGCTGGTAGCCTACGCCGGGAACTTTGTACATCCAATCCTGCAGCTAATGATCAACTCCTAACCGACAGCCTCGATCTAATCGAGGAAAGGCGGGACCGAGCTTTGATTCGCATTCAGAACTATCAGCAAGCAATGGCACGACAGTACAATTCCAAAGTCAGGCACCGACAGTTCGCTGTTGGAGACCTAGTACTTAGGAAAGTTTTCGAAGGAACCAAAGAATCAAATGCTGGGAAGTTAGGAACCAACTGGGAAGGTCCCTACCAGATCGTCCACGTGGTACGACCTGGCGTCTACAAACTCCGAAAGGTGCGAACTGGGGTACCTGAAATCAGATCGTGGAATGCCACGAATCTTAAGAGATATTATCATTAGGTACCTAAAATCCCTGAACTACGTTAGGCTTGATCCCTTGACTGGGTACGTAGGCAACTCCGTCATGAGTGCAGCCCCAACCTCATTTCAACACTTCATTCACTACAATAAAAGGGGGCATATGTCTGACTAAAGTCACATAGCCCACGCAGCAAACGTATGATCGTTATAATACAGCAAGTGTATGATCACTATGATACCATGTATCCAACTATCAATAAAGAAATCATTTTCGATATCTCAATTCTTTAACAAAACAGGTCCCTGCAAACCTGAACCTAAGGTCTTAAAATCCTTAACAATCCTCAAGGTCTTAAAATCCTTCAAAGCAATGTCAGGTCTCGACGAACCTGAACCTAAGGTCTTAAAATCCTTCAGACAATATCAGGTCTCGACGAACCTGAACCTAAGGTCTTAAAATCCTTAACAATCCTAAAGGTCTTAAAATCCTTCAAAGCAATGTCAGGTCTCGACGAACCTGAACCTAAGGTCTTAAAATCCTTCAGACAATATCAGGTCTCGACGAACCTGGACCTAAGGTCTTAAAATCCTTACCAAATCTCCAAGGTCTTAAAATCCTTGTCAATTCTCCAAGATCTTAAAATCCTTATAAATCTTCGAGGTCTTGAAATCCTCATCAAATCACAAAGGTCCTAAAATCCTAAGCAAGTCTCAACGGGTCTTAAAATCCCACAAACAAGTTCAGGTTCCCAAGAACCTCCACCTAAGGTGTCCAGCTTAAACTTAGGTTCCTAAAAACCCTAAGCTAATCCCGATACTTCAAGAAATCCTCTTAAGGAACAAAGAAAAAACGACCAAAGTCTTCCAGACTTATTGTAAGGATCGATAATGATTAAGCTGTCATATTTCACGAATAAAGTCAAAAACTAAAAACGAAACAAGAAAACCGAGTTTGAAATTAAACAAGGGTTTAAAAGCCTCCCGAGGCTAACCAAAGATTCAGAATGCAACAGATAAAGGTTTAAAAGCCTCCTCAGGCTATAAGTTTGAGAAACAAATGAAAACAAAGCCCATCGGGCAGAAATCCTAGAAAACACGAAAGAACATCAGTTCTTAAACTTCCTTATCATCCGAGCTCTTCTCAGCTCCCTTGCCAGCTGGATCTTCCTCCTCAGGAACCTCCTCCATCTCCTTGTCGCTACCTCCAGAGGCGGTTTCGACTGGGGCTGAGTAAGAACCCACCAATCCCAAATTAGAACCGAACTCTCCGGAAAAGGAGAGGTTAAACATATTAATCTCGAAAGTACCTGAACTCTCAGAGAGTTGGGGAAGAGGGAGCTTGCCAATCGAGAAGTCCGAAACCTGAGCCTTCTCGTACGCCGCAACAGCTTCCGGCATTAGCGCCACCAAGTTATCATACTCATCTTGAGTACTCTTAATCTCACCATCCAGTATGTCCTTCAGGAGCTCGGTGTTGGCTTGAATCTCTTGGGCATGAACCAGGAGGTCAACTTCATCTTTCTTCTTGGAGAACTTCTCCTTGACAATAACCAGAATCTTGTTGTAGGCTTCAGCTACCTCCTTCTTTCCCCTCCGGACGGCTAGCCTGACCTCAGCTTCCTTGTTCTTCTGGCTGTTCTGGGATGTGGAGATCAGCTCCTTGACTTGATACTCGGCTATCTTCCGGGCAGCATCCAACTCCCCAATCTTCCTATTCTTCACCTGGAGGTCAATCAGCTGGCTCTCGATCGTCCCTTGCTGAGCATCACACTTAGAGCCAAGCCTCATCACCTCGGCTTGGAGATCCGAGATCAGAGCCCGAGTCTGGTTGAGCTCAGTCTTATTGGCCTTGACCAACTCAGTGACCTGGGCTAATTCCTCAGCGCTAGGAGCTTTGTGTACAGCGTCCTCAAACTTGAATTGAGCTCTGTTAATAGCTCCAGCCAGCTGTGGAAAACGGAAAACGATTTAGCAAAATCTTCCAAAGACAAAGCTGAAAAATGAAATAAACTTCATACCTGACCCATGTGATGAGCAATATCAACGTACTCATCCGTGTGCGTGATATTGGAGATCGAGGGGAGGGGACACCCGGGACTCTTCATGTGCCTCATCAGAGTAGCCAAACCCCACGGATCATCCAAGACCGATCCAGGCTTCGAATGAGAGAAGGTCCAGCCAACAGCTCCTCCTCTAGAGGAGGAGGAGGAAGACCTCGAAGGTCTATCAATCTGGTCGGTTCGGGACTTCTTGTTCCTCGGGGGCTCAGACTCCGGAGGGTCCCTCATTACTTGAGGATCAGCTTCAGTTATCGGGACCGCAGAAGGAAGGCCAACTTCCTGGACCTTGGGTTCCGAAGAAACGACACCTTTAGCGGGGGCAGAGCCTCCTTCATCAAGAACCTCCTTCACAGAGTCAAGGAAGGATCCCCCCTGGTTCTTGTCACTCCCTCTAGAGGAGCTGGCAGCCTTGGTCGATCTACCCCTGGAACGGAAGGAAGGTTGAATTGGCATCTTCTGTGATTGAGTCTTCGAAGAAGTGCTTGCTCCGGAGGAAACTTCGAGAATGGAATCACCTTCAGAAACTACGACATAAAAAAAAATCCATTAGTCGTATAAGACAAATCCAGGCAGTAGAAGTCATGAATTAAGAATAAAAGGTTACCTTCTAAACCAGCAACCGTCACTGAATCAGGGAAGGACGCCTGGTATCGCTCAGGAAACCTAGCTGATCCGACTCTTGAAGTGGTATAAGCCCCCCAAGTGTTAGGACTATGCTGTAGCTTCCTGTAAAGAGCTCTAGTGAGTTTGCTAGATAACTTGACAGGATCTTTGATTTCTGCAAAAGGAGTCAAAAGACAATTAGCGTAACATGACAAATAGAGATAAACATGTGAGCATATCCCTAAAAGTCCTAACCAGAAATATCTGACCACGAGTTCCTGAGGACACGGCCTATAGGAACCGTCGAAGGATCAATCTTGACATAAAAATACTTCCTACGCCAGTCATCATCACTGGCCGAGAATTTGAAAACGCCTAGCCCTGGACGACAGGGGAGATAGTAGGTACCGCTCCCGCCATCCTTGGAGGTGCTCTCCTTTATTGAGAAGAGACTCATTAACTCAGATAGCCCAACGATAACTCCTTCCTCCTTGGCTCTAGTGATGAACCCGTTTATCACTCGGATGACCGACGGGCAAAGTTGAGGAAGAGCCAGCTGGTAATGATCTAAGAGATCCAGCAAAAGGGTAGGAAGGGGAAATCTAAGGTGAGACTTGGAGATATATTTTTCATGAACGCAGAACCAACCCTCCGGAGCGGTCTCGGGGTTCTCGTTTTCAGCACAGGCTCTAACTAGATCACTCTTGCAGTGAGCCTGAGTGGCAAGATTGACAACGTCTTGACCCTTCAAGAGGGAAGGGAAGTGAGGACCGGAGGAGGCGCTCTTGCCGCCTTTCTTCTTCATCCTCTTAACTCTCGCTCCGATCGAGTCTTTGCTCTTTTTCTTCTTGGCCTCCGCCATCTTCTCACCAGCTTCCTGTTTGACCCTCATAATACGGGCGCCGGAGGCTGAGATCTGAACTTCGCCGGAACCTTCTTTTCGACTCATGATAGTAAAGGAGAAGGAAGATAGAAAGCAAAAGAAGAGAATCGATCTAAGGCAGAATCTCAGAGGGAAGTTCAGGATGAAGAACTAGCTTGATCGAGAAGCAGATATAAAAAAAATGAATGACAAAAAAAACGGTAAAATAAAGGAAAGAGGGTGAGTTACCTTAGAAACCGTCGAGAGGCGTGGAGGAAGTGGAGAGACAAGTAGTTAATTCTCTCAGCTTTATATCCCATCACGTCTCGAAAGTCGGGAATTAAATTTCAAACTCGCTTTAATCTAAAGCCGTCGATTTAATCAAAGATAAATTACAGCCATCTGATCGGATAAGAGTAAATGCGGTTGAGATAGCTAGTAATCATGATCTCAACAAGAGAATCTAGCTTGGGCGGCTAAGTTTAGCTCCCGAGAATAACGATACCTAATCTCGAGAGCTGGGGGCAACTGTTGGGCCCGAATATGGCCCGGTAGCTGATCTTCACTCAATAAAAGATGGTAATGGGCCGGGACAGGCCCATCGCAGGCTCGAGCCTAAAAAGAGCCGGAGGCTGAAAGCTAGGGACTCTAACTAAGGAGGTCACGACGAAGGGGAAGCTCACGTCACAACAATAAGAAGCGCAGGACCCGGTCAAAGGGAAGCTGTTGCAGATTCCACCTCAAGCGGAGAGGATCTCGGAGACCAGTTGCAAACAACCTAAAGAAGTCCGAAGCTATAAAAAGAGAAGGTCGAAGACTAAGAAGAGGATCCAACTCATATTTTCACTCAACATTCACCAAAACATTCTTATGATAATACTCTTGTAATCTTTATATTCATCGTGAGATACATCTTCTTGTAACCATCCCATTTTCTATTATATCAATACAAATCGAAGTTCATTCATCAAGTTCTTACGGGATTCAGCCCGCGATAATCTTTCCCTAACCTTTCCTAAACATAAAACCTGATTTAAATCTAGGTGTGAGTTTAATCCTTCACACACGTGTCGTGGGGCCCACGAAACTCTGATGATATCGTCTCTTCTAAATGAGACTGCAAGGGACAGGTTCAATCTTTTTGATATATTATAATACTTTTTTTTTTGGAGTTTGCGCACAAACCTCTAATGGAGGTGTTCTTAGAGTAACTGACGTTGGAGAAATGGAGTTCTGAAGCAATAATGGGCCATTGACAAATTGTATAGTCAAAAATGAACAACCTGGAACTCATTTACTTGCATGTTTGATTTTAATTTGCATGACTATGTTTGTCTGGTCACGAAGATTGAGACGTGTTTGGTTATTTTTTTTTAAGTCTTTGGTTTGGAGAGGATAACTTTTGAGCTGACGAATCTGGTAAACAGTGGAGGAGAAAATCATACGGTTTGAATAACGATGCTTCCGTATTCGTCGTCGTTGGGTTTGTGGGCTGGGACAAAATCAAACACATCAAAGACTTCTACGTAGTGCCGCAAAATAACAAGACTAATACCACAAAACGCAACACCATCATGTACCCGCTATATTACATCAATAATTGCAACCACTGGTGCTTGTAATCGATCGGTCCACCACCATATTATTATCAGGGGTCGATTCAACGTTATCGGAGGTCCTACTCATTAAAACTTGTAGCCCTTTTGTTTTGTTATTGAAAAAGCATAAATTGTGCTAACCGTTGAACAACTGGAAATAGCCTCCTTGCATCTTTCCACCACCTTGAGAATCATCTGGCAGGTGCGCCGATTGGATAACTTGACTAGTCGGTCCATGCTAGGGGTGTCCATGTCGGTTCATTTTTTTCGGTTTTTCGGCTTTTCAGTTTAAAAATATATAATTACCATATTAAAATTATATTTACTTTAATTTAGTTTGGTTTATATACCTTTTTCGATTTATTCAGTTTATACCAAAAACCATAAATATATTAATATATTATAATGTTTTGTTTATTTTACTTTATATGATTAGATATCTATAATATATCACGAACATCTTTCTGTTTTTAAATATTTTGTCTTTTTATTTTTTATTCTTTAAATAGTTAGTAAACATATAAATTTAATAATAGTAACAATTTATAATGTAAAAATAAGAAAAATAGCAATCCATAAACTATTAAATTAACTAAATATTAGCACACATATATATTATATTTGTCAACAAAAAAGTAAAAATTTAAACTTTTTAATTTGATAAAAACAAAAAATAAATTTCAACTTAAAATAAAATATTAAATTACAAAATTAACTAAGTATGAAGATCATATAACTAAAATAATTTATGTATATATTATTAGTTATATTATATAACTTACATTTAATTTTACTACTATATTTTTATTGATCAATTTATTCGGTTAAATCGGGTTATATAACAAACTATATATCCATATACTTGCGATTTTTTAAATAACATTTATTCGGTATATATCCAGTATTATCAAATCCAAACCAGTTTTTCTATTTTGGTTCAATTTTATTTTTCTAACTTTTTGTCATCTTTGATTCGGTTTTACTTATATCAGTTTTACCGGATTGAACATCTCTAGTCCATGCATAATTTTTCTTTTTTATTTTCCAGATTAGATCGGACTGTCTTGTAAGTATTATAGCTGATTAATACTCAGTAATTTTTGCGAGGATCAGGAGAAAGAAAATGCACAGCATAGATAAAAAGACCAAAGCAAAGAAGACGGACTGAAGATAATAAAATCCACTGCAATTTCGAAGAAACTTTTAAGCTACTGTCCAGCCTATAAAGGTTTAGTCGAGTTTTGTCCATGGCCATGATCCCAAGTCGTCGTGGCAAGATACATCCTCTAGCAATAGTCATTATCACGCCGACACAAACAATACATTTATCACCACTTATTTTAAACTAGAAGTTCATCTGACCTAATGTGATATAAAAATCTACCTTTTGATCTAAATAGGATGACCCCAGAAAGTTTATTATCGGTCATAAATTGGAATTTGATTCAAAATGTGTTTGATAAAAATCATGATTATAAAGGAGCGTGTTGAGATTCTATAGCAAAAGTTGATAAGGATATGTAAGAAACTTATAGTTAATTCACATAGTTAAGTCACTTAACACCGGTTAATTTTAGATTAGAAGTTTATTTAACTTAATGAAGTTTATTGAATCACTTTGTCTAAGTGTAAAACATAATATATTCAGGAAACAATAGAGACAATACGGATAAAAACTCTAGATGGTCTTCCATTTAAATTGAATGAAATTCTTTCTTTGTATTTTTTCTACAAATCAATAAATTCGTATATAAATCTTCCTATATACTAGTTGGTGATTATTGCGATGTTTTTCTAAAGTACAAATTGTATGCAGTTGCACGCATTTATTTTTTTCTTAACGAGGTTGTGGAATGTACTTGATGTTAAATAGAGTTAAGTCAGTTGACTAATCCAAGTCCATTTTGAAAGAGATTTGGTAAATGTCACCAATAGGCCTAGTCACCAAACAGCAATTATAGAGCCAATGTAAAATGGGGTGTGAGTGCGACCACGTCAGGTGAGATTTGCTGTGAGAGGCCCTTCTGTATTTTTGTTTTTAATCCATACTTTTTAATCATGATATTCAATCAATTTTATAATCGACCTATTAGACGAATACATTTCTTTCTTTCTTTGAGGTAACGTAGATACAAAAAAAACGTTGATACAACCTTCAAGTCAAATCAATTATGAATTATTTTAACTGACGCAGTCGGAAATCACAAAGGTTTAGCAAACACTAATCCTTAGGTTAAAATCAAGTTCTCAAGCAAGAACTTGAATTATAAAGTTCTGGAATCCACCAGAAAAGATAAAAGTTTGAAACTTCTATTGATAAGATTAATAAGAATGTCTAAAACAGAATATCTAAGACTCTCTTATATAGAGATAGTCTAAATCATAAAAAAAGAAAACACCAAATAAAAGAAAAACCAAATAAAAGGAAAACTTCTAGAAAACAATAGATTAGGAATACTAAGATTCTCCAACGTCAGTCTCCTCCACCTCGAAAGAACTCGACCCTGAGTTCTCTTCTTGATAAAGAACACCATCAGCATGGTACTCGTAGATGTCAGCCACATTGAATGTATTAGAAATGTTCATGTCTTCTGGAAGTGCTACCACATAAACATTATCATTTATCTTCTGCAATATCTTGAATGGCCCATATTTGCGAGGCTGTAGCTTGCGATATGTGCCAACCGGGAATCTTTCTTTCCGTAGAAACACCATCACTTCATCTCTTTCTTTGAAAACCTTAACTCTTCTATGCTTGTCTGCTGCTTCTTTATTCTTTTGACCAGTTGCTTCTAACTTCGCTCGAACGGCTTCTTTAGTTGCTAAAATATCCTCTGCTATAGCCTCAGCTGAGATACTAACTCCAGGAGCTTTAGGCAATTTAACCAAATGGACCACATGCTTCGGAATAGAAGTATAGACCAAAGAAAAAGGTGATTTCCCTGTAGCTGAATGCACGGCACTGTTGTAAGCAAACTCTACTTGAGGTAAAGCTAGATCCCGTTGTTTCGGTTTATCTCCACAAACACTTCTAATCATATTCCCCAAAGTTATGTTTGTTACCTCGGTTTGCCCATCGGTCTGTGGGTGAGCAGTAGAACTTCGCTTCAAGCTGGTTCCAAACATCCTCCAAAGTGTAATCCAGAAGTGACTGAGAAACTTGGTATCTCTGTCTGAAATTATTGTCTTAGGAACCCCATGAAGACGTACTACTTCCCGAAAAAACAACTTGGCGATGTTAGAGGCATCTGCAGTCTTCTTGCAGGCGATGAAATGCGACATCTTGGAGAATCTATCAACGACCACAAACACAGAATCGACGCTTCGCTGTGTACGAGGCAAGCCTAACACAAAATCCATAGACAAGTCTTGCCAGATATCTTCTGGGATCGGTAATGGCATATAAAGACCAGTGTTCTGAGATTGTCCTTTAGAAACCTGACAGACATAACACCTTTTAACTATAGCACCCGCATCTCTCCTTAAATGTGGCCAATAAAACCTTGCTTCCAAGCTAGCAATGGTCTTGTCTCTTCCCAAATGACCACTAAGGCCGCCACCATGCAAATCTCGAATCAACTTTTTGAAATCGTCTAGAATTTCTAACACTTCACGTGGAGTAGACGCCTCCTCTGTTACGGCGCTCACCACCCCTTTAACCACTAAGGGATAAAAACATTGTGATTCCTGAACATCCCCATCAAACACCTTGTCGTCATGTGTCATAACCAAGAAGCTTGACTTCTTTTCCTTTGCACTGTTACAGAGATCCTTAACAGGTGACATGGCAATTTTATGATTGCCCCACGTAAACATTATCACATTGTCTCGACCTCGGTATGTGATATCATTATCATACTGCCAAGGTCGACCAAGAAGAATGTGACAAACATCCATGTCAAGGACGTCACAAGTGATCTCCTCCTTATAGTGTTTACCTATAGATATGAGAACTTTGTAAGTCATGCTAACTCGAACTTGTGATCCTCTCTTTACCCAACCAAGGCCGTACGGCTTCTCATGACGGGTCGTGGGTAACT
This sequence comes from Raphanus sativus, assembly GCF_000801105.2. Classification (NCBI taxonomy): domain Eukaryota; kingdom Viridiplantae; phylum Streptophyta; class Magnoliopsida; order Brassicales; family Brassicaceae; genus Raphanus; species Raphanus sativus. The sequence goes on along the minus strand of NC_079517.1, from coordinate 6,531,911 downwards.
TAAGATACTCCACCAGCTTCTGAGAAACTAAATTTTATGAGCTTCCATTATCCACAATCACATTACACACCTTGTTTTGAATAGAACAATGTGTTCTAAACAAATTCTTACGTTGGCCTTCTTCTTTAGATGACAACAAGACTCGTTGCAGTACAAGGTTTATCCTCTCTCCGGATTCTTCTTCAGCGAATTCAGCTCCCTCATATTCTTTATTCCCAGCGAAATCCTCTTCATCCTCTTCATCTTCTTCTTCTATTATAGCGACTGTTTTCCGACTAGGACAAACATTGGATTTATGACCATGTCCTTGGCAACGGAAACACTTGTCAAGAGAAGGCTTAGCATAAGAATTGTTCTGTCTCTGAGCTGGTGTTTTGTTCTGTTGTACAGCATTCGAGCTACTAGCTCCTTTGTTTCCCGGGTTGGAGTCTTTATTGGCTACGCTCTTTTCTTTCTCACTCGTGGGTTCAAAACTGGTCTGAGCCGTGTTTCTTCTAAATGTTGAAAACCCTCGTGATGACTTCTCTATTAGCTCGGTTTTCATCGCTAGACCGGAAGCTTCCTGCACGGTCCATACGGTTTGTAAACCCATCTTTCCTTGGAGAGAACCTTTTAAACCGCTGATGTACCTAGCCACCTTTTGATTCTCTGTTTCGCCTAACTCATTGCGTTCAGAGAAACGCAAGAATTCAGCTATGTATTCAGTCACCGTTCTGTTTCCTTGAACACAATCGAGATACATCTTGTAAAGAATCTGTTCATAATCTTCCGGTAAGAATCGCTCCAGCATTAATTGCTTCATTCGGCGCCAGGTCCTTACTGGTCCCCTCCTTTGTCTCTGCCTTTGGACAACGAGTTTATCCCACCATACTGCAGCCGTCTTCTTCAATCTAACTGCTACCATCTTAACTTGTTTACTCTCAGGAACACCCATGACATCAAAGAATCGATCAACATCAATTTGCCAATCAAGGAACTCCTCCACTCCCATAGTTCCATAGAACAATGGAATATCGGCCTTCACCCGATAATCATGATTGTTTTGTTGGTATTCTTCAGCTAGTTCTTCTTCTGATCCTTCATCTGAACTAGAATTATCAACAACAACATCACGATTGTTTCTACCTTGCTGACCCCGAATTCTTTCTCCACCTCTTTGACCGGCGTTATTAACCTGATTGGGATAAGCCGCAACCTGATTATTTAACGCTGTTACCAGATTTGCCAATTGAGCAGTTACAGCAGTTAGATTTGTAGTTGCCTCCCTTAATCCTTCTGCAAAACCCTCGAAGTCGGCTCTGGTTACTGGTTGATCACCCATGGCTGATCAAGCTTCGAAAAGAGAAGGAGAAGACCTTGCTCTGATACCACTTGACGCAGTCGGAAATCACAAAGGTTTAGCAAACACTAATCCTTACGTTAAAATCAAGCTCTCAAGCAAGAACTTGAATTATAAAGCTCTGGAATCCACCAGAAAAGATAAAAGTTTGAAACTTCTATTGATAAGATTAATAAGAATGTCTAAAACAGAATACCTAAGACTCTCTTATATAGAGATAGTCTAAGGAAAACACCAAATAAAAGGAAAACCAAATAAAAGGAAAACTTCTAGAAAACAATAGATTAGGAATACTAAGATTCTCCTACGTCATTAATACTATTACTTGTAGTATATACTAGATAGTGTCAAATGTATAAACAGAACGTTCGGTAAGTTAATAACTTAATATAGACATATAGTAGATCCAAAACTAGTTTAATTGATTTAATTTCGAGTTTTCACATAATTAGTGAAATCGGATACTAATACTTTTGTTATAGAGTGTTATTGACAAAATAAATACTACTACTTGGGAGTTCTTTTCGGCCTCAGAAGAGTCGGAACCCCCAACTCCAAAAGGTCCCACCTTCATCCAATCGGCAAACGTCTGCGTTCACGCATTCATTGCTTAGGGACACCATGTCGCTGCCACTTATTTGAATTTACATCCATGCATATATTTTATACAGTATATGTTTGTGTAAATCAATGTTCTAAACACTTCGAAAATGGTCTTATGTACCAAGTCTATATGCTACATGGTGGATCATTCTATCGTCTAATAGTATATGCTGAAACAATACATTTTAAATGACACTGCTACTTATATGACATATATACAACAACGCCAAGCATAAATCATGCTAAATGAAATATTTGCAATAGACCTCCAAAATGTTTAAGAAAAATTATAAACATATAGATCTCTTTAAAAAAAATTTAGACCTCCAATTTCTTTTTTTAAATAAAATAAGTTGAAAGTTTTTAAACCTCCAAAATTTCAGAACCGGTTCGGCACATATATAGTTTATAGGTTGTATATAATACTTAATTTTTAGATGGAAAGAGTATTACATTTAAAATCCATTAATTAGAAAACTAGTATATATTAGAAGACGGGTACACTTACTGAAAAAGAATTGATTAAGATTGTAATCTTTTTTTGGTCAACAATTAAGATTGTAATCCAAAAACCATAATTTAAAAGGGAAAAAGAGTCAGGCATTGCCTGGTTAGGTTCAACCAGTTTACTCCCTTAATTCATACTACATTCGCAATAGCGTCCATTTAGTCCAGTAACAATATTGATATTAGAATAGAATACACATGTAACCCAAAATCTCCAAATAGTATATCAATTTTTTTAAAGAAAATCAGTTTCACTTGTAAAAGAAATAGTTTTCGAATCTTTAATATGTATCCAGAGTGTGATCTTGTGTGTACCAAAACATTGTGCATAGTGCTTTCGTTCTTTGAATGTGAAGGCGGCTTCATTGATAACCAGGACGTCATCTTCAAAAACATCATAAATGGTGTGGCTCTATATCTTCAAAAACATTATAGATGCAGTCTGATAATATAGGCAGTCAAACTCATTTCTTTCCTATATCCTCTCAAACCCTATGCAACTGTTACAATAAACTGTCACCAGTAATAAAAATCTTAATGAAAAGTTCCGCTTACCAGAAAACCAACAATAAATACATTTTAATTTTCTTGTTTTTTTGTATCCAAATAAAGTTTTTATTTAAAAGGACAAATAGAGTATTATTAAGAAGTTGAATAGTGGCCAGTTTGCTAGTGAATATGTCGGCTCCTTAAGCATTAGTATTAAACATTAAAATAAAATAAATATCCCGAAAATTAAGAGAGAAAAAAAAGGCAAAGAAGGAAGAAAAAGCTAAAGGCCCTGGTGCTTTTGCAGACCTTTTGGAGTAGTAGTTGTCCTGGTCGCTGATCATCATCTCTTTCCGACAACAACTCTGATGTTCTTTCTCTCCCGTGTGATGACCTTATCTCTCTCTGTCATAAAATCTCTCCTGCTCCTCGATCTTCTTTCTTCGTTTTGATTCTCTGAAAATTAAAAAGAAAAAACGGAATCTTTCTTCGTTTTTTTTTGTTCTGTCTCGGTCTTGCGACTTAATATCTACTATTATTGGTGGTCTCTCTCTCCGCGTGTGAGAAAGTCGTGTGCTTTTGATCTCTCTCTGAGATTCCGAGAAACTGGAGGCTCTGTCTGAAGTACAAAGCAGAGATCTTGGAGTCAACACTTCAGATTACTCATTAAAAAAGAAACGACTTTTTTCTTTTTGTTCGTTTCTGCGGTGACTTTGGATTCGAAGAGTGGAGGTGTAAGAAGAACACATCAGTTGCTTCCTTTTTTGATTGTGGCGGAGAGAAAGTTTTTAGGGCTTTTTTAATAAGGTCTGTGATGATGATGAAGATGAAGATGAAGAAGCTTTTAACGCAAAGGTCTCAGCTTTTTGTATAAAGCTCAGCTCAGATTCAGATTGTTATTGGGTTCTCTGTAAAAATCATGAAAGCTCCTTCATCAAATGGAGTTTCTCCAAATCCACTGGAAGGTTTGTAGAGAACCCCTCCCCTGCTTTGGTTTTTGTATAGATTCGGTTGTATGTCACACTTCTGTGGTTACCTGATTCGAGTTGTGTTCACTCATTTTTTTTGCTTTGGAAGTAAGCTAATAGTATTTGGTATTAAACATGCTTGTGTCTGTGGGAAGATGGGATCCAACAGACAGCTCTCTCTCATCTTGTTGTTTTGATAGTAGTTTTGAGATTCTGGAGTAATCAATCACATGTTTGTTGTTGTTTTGAGTGGCAGGAGAAAGGAGGAATATAAACTCAGAGTTATGGCACGCTTGTGCTGGACCGCTCATATCGTTGCCTCCAGCGGGAAGTCTTGTTGTTTACTTCCCTCAAGGTCACAGTGAGCAAGTATGTTTATTTCATCATTCACGGCTGATTAATAATGAATCTTCGACTCTTAATTTAATGCTGCTCTTACTTCTTTTTCTTTCTATTAGGTTGCGGCTTCAATGCAGAAGCAGACTGATTTCATACCAAGCTACCCGAATCTTCCTTCTAAGCTCATTTGCATGCTCCAGAACGTTACATTGAATGTATGGCCTCATCTCTCAACATATAAGTTTTCTTTTTTTTAGAGTAGCTAATTTATTTTGCCAATTATCGATTTTAAAAACTAGGCTGATCCTGAGACGGAGGAGGTCTACGCACAGATGACACTACAGCCAGTAAACAAAGTAAGTTTAACTTTGTGCTATTAGGTGTGTGTTTGAGGAGTAAGGCACTAATTGTTGTTGAGGATTCTGTTGAACAGTATGATAGAGAAGCATTGCTTGCCTCTGACATGGGTCTTAAGCTAAACAGACAACCTAATGAATTTTTCTGCAAAACCCTCACGGCGAGTGACACTAGCACTCACGGTGGATTCTCTGTACCACGAAGAGCAGCTGAGAAAATCTTCCCAGCTCTGGTGTATATACAATCCCCTTAGCTTCTTATTATATCTGTACTTAACTGAATCTTATGATCTCTTTATTGACTCCACTTCTTACATTTTTTTTTGGCAATATTCCGTTAGGATTTCTCGATGCAACCACCTTGTCAAGAGCTTGTTGCTAAGGACATTCATGACAACACATGGACTTTCAGACATATTTTTCGAGGTTTTATCTTGTTTTTGACAGATAGTTTAGCTTTTGTGATACGGTTCTTAGGTTTTGGATTTGTTATATATTATATCAGGTCAACCAAAAAGGCATCTGCTAACCACAGGCTGGAGTGTGTTTGTTAGCACGAAGAGGCTCTTAGCTGGGGACTCTGTTCTTTTTGTAAGGTAATATCAAATCTCTATGTGCCCATTATTGCTCTTTCGGTTATTTAATCTTGTGATGATGCTAACTCTCTTTCATTTTCAATTAAGAGATGGAAAGGGGCAACTTCTGTTGGGTATAAGACGTGCAAATAGACAACAGCCTGCGCTTTCTTCTTCTGTGATATCTAGCGATAGCATGCACATTGGAGTTCTCGCTGCAGCAGCTCATGCTAATGCTAACAACAGTCCTTTCACAATTTTCTACAACCCGAGGTGGCTGATCTTTTGTCTCCATTAAATGCTTTTTCTCATGAGCAACTTCTGAGAGAGAATACAACTGAGTATTGTATTTTGCAGGGCTGCTCCTGCTGAGTTTGTGGTTCCTTTAGCCAAGTATACCAAAGCTATGTACGCTCAGGTTTCACTCGGTATGCGGTTTAGGATGATATTTGAGACAGAAGAGTGCGGAGTTCGTAGGTATATGGGTACAGTTACTGGTATCACTGATCTTGATCCTGTGAGATGGAAAAACTCTCAGTGGCGGAATCTTCAGGTAGTTTGAAGCTTTAAACTCATGATGAATGCTAATTTTCTTCTAATTGATACGTTGCATCATTCATCTTAGCTATGCCTATTTTTCTTTTTTTTTGGTTAAAGATTGGATGGGATGAGTCAGCTGCTGGTGATAGGCCCAGTCGAGTTTCAGTTTGGGATATTGAACCAGTTTTAACTCCTTTCTATATATGTCCTCCTCCATTTTTTCGACCTCGGTTTGCTGGGCAGCCGGGAATGCCAGGTAAAGTCTTTGTACAGTTTCATTTTTTAAACATCATCTTTGAATCTCCTTAGAGACGGGAAGTTCTTCTATTGGTCTTGCAGATGATGGGACTGACATGGAGTCTGCGTTGAAGAGAGCAATGCCGTGGCTTGACAATGGCCTAGAGATGAAGGACCCTTCCAGTACGATATTTCCTGGTCTGAGTTTAGTTCAGTGGATGAGTATGCAACAGCAGAACGGCCAGGTCCCTGGTGCCGCTGCACAGCCTGGCTTCTTTCCGTCAATGCTCTCTCCATCCGCGGCTCTGCACAACAATCTCGGCGGCACTGATGATCCGTCCAAGTTACTAAGCTTTCAGACGCCTCCAGGGGGGATTTCTTCATCGAACCTCCAATTTAACAAACCGAATCCACAAGCGGCAATGTCCCAGTTACCTCAGCCGCCAACTACGTTGTCTCAACAGCAGCAGCTGCAGCAATTGTTGCACTCCTCTTTGAACCATCAGCAACAGCAATCACAGCCTCAACAACCACAGTCGTTGCAGCAACAACAACAACAACAATCACTGCAGCAGCAACAACAATCACTACTGCAGCAGCAGCAGCAACAACAACAATCGCTGCAGCAACATCATCAACAACCGCTACAGCAACAGACTCAGCAGCAGCAGCTGCAGCAACAGAATCAGCAGCAGCAAATACAACAACAGCAGCAGTTAAGATCGCAGCAACTGCAATCTCAGCCCCAGTCACATCCTCAACATATGTTGCAGCAATTTCAGATTCCGCAGAATCAGCTTTATAGTGGTCAACAAGCAGCGCAGCAGCATCAGACGCAACAAGCATCTATGCATCATTTGCAACCCCAAGTAGTTTCGGGATCAATAGCAAGCAGTGTCATCGCTCCTCCTTCTAGCTCACTTAATCAAAGCTTTCAGCAGCAACAACAGTCTACGCAGCCTCAACACACACATCGCCACATAGGTGGTAGCACTAGCCAGAGTAGTGTAATTGAAACTAGCAAGTCTTCATCTAATCTGATGTCCAAACCACCGCAAGACACACAGTTTTCACGACAAATGGAACAGCAACAGCCTTCTGGTCTTGTCCAGGGACACAATCAGCAAACACTCGTGCAGCAGAAAACTCAACAGTCACAGGTTCAACAAAGATTCCAGCAGAGTCTCTTGGAACAACCGCATTTACAGTTTCAGCTGTTGCAGAGGTTACAACAGCAGCAACAGCAACAGCAGCAGCAGCAGCAATTTCTTTCCCCGGGAAGCTCGAGTTTGCAGTCTCAGTTACTCCACCAACAGCTGCAAAGCCAGCAGTTGCAACAGCTACCTTCTATCTCACAAAGTCAGCAGTTTCCGTCGTCCTGCACTAACACTGGCTTACCCTCGTTGCAACCACCTCAAATGCTGGTGAGCCGGCCTCAGGACAAACAAAACCCACCGGTTGGAGGTGGGGCCAAAGCTTATTCAGGGATCACAGATGGAGGAGATGCACCTTCCTCTTCAACCTCGCCTTCCACCAACAACTGTCAGATCTCTTCTTCAACCTTCCTCAACAGAAGCCAAAGCGGGCCAGCGATCTTGATACCTGATCCAGCGGTTGATGTGTCTGCTAGTCTTGTCCAGGATCTTTACAGCAAGTCCGATATGCGTCTAAAACACGAACTCGTGAGTCAGCAAAAGCCCAAAGCTAGTTTAACAGATCATCAACTAGAAGCGTCTGCCTCCGGAACTTCTTACGGCTTAGATGGCGGTGAAAACAGCAGACAACAAAATTTCTTGTCTCCAAACTTTGGTCTGGACGGTGATTCAAGAAACAGTTTGTTTGGCGGAGCCAATGTTGAGAATGGCTTTGTACCTGAAACGTTGCTCTCGAGGGGTTACGACTCCCAGAAAGATCTCCAGAACATGCTTTCAAACTATGGAGGAGTGACCAATGACATTGGTACAGAGATGTCAACTTCAGCTGTAAGAACTCAATCTTTTGGCATCCCTAATGTACCCGCCATATCAAACGATCTAGCTGTCAACGATGCTGGAGTTCTTGGTGGCGGATTATGGCCAACTCAGGCTCAACGGATGCGAACTTATACAAAGGTCTGATCCCTCTTTGTGGAAACTTTGGTTTTTTTTTTGGTTTTGACAATGTTGTACTTTTTTTTCTGACAGGTGCAAAAGCGAGGTTCAGTGGGGAGATCAATAGACGTCAACCGTTACAGAGGTTATGATGAGCTGAGGCATGACCTAGCACGGATGTTTGGGATCGAAGGACAGCTTGAAGATCCGCTAACATCAGATTGGAAGCTTGTCTACGTAGATCATGAAAACGACATCCTTCTTGTCGGTGATGACCCGTGGGAGTAAGTAGAGAGAGCTATCACATTCGCATTAGACCGTTTTGAAAGTTGCATTTCTTTTTTCATAATCTTTGAAATCTTGATTTTTTTTGCAGGGAATTTGTGAATTGTGTTCAGAGCATAAAGATCCTATCATCAGCTGAGGTTCAACAGATGAGTTTAGACGGTAACTTTGCAGGTTTACCAGCTACTAATCAAGCTTGTAGTGGCGGTGACAATGGCAATGGTTGGAGAGGTCAGTATGATGATAACTCGGCCAACTCGTTTAACCGGTGAAGGCAAAAAAGAACATCCTCTCAGAGAGTCAAGAGACAATGACTCCTTCTTTTGTAATATAATCTTTTCCTCCGTTTGATAACACGTACCAAGTTTCCAATGGGCACTGTAGAGCATTTACCTGTAAAATACAATCTTCAACTACGTTTACACGAAGACTTTATTATGATGGGTGTCGTCAATGATTCTACCAACTGGTTTAGCATAAACCTCTTTGTACAAGTTAACAGTAAGAGAAAAGGAAGCAGTCAGATCAAAAACCAAATAATAAGCTCTCAAGTCTTTATTTCAGATTGTAGCTGAAGCCGTTTATGAAAAATTTCCACATATGGGGATACAAATTGCAGGTCACAAAGATGCAAACTAAGAAAGGATAGCCATCACATCCGAAGCTCTCAGGGCGATGTAGTTGGAACCATCTTTGCCCTTGAAGTCATTGCCAGCATACTTGGAGTAAAGAACTGTGCTTCCAGTCGATATTGCTAGTGGCTGACGCTTACCTTCCTCATCTAGAGAACCTGGTCCAACTGCTATCACCTGCCAAAGAAAAAAAACAGGAGATTGATTATGTATTGTATAGTTGATACTTGTGTATGAGCCATAAAGATGGACATGATAATCAATCAAAGTGTGTGCTTACCGTGCCAATAGAAGGCTTCTCTTTGGTAGTCTCGGTTAGCAACAACCCTCCAGCTGTTTTCTCCTCAGCCTCAGCAACCTAAACTCATAAATATCAAAAACCAAAACTTCATCTTGTTACTACCACTCTTCTTGCCTGTTATGATGATTAAACACAAGAGACGAACCTTAATAAAGACTCGGTCGTTCAATGGCTTGAGATCTTTGATGTCCTCCGTCTCAAGAAGGCCAACGATATCATCTTCCTTGAGAATGAGATGCTTCACATCGTTGAACTCCACTTCGGTTCCTGCGTATTTGGAGTAGATGATCTGTGCTCCAGTCTACACCAATAGAGAAAAAAAGAAAGGCATTTCAGATAAAACTTATTAACAGACAACGAAGCAAAGAAAGAAAGAGAGGTCTGAGAGGCAGTTTACAGGGACATCGATATTGATTTTGTTCTTCCCAATAGTTCTTCCTTCACCCACAGCAATGACTTCACCTCCTTGAGGTTTTGATTGAGCTGTGGATGGAAGTAAGATACCTCCCATAGTCTTCTCCTCTGCCTCCTTGGTCTTAACCAAAACTCTATCTCCCAATGGCTTAATTGAAGTGTACTGTAAACAACACAAGAAACAAGTCACAACTAAAAGAACCAGAGCTAATACAAACAGCAATCTAATATTCAAATGTTCATTCAGACCAACTAAGAATACCTTGGGAGCAACGACGGAAGCAGCTCTGACAACCAAAGAACGGAACTGAGTCTGCTTAAGGGTGCCTGGTTTCAAAGTTCCAAACTTGATGGCACTCGAAGCTCTGAGTGAGGCTAAGCTCCTAGCTGACACAGTCACTGGTGATGCTGTGAGTTGAGTCGCCGCCATTTCTGCTGTCTTTCAAACAAACATAGAACAACTCTCTCTGTTAGTAAGTAAGAAATGGAGATTTCACCACATTTCCGCAAAACCCAATTAGTTTCTCCGCCCCAAAGTTTCAACCTTTATGTTCAATTCTCGTTGTCAATTATAGAGAGAGAGAGAGAGAAGCGATTCATACCTTGAGGATAAGAGAAGAAGGGGGGCACTGTGACTTTGGAAGATAAAACCCTAAAAAGTTGCACAAGAGATGGATAGATAGACTAGAAACGGACACACAAAAGACTTGCCCTTTTTTATTGCAGCAACAACTCTATCTACAACTCTCTACCGGGTGTGCTTTACGGGTCGGGTCGGGTCCTTACCTAATCCTTTTTCACTCACTGATATTTCTTGATTAATCAAACATTTTGGGATGTTTTCTTTTAAATAATGTTTGAGATTGTTTTTGTTTTAAGTTTATTTTTTTAAGTATTTCAAAATAATTTTAAAAACGAGATTATACACAAAACAACATATTTTTCACGTCAAAAAACCATTCTAGTACTTAATAAACAACATGTTTATTGATGTAATTAATTCCAAAAATTATATAGTATTACACTAGGCAAAACAAGATTTTTTTGTGATCAGTTTAAGTCATCATATACCAAGTGATAGTTTCTTAATTATTCTTTTTTTTGTGTGATCAGTCGTTGCTTATGTAAAAAGAAGGTCGCATAAATAAACAACTCATGGAAAAATATTTAAGATATTTTTTTTTATTAGATCTTAAAATTTATTTCCACAACCTTACATCCGATCCATCTAAAAGATTACGATGAATCAAAAAAAAAAACACGAAACATAGTTCAACCAGAAAGCTATCTAAATTATTTAAGAGAATTATTGCAATCACTAGCTAGATAGCCTAGAGACACAGATCTAATCTAGCACTCAACTTCCACAAACAACCTTTTAGGTGAATCCCCACAGTCCAAAGCAGATCCAAACTTGTGGGAAGACACATTCATAGTGCAGTTTAGTTTTCCAACACACTCTTTAGCCACGATCTTCACAGCATCATTGGCTCCTTCGCATGTACCAGCCGCGAATGACCCACAAAGGCCAGACGGATTTCCGAAACTTGCGAATTTGACGGCTGAAATTGGCCGGTTATTGCAAGACAACTCCACTTTGTTGTGCTCATGAACCTTGGCACAAACTCTTCCGGTAACAACCGTCTTGAACTTCACCATTGAGGGGTCACCACCCATCTCTTCGAATAGTGTGATAGTGTTGTGTCCCTTATCATTCAAGAAGGCTCGTGGAACATGGTACCTATAAGAATTCGACCATTAAAATCTGGTAAGTTAATTAAATTACTATTACTTTCAGTCAATTGAACCATTTTATAATGAGCCAAAAGTTTGTGAAAAGTTGTAACAAAAGCATATCAAAATAAATAAAATAATTTACCATCTTTGAGTTGGTTTGCCGCACATAAAAACACATTTATCACTACCATACTCCCCACGGTAGTCACATTCGTTGGTGCAACCATCATCACTAGAGTTAAAGCTTGGCCAGTAACGTCCGATGCTCCGACCGTTGATCCAAACCTCTCCTTTTCCGAGGCCATTCAAGTCAACAATCACTGGATCTTTACCAAGAGGAGCCTTGAAATTTGCCTGAAGAAATTCTTCTGTAAGAATCTTGATTATTTGCAATATGAAATGTTGTTTAGAGAAAGATTTTTAATTGATACTAACCTTGTACCATGACAGCATACGATCAGCTGGTAACTTTTCGTTTGACCATTTAAGATTGCGGTGACCAGCAGATTTAATGCTGAAAAGTTTATGGTTGAATCCATGCAAACCAATCTTGTAGTCCCATTGATGCTTCGATATATCTTTCTCGATTGTTTCTTCTCCTTTGTATCCAACTAATTTCACAGGACCATTGATTCCAGTTGGACCGCTCTCAAAGAATGGTCCATAATTCTATAACACAATAAGACCACAATTTCAAATTTTCACAATTTTTTTTTTGGATATCATCCATACATTTATATGGTTTCGTTTTTTTACCTGAAGTCCAACGGAAACGCTGAGAAGTGCAAGGTGATTAGTCCCGTGAACGAGGTTGACCTTCTTCTCAAATCTGTAATCGAATTTATTGTCCCTCACGATTTGGTGACCTACGTATTTTCCATTTACGTAAGCATGAAGAACATGAGCGTTGCTATGAACTCTTAGCGACATGTTTCTGCTCCAAATTGGATCTTTCTTGTCCAGATGAACCCTAATTCAAAACCATACAAAAATGTCAGTTAAAATTATACAATTTTGTTGATCTAGCTAGTAGTGGAAAACTCGTCAAGCGACTTTCTATATAGCTAATGTTTGAGTCAGTATTTAATCGGTCATAACTCATAAGAATGAACAAAAATATAGAAATATTTAGTTATTGGTTCGTATATGTTACCTAGTCATGTACCAAAGATAGTCACTGGCATCATTTGTTACGTCTTTTTGGTCTACAAGACCCTTGGCAATGAGGTCTCCACTGCTTTTAAGAATAGTCTTCTGAGTAGTGAACTCGGGTCTCCATGTCCATTTCAGCTTCTCAGGCTCATCACAAGAGTCTTCGGCAATGATCGATGTCTGAGTGTTCACTCTTGCAGTGTTGTAAGCATCTTTATCGCAGTCAGGAAGAACACTCACGGACCAAGCCGGTACGTTGTAGCCTTTCCCTTTGAAGTTGACCAAAGCATCCGCAGTTGAGTTCACATTAGCGATGAAGCAGCTTGATTTTTCGTTTGTTGTGAAAACCGTAGCCTTTTCAAAGATACAACAAGTGGGTTAATGATATCATTCAATTATATTGTCAAGAACCGATAGTAAGGAAACATGACCGGGTCTAACCGTGACGGAATTTCCAAGGTCGATCGTTGAGATATTGCCGTAAGTTAAAGGTTTCTCCATGGATTTCAACAACGTGTGTAGCTGTTTCAAGTGACCCCATTTTGGTTGGTTCAAGTTGCCTGAAAAACATAGATATACGGTAAGATTCTATTATCCAACATTTTAAGCATATATACATGCGTGTGTGAATTTGTTACCGTATTCATCAAGAGGAGCATCATAATCATATGAAGTGGTAATGTATGGACCTCCTGCAACTCTTCCAAAGTTAGTACCACCATGGTACTGTATAATGTCACATTACATGCATATAGCAAATGAACAAAAAGTTAGTAACCAAATCTCTTAACAAAAAAGGAGTTTACTAAACACTATATGTGATAACTAATTTTAAATATTTTTATGCATGTAGCTGAATCTTACCATGTAATAGTTTTGGAAAGTTCCTCCCGTTTGAAAAAACCTAGCAACAGAAAATGCAAGATCTTCAGCGGTTCTGTAAGGATGTTTGCCTCCCCAGTTTTTGAACCAGCCGGTCCAATTCTCTGTCCACATCTTTGGGCTGCTTGGATTGCTTGGTTTGTACTGGTCACAGTAAAATCCATTGCATGTCTCGATCATAGGCTGAGGAGCATTGGGTTGTTGGCACATAAGCCATGGAACACCTATGTCTAGAGAGTTAGCCATGTTGGCACACCAATCGATGTAGGCTTTACCCTCCGCTCCATAGGATGAGATCACGTTCCCATACTCATTCTCGATCTAAAAATATAACCGAACAAGTCTTTTTAAAATTTGGTTTATTGTAATTAATGTAGAGGAAAGGCATTATGATATATAGCAAAATGTTTCTCATGATATGTAGCGTGCATTAAAAGTAATGGTTGACCGCTAAAGAATCATAAAAAATGTTGCTAAAACATTTGTAATGATGTACCTGAGATAGGATGATTGGACCACCTTGTGAAGCAAAGAGGTTCTCTTCCTTCATCATATTTACTATTTTTGTAGTAAAATTTTGCATTTCATTCTGTATAAAGAGATTTGAAAAAAAAAACATTAGAATAAATTCAAAAGAAATATGAATATAAGAAGATCTGTAAAATTGAAGAAGCTTGGTTATACCATGAAACTTGGGTTAATTGTTCGGAATTTCATGTTAGGCATATTGTGCAGCCACACCGGGAAGCCTCCATAGTTCCATTCCGCGCAAACATAAGGTCCAATGCGAAGAACAGAGTAGAGACCCGCGCTTTGGATGGTTTTAATGAAACGAACAAGATCAAGATTTCCCGAGAAATCATATTGCCTACGTGATGGTTCATGTGCGTTCCAAAAAACATAAGTCTCGATGGCATCTAACCCACCATCCTTAGCTTTGTTGATTAGATCAGGCCACATCTGCAAAAGCACAAGAAAAAAAAAAGGATAAATATAACTTGAGGAAGAAGAAACAAATTTACAAACGATGTGGACGAGCAAGTAGTTACATCAGAAGTGCTTCGTGGATAGTGAATTGAGCCTGAAATCAGGATTCGGCGTTGTCCATCAATGGTGATAGCTCTTTCGTCATGAGAGACAATGGTTGAATTAGCTAAACCAAAGAAAGTAATGAGGATGAGGAACAAGGATAAGAGATTGAACTGTTTCATTTTCTTAGCTTTGTGTTGTGTTTCTACTGCAGAAAATGATTGCATTGGATTTGTGTTGAGATGAGATGTTTTTATAGTAACTTCGAGAGGATAACAACCTACGACTTTTTTTATTTGTTTGTTCAATATCTTAATTAAACTGATTTCTAGGATTGACTAAGTTTAAGATAAGAAACAAATGTGATTTGAGTAGATAAAACAGACCAAAAAACTATTTGTAGTTCTTTTCATATAGTAAATATTTTTTATATAATAAATAAATTAATATTTACTCTGTTTTATAAACGTAAAATATAACTTAAATTCAAATATTTTTGATCTGTTTTCTGGAGCTATCATACATATGCATATACTAACTTTAGTTTTTTATTATAGATTATTTTATTTTATTTTTGATTAACTTGGGGTATTCCAAACCTAAATATTATAGATTGTTTATCCACTAACTTAATTAAAATAATGATTGACAAGTTCATTTTCACGGAAAAAAAAACTAAGTTAGTTTTTATGAAAACCCAAAATTAAGCTACATATCTAATTTTAGTTCTTTTTCAGATGTGAAGGATTGACTAGGTTATCTTCTTATTTTTCCACTGGTTGAGTAGGTTTATCTTGTTATTTCACTGATTGACTAGGTTATTTTATTTTAGATCACTGAATTATCATTTCGAAAAATTGTTATAATTCGTGACTTCATTATTGATTTTTTATGGAAGCAACTTTCTTGTGTTTTAAAATTGATGAAATCAAATATAATTTTTTTGAAACTAAATCAAATATAATTTAGAGAAGACTTTTTTCTAGTTTCCTTTAAATATATAAATATATAACTTGTTGTCATTTAAAAAATTTAAGTGAACTTTCAAATTATATGAACTTATATTGAGAAATAAATATACTTTAAATAATGTGCATCAGGCGAACAATTAGGAAAGGTAATAAAAAAAAAAAATTGTTTTGGTCTTTATCTAAGAGAGAGTACTTCTATCGCAAAAGGAGGATTTGTGGATAACATTTAGACAAAAAATTAGGAAACCAGTGTATACTATAGATCATGTTAGTTAGATTTTTTTGTTGATAGATGAGAATAAAAAGGAGGTAAGGAGAAAAGTCATCGTACACTCCTCTATAGTAGAGGCTCTACTTGATTTTTTTTTGTCAGCTGAGGCTCTACTTGATTAAAACTACAATAATAACTTAAGACCGTTGTCTTATAATATTTTTTAGGAAGGCTTAGAGAAATAGAAGAGAGAAAATTAAGTTTTCAGGAGTAGAAAATTATATACTCTATTTTATTTATGGTGAAAATGTCAAAATGAAAAAAAAAATCCATGATGAAAACTCATTCTGATATAAGAGAATGTCTAAGTGGTCATGGTCATGTCATCTCAGAATACTGAAGTTATTCGATAAACACACTGCTTTTGTTGCAAAATGCCATTTCGATATCTTTCATATCATTTTTAGCACTGAGTAGGTCTGCATATAGCATGACTTTCATAATGATCCATTTATTCAGTGGCTGACATTTAAGACTCGTTTTTGCTTGTCTGTAACAATTGGTCGTTACTATTAATCTGATCATGTATCATCCATCTCCTTGATTAATCTTATGCATGTTACTAGACACTACAGACTACAGTACATCTCATCTTTATATCCTCTAGAAATGTTATAACTAGCTATTAACGTCAAATATCTTTTCCTTTAACACAAGTACACAACATTGTGATTCTATTTCTCACTCATGTTGTTTCCAACAGTGGCTACTTCTTCGAAGTTCCCTTACTAAATATAATACCTAGCAATTATTTTGTTAAGTAACTGCTATGTTGAATACCTAATCAGCTGTCTTAGATAATTTATAATTATATGGTACGGTGATGGTAGAACATAGCATCTAATAAAGTGGGCTCAACCAATCGGGCTCTTTGTGTATCTCAACTACTAGAATGGGCTTAAGTTGTAAGATCGATTTTGTGTTCTCTGCCGCGTTTAAGTTTTAAATGCAAAATATTTATGTATATACTGTATATGCTTTAAAAACATTTTATCATGGAGTATTTATTTTTTGAGTGACTAAAATACAACGAAAATACTTAAATACATATGAATAGAAATCTCAGTATGGAAATGTGACCATATGAAAGCAGAAATACGAGTCAGCAAATAATAGTGGAGGGTACAATGGAGCTGTTGATGAATGGCACGTAATCACATCTCATGAAAGTGCGTAACGAATCCTCTTTAATTAGCTTGTGGGACCCATTTACGACATTGTTGATCTCGACCTTTTGTGCTTTGTGTTTGTTTGTCTTTTTGTTGAAGAGAAAATGTGTTGTGTGGAGTGTGGACCACTCTTTCACCTCATCTTCATATTCGTTTTAATATATCTCTGTTATTGCTACTCCTGACAGTATTTTAACGTGTTATAGACTTATAGTCGATTCCTAAATTAATGTTCTATATATTGTTGTTGATTTTCCTACAAAAAAGAATCCTTCCAGTCTAAACACCATTATTATAAACATTGTTTAGGGTTTATGTCAATTCAGCTTACACACATTACACTCTACTAAAATTAATTAATTGTCGAATAACAAATAAACCATGCATGTGTCGCTGTTATGTACAAGTCTGGCCAAATACAGAAGGTTGCGTTTGGTTTTGACATAATTGCTTTCAAACGTTGTCTTTGTGGCTGGATGATTGCCATTGCATGCATTTGAAACTAATTTTTTCTAACGCTGTTTAAACGTTTCCAAACCAATAGATTTGCATGTTTTAAGTAACAACGTATTAACAGTTAAACACCGTGTCACCTACACAATTATTTGTATGCAGGTAGAAATGCCAAAATGTATTTGCGTCAAAGATTTAGAAGCTTTAGTATATTGACTATCTTCATAAAGATATTGACTCATATACTTATAAGGTCCGGAATATATGCAAGGTAAATGATCGTTTAGGGCATCATGATTTTAAGTTTTTAACTAATATTAGTTGTATATAGGGCATCTCGTAAAATTTTAAATCCCCTGGACTATATTTGAGAAGTGATTTTTTAAATTTTGCTTACATGTCATCTCTACAAAGACTCTCACCAAAAAAAATATGACATGGCACACTTAATAGATGACATGGCTTGTGAATAAGATGACATAATATATGAGTTATTACTATATTTTACAAAGATTTCCAAAAATATATATCATCATTAAATGTAATTGTCCATGTCATATTTAACCATATGACATGTCATCAATCTTAATAGCCACGTCACAATTTTTTTTTGTGAAAACGATTGTAGAGAAGACATGTGGCAAATCACTTCGCAAATAATGTCTAGGGGATATATATATATATATATATATATATATATATATATATATATATATTAAAAAAAATTGGGAAAAAATAAAAACAGAAAAAGGAAAAGGACTATAGAGAATATATGATTATCAAGTCAATTTCACCTATTATGCTATATTTATTTACTTGCATTAATCAAGATTTTGCCGACTATAGAGTTTGTGTCCTCCAAGTTCGTGACTTGCATGTCACGCAAATG
This sequence comes from Raphanus sativus, assembly GCF_000801105.2. NCBI lineage: Eukaryota > Viridiplantae > Streptophyta > Magnoliopsida > Brassicales > Brassicaceae > Raphanus > Raphanus sativus. The sequence goes on along the minus strand of NC_079517.1, from coordinate 6,513,683 downwards.
TTACGTCGGTAACTTCTTAGAGATGTAATACTTTTTCACTCATTTGTTTTGTATATTTTCCATTAATAGATAAACACAAAAGGAAAAAGATAACTATAGAAAATATATAATTTCACGTCAATTTGACCAATTATTATGCTATATATATATATATATATATATATATATATATATATATGATAGACAGCTCTATAGTTGACTACCCATATTAGATTTGCTCAAGTTTTACAAAGTTTATTGCAATGTCGATTAGATCTAAAAAAAAAACAATGAATGTCGTGTACAAAGAAATCTTTCAAAACATTGACTAAGTTTTAGCTTTTGTTTTCAAGGCGTATGGTCACTTTTTGGTTTAATACATTGGGATCTTTTATATTTTAGAAACTGAACGTGGTGTTAATAATCATTATAGTATTTGAGGCTACTTTGTATTCTGGAAACTGTGATGATTTAAGAATGAACTTGATTTAATAGAGCATGGGTAATAAGAAAAAGATCGATTAACGTTTCAAAATGCATCCTGCTGAAGCTTTAACGCTTCGGGCATTTTAACCACTGCTGAATCTCATTCTCAAGCACTTTCTTCTCTCCAGATTTAACGTGCACTTTATACATATAACTCTACTTTCATAACAAAATTTATATATGTTATAAATAAATAGTTATTTTACATAATAAACATATAAATACTACAAAAATGCGCGGGTGGATCACCTAGTAAGTAATAAAGGCATAAAATTTTAAATGAGTTTGGGGTATTAAGAAAATTTTGAAAATATTAGATCGGCACTAAAATATACCGCATTTGATACACTTACTAAACCAATTCGATAACGTATAATTCTCAAACCTTGGGCGCTCCATTCCTCTCTTACAAAAGGAAATAAAAAAAGATTTCGATTCGAACCAGCTTCATACGTTTCGTGGCCTGTTACGTCATTAATTAGATATTATTATATGGTAGTTTTGTTTTCGAAGATAACAGTAAGGGTTTTATTCACAAATACAGTAATAAGAATAGTTTACGTGATATATTGTAAATATTGCAATAAGTAAAAGTAGTGTAAAGTTTCTCAACCCTCCCCACCAACTCCACCATAAATAACACATCTCTCTCCCATCTCTTCTTTGTGGAAACACCACCAGTCTTCCTCCTCTTCTTCTCTCATCTCCTTTTTTTAAGTTTTAAGGTTGATCTGATCAAAACCCTTCTCTCCACCAAGTATCATGCTTAGCAAAAGAACCCATCCCATGATCGGAAAGATATCTGAGCTCCTCGTCGGCGTGAACCGATCTGCGGCCGCGGCGGCTCCGTTCTTTGACGTCTTGATGACAAGCCCTAAAAGCCCACTTGACTTCAAGATTCTCCCTCAGATATCTCAAAGAAACAGCTCAAAGAGATTCTACGACGACAACCTTGGTGGGTCCGTTGGTCTAGGGATTGTAGCCGCACTCGAGAACTCAACCACTCGTCTAATCACTAGATCGGAACCGAATCAATCAAACCGGTCTGATCCGGTCCAGTTCATGAGCCAAGAAGGAAGCACGGACGAAGAAGAAGACGAGGAGATGTTCATAATGGACGAGGAGGAGTATACGTTGGTAACGTGTCACCATGGTCCTAGTGGATCTTGTAGTACAAGGGTTTATGACAGAGATGGGTTTGAGTGCTTGGCAAGTAAGATCAACGAGGATCGTCGTGAGAGACTTTTCATGGTCGATGTCGGTAACGAATCTCCTGAGAACTCGCCGGAGTTTAAGGGTTTGGGTTTCCTCAGTTCTTGTTACTTATGCAGGAAGAAACTTCATGGTCACGACATATTTATTTATAGGTATAAATAATTTGGGAGTAAAACATGTGTGTTTATATTGTGGTTTCATAACTCGATATTGTATTTTGATTGAATATTTGTTTTTCGCAGAGGAGAAAAAGCATTTTGCAGCACAGAGTGTCGATCGAGTCATATAGCAAATGTTGAAAGGAAAGAGAGATGTAGATCAAAACTCTCAGCCTCTCCTTACACCGCCGGTCAAATTTTCTCCGCCGGAGTTCTAGTGACTTAGCCGGAGTTCTACTGAGTATACATTATATATGGGTGGGGGATCAGGGGTGAATAAAATAAGTACGCATACAACATATGCGGACGAAATAAATTAGCATATATATAAATTATGACATGTATGTCTATATAAATGGTATATGGTGGAGGTGAAACAACATGAAAATTTTGGTGAGGGGGTTAAATGGTTAATGATAGTAGAGAGAGCTAGTTTTTGATCGTTACCATGGCGAGAAATGGACTAAAATGCTCTTGTTTGTTTTTCAAAAAAAAAGAAAAAAGAAATGGACTAATGCTCTTGTTTGTTTTTTATTGTTATGTTTGGTATTTTGTGGTAATTAACATATTAAAATAATTTTGAAGTTCGAATTGGTTCTTGCTTATTCTTGTGTGTCCCTTTCTTTTAGTGGACGTTTTGAAAGGTGTATATAAGTGCTCCAAGCATCATATCAAATAATTAAAGCGAATATTAGCATCAATAGAAAAGGAGCGGTGAAAACTATATAAAATCAAATGATATACAAATAATTTAAGCTCAATTATGTTGTATAATTGTAAAAAAAAAAAGGTTGATGCGGTGTTGGTTTGTATGTGATTTATTGATCAATCAACTTTTGAAAATGGGAAAACTATCAAATATAAATATTGTAATAAAATAAATAATGACACATACGGAAGAAGCCAGCGACGAGAATAAGCCCAAAAGAGGGACAATATTGCTGAGTGGTTGGGCCCATAAAATTCCATTATTATCTAATACAAGACAAAACCTAATTTCTTTGTGGTCCTTTCATTAAAATTGACTTGCATGCAAAAATTTAATGTCTTTGTTTTTATTAGAACTGAGTACTACCCAATATTCAAGCCTTTTGGGTCCATCAATATGTTCCTCTTTAAGAATATTTTTTTTTTTGGTATGAATGTTAAATATGTTCCTCTTTAAGAATATGTTCATTCATATATATGATTGCTTGTTTTAATATATAAGATGTCGTGAACAAATATATATATATGTAAGATGTATACTTGAATTTATGTGCAAAGTAACCATAGCAAACATTGTAGCTGTAAACTCGTAAGTGGTAAATTTTCCGTCACAAATTAAAAAAAAACTACCACAACACAAATTGTACAGATTTTTCTTGCCCACATTCTGGTGTTAGTTCAGATAGCTTTTTTCTTGAAAACTTTTTAGTGAAAATGCTAAGTGCTGAAATGTTTTACATAACATTGTCCGATAAGAGAAAACTAGCTAGATCGAAGAAAAGAGAAAATCTAAATAATATGTCATGCTAATGAACAATTGTTTACTTATGGAACAAGGAACATAGAAGTATATATGTATATATGTTTTTGTTACCGAGATCTGAAGAACAATTCAATCTGGAAAAAGGAAAATCGTCTTTCCTATTTACATACCCAAGTTATTTTTTTCCTGGTTGCTTGCACGTTAGTATTATATCTAACTGTCCCGGCCACGTTTGTATTTCTAAGCATCTCATCATCATTTTTTCACTTGTTCTATTCTTCTAACAGCTTCCCTCATGTCAAGTCTCTCATCTGGATTACTTGCGATGCAAGCCGCCCCAATCCGCAACATTTCCAGCATCTGCTGCACCGAATCAGTATTGTTTACTATCTCCGGATCGATGAGTTCTTCCTCTTTGTGGTCTGCGATGGAAGTTTGCACCCATTGAACTATATCAATCCCGCCTTTACCGGTGTTTAAGTATTGAGAAGGAAACTTCCCTGTCAAGATCTCTAGCACTATAATCCCGAGGCAGTAGACGTCTGATTTGTGTGAAACCTGTTGGTTCTGCGCAAACTCGGGAGTTTTGTAAGCGAACATTGCCTGTGCGTTGTTTGGCTGGAGAAACGGTAAGAATGCGTAGTCACTGATCATTGGTTCGTAGGCGTCGCTGAGGAGAACATTGCTGGATTTCAGGTTACCGTGTGGGAGCTCGTAGGACGCGAACTCCTCGTGCAAGAACTGCATCCCATGCGCCACTCCTTGTATGATCTTCAATCTTGTCGCCCAAGTTAGCTCGGAATGATGTATCCCACGGTCACCTATTCAGACAAGAACACAAAACATTCATTTAGGCTTTTGTGGTTAAATCAAGATTTATCCTACTCGTTCGAGTTTCATCCACTAATAATTTATGTTGACCATTAAAAAGGTCCAACATGTTTTAGAAAATTTTCTGGACTACAGATCGAAAGATTGAACCCTACTATCAGTGTTCTAAAATGAGGTAAAGGGGCTGGCTAAGCGGTATATCAACCTCTAATGCATAACTAAACTATATACGCGGATGATTAAAAACGAGTCTAGACATATCAAAATTCTATTTTAGTGTTCTAAAACTGATTAGACGGTATACAAACCTCTAGCGCATGTAGGCAAATGCTTAAAAGAGTCTAGACAGATCAAGATTTAACCGTAACTATATATAAAATGCATTGTATAGGTTACCGTGTAAAACGTAAAGTAAGCTGCTCTTAGGCATATACTCAGAGACAACAAGCTTCTCTTCTTGACGGTAATGATAGGCTAAAGGTGCAAGAACGTTAGGGTGTCGGAGTTTCCCCAACCGTCTCATCTCCACATCAAAAGGTTCACTTGCGAGTTTATTCATATCCCTAATCCTCTTCACCACGACGGCTAATCCACTAGCCATCACCGCCTTGTAAGCTGATCCAAGACTACCGTTTCCCAGCACCTCCGCAGCAGCCTTCATCAGATCAGGCAAACCGAAAGAGCCCTTGTCCGTATTCACCATTATGATATCACCCATCCCTCCGCCTCCTCCTCTTCCTCCCCCACCTTTCCCATTATGAGACGAGCCTTTCTTGGTAGAACCGCCTTCGGAGTTTCCGCCACGCTTCTTGCTTGATTCGGTAGACCTTTTAACCGTCGTGGATTCGGGTACCTTGACCTCCACGACATCGCTAGGACGCTCTTTGTCGAGCTTGCGAAAACCGGCGTTTCTCTTCTTGTTTCGCTTCTTTATAAATCCGACAACGATACAACACATGGTGAGAAACGTGAGGGCCAAGAGGACCACGTTCATCGTGGTCCTGCTTGGTCCATCGGAGGGCGAGGGAATATCCTCGCCCGTTCCTTTTGGGTCAACAGCATCACATCCAACGTTCACCGCCTTGCCACACAAGTATTCGTTCCCTTCCAATTTCATGACAAGATTTTTCCTATCGGAGAGGCTCGCGGGAACCTCTCCTTCGAGCTGGTTGTTTGAGAGGTCGAGGCTTTTCAGGTTCTTGTTGGTCTCGATCAACGGAGGTATCTCTCCCGAGAACTTATTACCTTGAAGGTGAAGCTCCTCTAAATGAGGGAGCTGCATGATGGAGGAAGGGATCTTCCCCACGAATTGGTTATGATCAAGAAACAGCCTCTTTAGCTTTGACATGTCTTTAAAGAAATCGTCAGGGATCTCTCCGGAGAAGGTGTTGTTAGAGAGCATGATAGATTTGAGGCCGCGGAGTTTGAAGAAATGTGGGAGAGGACCTGAGAGGAGGTTGTTGTCGAGCCTGACCGTCTTTAGATTCGCCAGAGCCTTTAGATCGTCGACGTTGATGGTTCCTGAGAGACCGAGACGCGTGACGTGAATGCCTGAGACTGTGAGACCCTTTTGGCAATAGATCCCGAACCATTTCCCACTGCATGGATCTGTTCCTGGTCTCCATGAATTTAGATCCCCTTTGGTTATCTTCACCGAGTTCTTGAACCGCACAAGCGGTTCCGCCTCGCTTATGTGTTGCAACGAAGGGGAGATCGAGAAACATGTGAAGAGAAGGAAGAAGAAGCCGGGAATCAGAACAGCAGCCATGGATTGAGGACAGGAGAGACAGAGAGAGACAGAGAGAGACAGAGAGAGAGGCTGTTGTTCTTTTCGTTCTTGTTCTTGGTTATGTCTAGAAACAAGGACGATGTATGGGTCGTTTGAGAGATGTAGTTTTGTTTAGATTGTGTTTGTTGTTCCAATGGTGAGGGTGACATTTTGTTTTCTTCTTTTGACTTACTTTATCTTTGCTAAAAATAGCAAATTGTTTTGTTAAGGATCAGAATAGGTATCTTTAAGAGAGCATCAAAGACATGCTTTTAAGAGAACAATCCAAACTTAAACGTTCAGAAGAACACAATAAACGATTCAAGAATCAAATCTTTAAACATAAAAATTTCTATTAATCGGCTCAAAAGACAAAAGTTTGAGTTAGATTCTCTTTTGTAAATATATGGTCCGAACCAAGCCAGGGGTATGGGTTACAGCGTTAACGCTTTACTACAATGAGTTTTGCTTCTGTACCAGAATAAAATACTAAAACTATCAAAAAGCTGGCTATGGCTCAATGGAGCAAGAGGAGAGAGGCAAATCTTTTTTTATATCATAGCGAAAAGGATTTCATTCCACGTATCAGGAACACCAGGCAAGCACCAATGGAGACAATCCTGAACTCCTTTCGAAGCCGAGATACTAAACCGTGATATATGACCTTCGTCTCTAATATGAGACAAGGCCGTTATGTCCAAAAGCTTAACCCCTGTGCCTTTCACCGCATGACCCGCGCTGTAATCGCTAGACTCCTCTTGCAAAACCTCTTTCCCTATAGACATCGGCGTGGTGTTGTTGCAGCTCCCTCCAGTGTTCCACTCCCCTCCAACAAAATGTCTCGGGGAAAGGCTTCTGTAGAACGCCTTGAGACCAGGATGGTTAGGAAGCTGAGAGCTGACCCAACTAACCGTGCTGTGGATCGTGAAGTTCTTGGCGTTCCCAAGAGCGGCTAGCTTCCTGTTAGTGTTGGGGACGCCGTTTAGATGCATCACCCATCTGTTGCCGTTGAGCTTCCCACGGTTCCAGTGGTGGCCTGTGTTCATCACCAGCACGTTGATCTTGTGAAGGTAGTTGCGTAGGAAAGCTGGTGGTCGATCGAGATGCATAGCGTGTTCGGTTAAAGGGTCCAAGGTGTTGATCGGTTCTATGTCGCAGAGTGTAGATGACCAGTGGTATAGGACCGTTGTGTTGGTTTCAGGGAATCTGTAAGCCCAGCCACCAGGACGAGCTCCACCTTGGGGAGTTATGAACCCAAACTCTGGTCCCACGTCAAGGACGTCGCGCCTCTCTTTGCCTCCTGTGATCATACACATCATTGACTGAAACTGCTGTCTTCCCAATGAGTCTCCGACAAAGGCTAGGGTCTTGTCCTGCATCCTGAGGGCATTTGACAAAGTACTGTTACTAAGGACTTGATGGGAACACTTGGCATAAGATGTCACAGAATGGTTATTACCTTCTCAAAAACTTGGAACCCTCAAAATCTTCCATAGAGCAATCTTTAGGTTGCCATCTTAACCTTTCAAAGGCAAAGTCTGTACGTTGCATCAACCTGCACGCCCACATCGAAGCAAGCCACTGTTTGCAACGAGATCCTGAATATAAAGGACGGTGTTTGTCCACAACCCATTTCCCTTTAGCGTAATTGCAAGCTGTGAACAAAAGAAAAAAAAAAGAATTATAAAACCTGTTACTTCACATAGGACAGAATTATGACGAGGCAGTATCAATAGAGTTTAGAGACTCAAATCTAATCGTTTCATAGAGATGCAAATATTTTAGTGGTGGCAAGTTTCAGAATGTACAAAACACAACTCTCTCTACCTTGGTTAGATATGCGAGCTGTTGAACTACTATCATCATCATCTTTCTTGGCTACCACCTGTTCAATCCTCTCTTGGTCTGTTGTAAGAGTTTTCTTCTCTGGATCTGAATTAGTCTTTTTAATATGTGTTGTCTTTGCATCGGCCTCACCAGCAGTAACCTCTTGTTCTATTTTATTTTCTTCACTAGTTGGTGTCTTCTGAAATTTTGGCTCACTTACACTAACTTCACGTTCCACTTGTTCTCCCTCAATATTTGATGCCTTCCCTTGATCTGTCTCACTGTCAGTAACTTCTTCCACTTGTTTCTCTTCTTTTTCAATAGTTGATGCCTTCCCTTGGTTCGTCTCACTGTCAGTAACTTCTTCCACTTGTTTCTCTTCTTCTTCTTCGGTATCCTTATTATCAGTTGGATCCTCTTTACTTTGCTCTGTTTATAGAAAATCCGGGAAAAAGAAACAAAAATCTAAGTTTCCGGGATTTCAGAACACAACAGACAGCGCAAAACTTTAGAAGAGCACTGTAAATGATTGAACATTACCTTTGTTTACAAAGGGAGTAGCTGATGAGTAGCTATCCTTAGTTTCAGTGTTCGGTACGGTAGGTATTCTCTCAGACTTTTCTTCTGGCAAATGATAAAAGTAGGTTTAGTTAGATACAACAAGATCTAACTGCGCTACCTTTAGTTTTCAATAACATAATACACGAGAGAAACTAGAGAGTGAGAATAATATACATATTGATACATTTGGCAAAACAACAGACAAAAAACATAAACAGTGGAAACTAGAAATAAAACCATTTCACCGTCATGCAACTTTACAACAGAATCAATCAAGCATGGTTCCAGCAATTCAAACAACTTAACAATACATGCGAGAAAGAGAGTAAAAGTGTTCATAGTCAAAACCTGGTTCCAGCTTTAGGAAGTGACTTTCGGGTGGAAGAAAGGAAGAGGTTGGAGTTGTATCCCATGACCATAAAACTAGGGTTGCACAAACAAGTACAATAAGCACAAGAGAGATATCTTTAGCCCTCCGTCTAAGCGCTCCTCTTTTCATCCTATAACAAATTCCAATTAGTAAAGCTGTGTAAGATTTCATTCCGTTACACACCTAATGAGAGATGACACGGAATAATATAAACTAAGGGGACAGCATTAGATAAGATCAAATCAATCATCATACAAAATGTCAGCAAACAAAATAATCTAGAAACAACTAGGAGATATCATCTACCTATATCTATGGAGGGTCATGCTTCTCGTTCACACTAGATCAAGCCAACACACATGTCCAGGAATCTCGATGTTCAGTGTGATCCTTTCAGAATAGTTAGACTCATTAAAGAGTAATTGCCTTGCCAAAAATCATATAAAGATTATTGGTCTTTAGCAAATAAAAAGAAAGAAAAATAATAACATCAATTTACACCATTGCAAGAGACAGTAAAAAGTATAAGTTGTTGGTCTTTTTTTTAAAAAATGGATAATTTTGCCAACACAATTAGCATCTCTTCACCAACCAGAACACTGTCCCATTAGAACTATAATTGGCAAAACCCCAAGAAACAAAACACTCATTATTAACTTAAAATTGATTCCTATTCCAAAGCATTAATCAAACACTAAACCAATCTTCCTCAAACGGTACCAATTAAGGAAGGAACACACAACATTTGGCTAACGAAACGAAAGTAAAAAGGAGACATATATTTATGATGAAACCAACGAAAGTAGATCAGATCACAAACATAAGCATAAGCATAAAAGCACCTGGGAATCTCTGAGATCACAGATCGTATTGAAAAAGAAAAAAAACACACTGTGTTTGGCTCTCGCTTGATGTCGGTGATTACTGAACCGGAGACGCCGTCAAGAGAGAGAGAGAGAGAGAGAGAGGCGTGTTCAGAGGAAACTACGTTAGAGAAAATTAAAAGTTTTCGACTTAATTATTACTCTTCCGTTTCATATTAAGTGTCGTTTTAGAGAATTTTTTTCGGTGCAAAATAAGTGTCGTTTTAGAGAATTTTTTTCGGTGCAAAATTTATTAACTTTATTCTCCATTCTATTTTTCTATTAGTTGAATTGTATCGATAATGATGTTTTTACATTGAAAATATGCAAAATTAAATGTTTTCTTAATCCGTGTGCACAAGTCTAAAATGACACTTATAATGAAACAGAGGGAATATTAATGTACCTTAATGACTACTTATCGTCGGCCGTGGAATCCTATTTCTGTGACTAAATCAAAATATCTTTTTCTTGTAAATTGCACCACCAAAGTGTAGAGTATTTCTTCATTACTAACTTGGTTTAATGACTTCTTCAAAAAAAAAACATGGTTTAATGATAATCAACCAACTTTTTATATAGTTATGGTTATCCATTGCATAGTCCATGATAATATGCATTTTCGATATCTAAACCATCACTCAAAACTGGCCCACGAAGGCCCAAGTTACTGTTCTGATACTTCCAGAGATCACGTATTATTTGAAGCCTCGCTCGGGCCTAATCAAACAGGATATGTGATTTAGCGGTCGAGTTTAGATCGAAGGTACAATCTATATAATAATAGGGGAGTATCACTCCCACAAAGTTGCCACGTGGCGTTTTTATGGGCTTTTAACCTGTTTCACTTTGTTTGTTTTCTCCTATGGCCCATCGATCTCTTTTTCACGTGTCGTTTAGGTTTTTTTTTTTTTCTCTGATCGCCCTCGATCTCTCTTCCTCTTCCTCATCCTCTTCCGTTCTTCTGCAGTTATGGTGTTCATTAACACTCAACTGGGCACTTCTTCTGACTTCCGTAACGTCTCTCTAATCCTTTTATATAGAGTTTACGAGGTTAGCTTCCAACCCTTTTCTGTTCACTCCTCATAGCATCGTTGTCATCATTTTAATACTCTTGCAAAAATGACTTCACCAGCTGTCTTCGCCGCCGTCTCTGCCGTCGCCCCCGTCTCCGTCGTCCCCGCCGTCTCTGAAGACGCCGCCGTCTCCGCCGTCTCCGCCGCCGCCGCCGTCCCATACACCACTTTCGGCTCACTCCGACTTGGCAGGACCGCCCAGTCTTTGGTCGGTAGACTCATCCGGTTCTGGGATGCTAAGGATATCGATAAGAACGGGGAACTATTGGGAATAACCTTTCTACTACTTGATGAGAAGGTGATGTTCCTCTCTGATTATTATACGATTCAGAAATATGATTTTCATAGCTCTGTTCGTTTACTCCGTGTGTTAGGGGAATGAAGGTTTTTAGTGTTGAGGTTGAAAACATTAAGATATAGACTTATGCGTATGTGTATTGGTTAGGTAGATTATGATTCCGTAGAATTGACCTGCTGATTCTGATTTCGTTTCTGAAAACTACTCATTATGACTTCTTGAATTTATTTTTGGTAAAAATTTTGAATGAGAAGCTATTGATAATCTTTTGTACCCACAGGACTCGGTGATACACGGTTTCATCCCCGCTAACCGGGTCAGCCATTACCGGTCATCACTGGTGCCCGGTTCAATTGTCAGATTGGAGTGCTTTGAGGTTGCAAGGGTGTCCCATATGTATAAGGTCACCGAACATCAGTTCGTGATTCGATTCCTTCCTTCAACACGAATGGTCGGAGTCCAAGTGGTTGGTCCTGTGATCAAAACCAACAGATTCATGGTGAGGCGTATTGGCCATCTGCAAGTTCTTGCCAATACTAACTTGGAGCTTCCAGGTTTGTTGTTTTTTTGTACTGCCGCTTTAGTTGTATCATGACAGACTGTTTCTTAAATATTTTAAACTCTGCAGATGTTGTAGGAGAGATCCGATCGGTGCAGGGTTCCGATCTGGAGAACAACGCAGACACGAGCAGGATTCTTGTCCGTCTCCTGATCGAACCGTAAGTCGTTTTGAAGTTTTATATTCTCTCAGGTTGGGAAGCATGCTCTGTTTTAAAAATTTTAATGGTGTTGTGATGTCCATCTGTGAAACTATTGTTCTGTTGTGTTGTCTGAGTTTTGGCTTCATAAATCTTGGTTCCGTTCAGATTATTGTTCTGTTGTGTTGTCTAATTTTTCGCTTCATAAATCTTCGGTGAAGTTTTATATTCTCTCAGGTTGGGAAGCATGTTCTGTTTTAAAAATTTTAATGGTGTTGTGATGTCTATCTGTGAAATTATTGTTCTGTTCTGTTGTCTGAGTTTTGGCTTCATAAATCTTCGGTTCGGTTGAGATTATTGTTCTGTTGTGTTGCCTAAGTTTTAGCTTCATAAATCTTCGGTTCTGTTGCTATTACAGGGCTGTGACCGTTTATGTGTCCTTACGGGATGATGCTGCATCAAGCTTCAGGGGTTTTTTGAAGGTTGCGGATAGGTCCCAGTCTGTTATGTTGGTGACCTCGGTTAGTCCTAAGCTGTTTGGAGGTAAAAAAAAATTATATGATCATCTTCTAATTGATTTAGTTGTGAATGTTTTTTATTCCACACTTTACATGATTTTCTAAAAATAAACAGGGAACCTGTACTTGAATTCCACCCAAGGAACTAGGTTCTTTTTTGACACCGGCCTCCCTGAGATAGCAGAGTTTGTGAGCAGGTAAAGATCAAACTTAATTAATATGATGCAACAACTGTAAGTTAACGGTGTCGACATATTATATGCAGTATCGGAGCTACAGCAGCTCAGGGATACACCTATGTGACTCAGGAGCACCTTGAGAGCTTCCCTCCCCACGTTGAGGAAAACGTCGGACTTGCAGCTTCATCTTCTGGGCCTGCTATGTTGGGAAACAAGATGGATGAGGAGTGTGCTTCAGACACCCCTCCAGGGGAGTCAGATGCTCAGAAGAAGCGCAAGAGTGGTGGCAGTGAGTAATTGGGAAACCTTTTCCCGTTTAGCCCGTCAAAACCTTTATCTATGTTTTTAAGAGAACTTCTACTAGCTTTGTCAAACCCTCTATCTATGCTTTCGTTTTGCCATTTCGTATGCAAGGATTTTTTATTTCTGATTTTAATTATTAATGAATCCTTGACGGGCTTTATTTAATTGCTACTTTACGAATGGTGTACCTTTTTCATGTGATTTATCAGCTGCATATCTATTTGACCATTGCTTATAGATTTAAACCATGACCATAAAAGTGTTTCACGAGGTATCTAGGACATTATTTATGGTATAGAACATAATTAACATTTAATCTCACTTTATTTGTTAACCGTTTCCCGGTTCACACATAATACTAATTTATTTTGAAATCTCACCGGTTTCTATGTAAACCGTTATGGATTAGGGCAAACCGAACTCGGTTTATTTGGTTTAAGTTGGATTACTAGATATTCATGTAACATAAAAAGAAATAATATAACAGAATATTTACTTTCAAATGTAGTCATCGACATGACTGCTTTTATAATATTAATACTAAACCAAGAGATTGCAACAAAAGTTCTCTAGGTTGATAGGTCAGTCCATTTTATTTACATGTATAATCAGTTACATAAACCCAAATTAAATAAAGATATATATTCAGGTTAATCAAGTATTTGAATATGAATATGATTATATAGTCCTATGAATTTCACATAAGCTACACCCTCGAGTCGAATGTCATTATCGGAGAGATAGCTCATTAACAATTTCTGAATAGTTAATTTAAGATTAACCAATGGGCTTTATGTCTGTTTAGGCCTTTGAGCATATCTGTTTTAATGAGCTATGTCTGTTAGAATTCATGTCCTTATGCAGGCCCATATCTCTTCCTCTCAACGGCGACGGACTAATCAGGGCATCCGCCTGTGACGTTCAAGGTCGTTCTCCTGACGATTCCTTTTTCTCTTCCGTTGTTCATCACTTAATGACCATCATTAAGACTCTTTCGTAACGCCTGTCAAATCCTAATTTATATAGACTTCTCGAGGTAATCTCTCAACCTTTTCTCTTAATTTCTCACAACATCGTTTACAGCTTCTTCACTCTCTTGCGAAAATGACTTCACCAGCTGCCTCAGCCGCTATCCCGTCCGTCGCTGCCGTCTCCGCCGTCGCTGCCGTCCCCTACTCCACCTTCAATTCACTCAGACTTGGAAGATCCGCCCAGGCTGTGGTCGGTAGGATCATCCGATTTTGGGATGCTAAGAACATCAATAAGAATGGGGAGCTTCTGGGAATAACCATTCTGCTCCTCGATGAGATGGTGATGGTTCTTTCCAAAATACTTGCGTGAATTTTTTAAAGTCGATATATGAACTTGATTATTCATTGGTCGTGTGTGAAAACTCTTCATCTTTATTTTTTCTTTTTCCTGTCAAAATTGTTATGATAAGTTAATGAGATAATGTTTTCTTATTACAGGACACTGTGATCCATTGTTTTATCCCAGCTAACCGGGTCAGCTATTACCGGTCGTCTCTGGTGTCTGGTTCAATCGTGAGATTGGAACGTTTTGAGGTTGGTAGGGTGTCCGAAAAGTACAAGGTCACCGAACATCAGTTTCTGATCCGATTCCTTCCTTCGACACGTATTGTTGACGTCCAGGTGGATGCCCCCGTGATCAAAACCAACAGCTTCATGGTGAGACGTATTGGCCAATTTCAAGTTCTCGCCAATACTAACTTGGAGCTTCCAGGTTTGTTAACTTTCTTATAACAGTTTGTAGTTAAATCATCACTCACAGTTGCTAATATTATTTTTACACCCCCAGATGTCGTAGGGGAGATTCGCTCTGTGCAAGGTTCTGATCTCAATAACACCGCGGACACAACCAGGATCGTTGTCCGCCTCCTAATCGAACCGTAAGTTATCTTTTAAATGTTGTTATATCCTCAAGGTTGTGAAATGGTCTTTTTGAGTTTGTGTGTCTTTTGAGTTTAAATGGTGTTACAATGTAAGACACTTTGTATGAAATTTGTCTTCATATGAACTTATTATTTTGTTGTCCTGTCTGCATTTTTCTACTGTCACAGGAATGTAACCGTGTACGTTTCTTTGTGGGATGAGGCTGCGTCCACCTTTAGGGGTTTTTTGAAGGATGGGGATAGATCCCAATCCGTGATGTTGGTGACCTCTGTTAATCCTAAGCTGTTTGGAGGTAAAAAATAATATGAGCATCTTCTAATATCTATATAAGGCTGTTTAAGAGTAGCTAGCCTATTAGTTAACCGCACCTAAATGAAAAATTATAAACAATAATATTAATGTAGCCTATCCTATTAGTCAGTTTGGTTTATTGATCACACTGAATGTGTGTATGTATAAACAGAATTATCATTTTTAAAAGTTTTTTTACATTCTAAAAGACTGACTTACATGTGTTTTTAATAAACAGGGAACCTATACCTGAACTCCACACAAGGAACTATGTTCTTTTTTGACACCAGAATCCCTGAGATAGCAGATTTTATCGGCGGTCTTGGAGTTACAGCAACTCAGGCGTACACTTGTGTTGACACTCTCGAAGGGATCAAGAGAAAAGAGCTTGTCACCATTGGGGATCTGAACACGTACATCTCCAACTCCAATGAGCAGGTAATCATCTCTCTTTCCTTACTCTGGTATAATTCAGAAGTTTTTCCATAATTACCGGTGACTAAAACACTGCGCTTGGGCAGACACAGGAAGCTGACTTTCTCTGCAAGGCACAGATTGTTTGTGTCAATCAGGAAAATGGCTGGTCATTTGTGTCATGCACTGGCTGCAACAAGAAATTGGAGAGGAATGGAACATCCCTTGACTGCACCAGATGTTTAACCTCTGACGTCACTGGTGTCGTCAGGTAAGATGGTCTACACTTTAACAGTTATCAACCCAGATATAGTTATATTCTCACCCTTAATTCCAACCCTTTGTGTTAGGTTCCGTGTTGAGCTCGCCGTCGATGATGGCAAAGACAGCGCCACGTTTGTTGCCTTCGATAAGGAGATGTCAAAACTGACTAAACAGAATGCTGCTGCTCTTGCCCTTGATGTGGTACTAAAACAATCAGATCAGTTATAGCATTCTATGCAGGTATAATATAACTCCTGACTATTGCTCATCCGCTGCAGGTGCATGACGGTGGAGAGGAGCAACTCCCAGCATGTCTTGAAGAGTTAGAAGGGAAAAAGTTTTTGTTTCACATACGTGTGACACCTTTCAACTTCACTCCTAACCACCGGACCTTCACCGTCTCTACCATGACTGAAGATGACACTTTGGTGAACCATGGAAAGGTTGTCTAAACAACATGTTAATATGTTTGCTGGTGTCATCGTTTTATTAACAGTTCAAGTTTATGTTACTCAGGACCAACTTGAGAGGATCCCTCCCCACGCTGAGGAAAACGTGGAAGTGGCAGGTTCAACTTCGGGGACAGGGAAGGAAGATGGATTGAAGAAACGCAAGCGTGGTGGACGTGAGTAATCGTGAAGACTCTCCCCACTCAGCCCGTCAAACCCCTTATCTATGTTTTCTTAATTAAAAGCTTCTAATAGCTATGTCAAGACCTCTATCTATGCTTTTCTTTTTGCCATTTCACATGAACGGATATTTTTTGCTGTTTTGAATTATTAATGCATCCTTGACGGGCTTTATTTGATTTATAGTTTAGCAGTCAGTCTGGATTTTTCCTACATACTTAAGATTTAAAAATGCAATAAGTAGTGGTTCTTAGCTGTTATTTACATTTTACCATTGCTTGGAATTTTTAACCCCCTTGATTACAGCGGAATTGATTTATTCTTTAAATTTCCAAATGAGTTATAATTTCGAAATATTGAGTGGCTGCTTTTATAGAAAATATACTTATTATTATACCTTTTCTACTCATGGCAATGAAAAATGTTTCCTTACACAACACTCCTAATATTCAACATCTTACTTCCAGGTTTTGAATAAGAAACAAACGTAATTTTATTAAAAATAATAAATTAATTTAAAATTGTATAACTAAACTATATTATAAACATTCACTCCCATATAATGGCCCAATTACTGCAAGTCTTCAATCACTCACTTGGGAAACCATCAAGAGTCCATCACCCTGTTTCGTATTTTCCAATTTTTATCACGTATCTACTGTGTAGAATCAATTATTCTATTTTCATGAGATCGGTCTCAAATGTTTGCTTCATAATACAACCACAATTATTAGGCATTCACTAAAACCACAAGTAGACACTTTTACATATCGATTTCCTTATGAAAATGGACCTAACAAAAAAACATGGAGATCAAACATTAACAAAAGCTTCAAAACATAAACCCAACAGTCTCATTTATTGTACGTTACAAAATAGAGAGGTAACACAGAAGTCGGCATCACTCCCACGGATTTCCATTTCTTGATCAAAGAAAGTTGACTTTACAATAAACATTGGAAGAAGCTTATCATGGGAAAAAGAAAAACACACGATCAATCTGCAACAGGATGGAACAAACGGCACAAGGGAAACACTTCACATGAATCAGACACTGCTCTGATGATTGCTGGCTCGAGCAATGAAACTCAAAACCGTAAAGGTCAGCTCCGATTCTATATAATACCTACCAATCTGATGTCACTAACAACTATAGTTCATGCAGAAACCCAAAGAATAGCAAGGTCTATGCGGAGAGCTATCATTCTATCAAAGAGACCAATCCGAATAAAACCCAATAGGAAAGGTGATTGTCTACTATGGAAATGCTTTCTGAAACTAACCAAATTTCTTCCAAACAATCTACCTAACTCAGGCCAACTTCTATTTTTCTTAGGGTCCAAGTCACAATCTAAGGCGAAGAAGCCACAGTCTCAGAAACAGACATATAACGGGATTCTTGAATGCCCATTTTGCCAAGCTCTGGTCTGGGAAAAGGAAAAAAAAGGAACCAGAAACAAGACACCTCTATTCAGTATATGCTGTCAACAAGGACGTGTAAAACTCCCACCTGAACTAGAAGCTCCTCCTGTCTTGAAAAAACTCCTCAGCTCAACACAATTCCAACGTGACATCCGCACATATAACTCCATCTTGGCTTTCACGTCTATGGGGGCTCAGATGGATCAATCGGTCATGCACAAAACAGGTCCTTTCACTTACCGCATCCATGGTCAAAATGCACACAGGATCGGATCTTTAGTACCTGAACCAGGGAAAACTCCAAAATTCAGTCAGCTATACATCGTTGATACCGCGAATGAGATCCGTAATAGAATTTCAACAGTCAGTCGAACAGCTAAAGTAGGTGAACTGGATCCTAATATAGTGAAAGAGCTGGTGGAAACAATGGACACTTACAACTGTCTTACCAAGATTTTCAGGAAAGCAAGAGACCTTCATGAGTCTGGTGGCTGCGAGGAATTCAGCATAAAACTGACCGGCAAGTCCAAACGTAATCGTCAATATGATTTGCCTCAGACAGATGAAATAGCAGGCTTAATCGTTGGTGACTTCAACGAGGATATGGGCGAGAGAGATATAGTTGTTCAACACAGATCGTCAGGACTGCAGCATATAAGTGATATGCATCCACTCTTTATGACTCTGCAATATCCACTCCTATTCCCATATGGGCAGGCGGGCTTCAATGAAAACATACATGTCACTAATACTGATGGGAACACAAGGAAAAGGGAATACATCACAAAGAGAGAATTCTTTGCTTACCAGATACAGACTCGCTTAGATGAAGGCATGGTTATCGTGGGTTCGAAAAGGTTATTGCACCAGTATATCGTTGACGCCTACACATGCATAGAACAGGAGAGGTTGCGTTGGTTTCGATTAAATCAGAAGAAAATCAGGGCTGACCTGTACAACAATGTAGAAGATGCAGTCATGAATGGTGACACTGACGCAAAATCTATTGGGAAGAGAGTCATATTACCTTCAAGTCATACAGGGAGTCCCCGTTATATGGCGGAAAAATATCACGATGCGATGGCAATATGTCGATGGGAAGGTAATCCAGACTTATTTATCACTTTTACAACCAATCCTAAATGGGAGGAGATATCTGACCACCTGAAAATGTATGGCTCTGACGATCCCAACGACCGCCCCGACCTGGAGGCTAGAGTGTTCAAGATGAAACTTGACGAGATGATTTCAGATTTCAACAAAGGCGTCTTCTTCCCCCGTGCTAAAGCAGGTTTGATCCCTGCGACATACAATTTAAAAAAAAAAATTAATCCTATACATTACGGCATCTATTTCTAAACGGTTTTTCCAAAAATACTAACCTTTTCATTTCTGAACAACCAGTTGTCTACACCATAGAGTTCCAGAAGAGAGGGCTACCACATTGTCACATACTTTTATGGCTCGAAGGAGACTTCAGAAACCCAACAGCTAGAGACATTGACAGAATCGTTTCGGCAGAGCTTCCCGACAGAGAAAAAGATCCAGAAGCTTATTGTCTGGTGGAGCAGCACATGATGCATGGCCCCTGTGGGAAAGACAGGAAAAATTCTCCGTGCATGGAAGATGGTGTCTGTACTAAGAAGTTCCCCCGCAGCTATGTCCCGCACACCCAAGTCAACGACACTGGTTACATCGTCTATAAGCGCCGGAACACAGATCAGTTCGTTCAGAAGGGAAACATAAAGCTAGATAACCAGTTTGTCGTCCCACACAACATCGAGATACTGAAAAAATACAAGGCGCATGTCAACGTCGAATGGTGCAACAAATCAAGCGCCATCAAATATCTCTTCAAGTACATTACAAAAGGTGTTGATAGAGCCGCATTCAAGTTCGTAAAGAACACAGATCAGTCTGGTCCCTCTGGTAGTAAAAAAGGAAAGCCAAGGAATGAGATAGATGATTTTATTGAGGGTAGGTACCTTTCAGCCTGTGAATCAATGTGGAGAATATTTGCTTTCGACATTCACCACAACACCCCAGCAGTACAGAAGTTGCCAGTCCACCTTCCTGGAGAACAGACGGCTATTTTTGATGAGGATGAAGACCTTGAGGATGTCCAGACCCGGTACCTACATGGGAGAACAATGTTAACCGAGTGGTTCGAAATGAACAGACTCTACGAGGAGGTTAGGAAAATAAAATACATCGAGATGCTGCTTTATTTTGTGTGGGACAATTCAAACAAAATTTACACAAGAAGAAAGCAGAGAGGAAGCATTGGGAGAATCGTCAACATAAACCCAGCAGCTGGCGACAAATATTACCTTGGCATTTTGGTGAGCCTGCTTCGAGGCCCAACAAGCTATGATGATTTGTACACAGTGGGTGACATCAAGTATGATTCTTTCCAAGAAGCCTGCTATGCAAGAGGCTTGCTCGGGTCAGACAAGGACTGGCATGATTCAATGTCGGATGCATCACAGTTCTCATCTCCAAGAAGTCTTCGTTATCTTTTTGTGCTCATCCTCGTCTTTTGTCAAGTCTCAGATCCACAAAAACTTTGGGAACACTCTTGGCAGGACATGGCAGAAGATGTGCTCATGCACCAGAGACGTGTGCTTAGATTCCCTGGCCTTCAGCTGACACCATGCGAACTCCAGCATTACACTCTCATCGAGATAGAAAGCATGTTACAAGGTTTTGAGAAGTCATTGACTCAGTTCACGGGAATGCCACTTCCTAACAAAGCTATTATGGATGACATGAAAAAAAAAGCAATGGAGAAGCACAACCACTTTGACATAACCGAGGAAGCCAGGACCCACCAGAAGCTTTTTGATAAACTCAACCAGCAACAACAAGCAGTCTATGATGCAGTGATCAAGTCCGTGTATGAGAACGAAGGCAAGCTTTTCTTTCTTTATGGAGCAGGAGGTACAGGTAAAACGTTTCTGTACCGAACAATCATCGCAGCTTTAAGATCGAGAAGAAAGAAGGTGATCCCCGTAGCATCCTCCGCCATTGCCGCGCTTCTCTTACCTGGAGGACGAACAGCACATTCAAGATTCGGTATCCCACTCAAGCTTTACGAAGACACCTACTGCGAAGTTAAACCCGGAACAGTCTTAGGAAACTTCCTAGGCGAATCAGACCTGATCATCTGGGACGAAGCACCTATGGCACATCGCCACGCGTTTGAAGCTGTTGATCGTACTCTCAAAGATATTTTGTCTGTCTCAGATCCATCGGCATCAACGAAACCTTTTGGTGGCAAGACCATTCTTCTAGGAGGTGACTTCCGCCAGATATTGCCAGTAATCCCACAAGGAACAAGACCAGAAACAGTCAACGCAGCTCTTAATCGTTCGCTCTTATGGAGAAACTGCGAGATATTCCTTCTCACACAGAACATGCGTGTAGATCCGGATGAAAAGGCTTTCGCAGACTGGATTCTTCAGGTTGGTGATGGCAGAGCAGAAGCAGAACATCAGCTAATGTCCAACAGTGAAACACCAGAAGATCAAATATTCATAGACAACACTGTTCTACTCCCTGTCAATTCAGACCCTTTGGAGACACTTTGCTCTTCTGCATTTTCGGATTTTGCAAATGACTACACAGATCGGCAAAAACTCAGGGATACAGCCATCTTGACACCAAGAAATATCACGGTTGACGAGATCAACAATTATCTGGTGTCTCAAGTACCTGGAGAAGAGAAGGAGTACTTCAGTGCGGACAGCTTTGCAGAAAATGAGCAGGATTCAGAAGAATTAAAAATGTCATACCCATTGGAATATCTAAACTCATTGGAGTTTCCAGGTTTACCAGCTCATAAGCTACGTCTCAAAGTGGGTGTCCCAGTCATGCTCCTGCGTAACCTGAACCAAAACGAAGGCTTATGCAACGGCACAAGACTTATAGTGACACACATGGGAGAAAAGGTTATCAAGACAGAAATGCTTACATCGACAACAAAGCGAGAGCCTATTCTCCTGCCACGGATTATACTGTCGCCAACAGAATCAAACCATCCTTTCACGTTGAAGAGAAGGCAGTTTCCGATCCGGGTCTGTTATGCGATGACAATCAACAAATCACAAGGTCAGACTTTATCAAACGTGTCACTATACTTGCCAAAACCTGTCTTCAGCCACGGTCAGCTGTACGTGGCACTGTCGAGAGTTACTACACCGAAAGGCCTCAAAATTTTAGACATGAGCAGAACAGGAGAGAAGAGCAGAACAATAGCCAACATCGTCTACAGAGAGGCATTCAAAGGCTTGCCACGATCGACCGGTACGTTTCCTGATGACTAGATCTTCACATCTATTTTCTGGCTCCATGAAATACCGGCTAAAACATCTGAGATTAGGAGTTCGAAATCAGAGAAATTAACCCAAAAACATATATACTAGAATCAGAAAAAAATGATTTAGTTATCATAAATTATAAACAAATAAATTAAAAACCTCAATTGTTGCAGATTCTGACGACGACGAACCCTCGGAGAATGAATGATTCCGTGCCGATGCGGATCAACCATAGCTGAAGTAAGTTGTCACCTTACAATAACAGTCTAGAGCAAACCCCCATCACTAAACTCGAAAAACTTATGTAATAATCAGTGCAGGTATCGCGGAGGAGACGTATACACGACCACGGAGGAAACGAAGTTGCCGGACGTATTTTTTTCCAGTTCAATTGTTCAAAAAAAAATATTTTCACGAACAAAACATAACAAAACTTTTTAAACCCAACTTAATCTGAGCCCACCTCTTTATATCCATGTTTGCTAATAGACCCATTGAACATTACAATTAACCGGTTTAAATTCGGTGGTTAATATATCAAGAAATTAACCAAACCACTAACTATTTCTATTACTATACAGATTTCATCTTCATTTTATTCAATACAAAAATACATAATATATATCATATACTAGGGAAGAAAACCAACCTAACAACATCAATTATTCCAATACCGTTTATTAAATACTCTACACTTATCCAATAAAGTTTAAGTTACTTCACAAAATATTACTACCATATAATGCATTTAAGAAACTTAACATTTTGTTATAATAAATTACCTAAATTAGAAGTTTAATGTTTAGAAGTTTCACTAATAAATACAATACATAAACAAACGTAAAACAACTAAGAAAAAAACAACTAATAATCACCTATAAAACAAAAATATATTGTGCTATGCTTTCACAACAAACACAACATGAACAACACTCCACTACTTACTCATCGATTCTCAAGATCGTTAGGACCAAATCGAGGACAATTCCTCCAAGTCTATATACACAGACCGAACACACAGCAATCAGTCATCGATTTTCAGGTACCAAGAATTTTTGACGATGTAGGTAATTACAATGATTTGGTCGCTGAGTCATTGGATTTCATGTTATCATACCATAATATTCATCACCCCGACTCAACGTTTCTAATTGAAGAGACTTACAAATATGTGATGAGGTTACTTAGAGAAAACAATAATATTATACCTCAAAATCTTCAAGTTACTTTGACCATCACAGACTACAATATAAATGCAACCGCAAGACTTGATGTAGATCTGATCATCACTGATCTTGAAGGAACTGATAGACCGCCGACAATTGAAGAGGAAACCCATCTATGCTCCATCTGCTTTGAGGACTACACCGACGTGACCATTTCAACCCTCAACTGCGGGCATAAATTTCATTTTCTTTGCATTGATCATTGGCTTCGGACAAATATAAGTTGCCCAGTGTGTCGGGCAAGTAATTTATGAACCGATACATGCTAATAATATAAAAAAACAAACAAGTTTCAAACTCTTAATTAATTTTCTCATCGCTTACAACTCCGGAAATTATAGTAATACTATATCCCGTAAATATTCATCAGCCTAATCAAATAACAAAATCACGTACACAAAAATATCTTCCGTGTCGACAATGTACCCGGCCCCGCGCGTGCGCGGGGGCTATGAAACTAGTAGTAATAAGTGCGCGGTCTTATCATCTATGATAAGGACAAAACCACGCCAGCTGTAACTCGGTTTGCTTTCACTGGTACCACATAAAATTATTACATGGTAGTAATTATATAACTAAAAATAGACAAAACTAGTCGTACTGCTCAATTATGTTTGTATTTGTTGTACCAACATACAAGGAGAACACATTAGCCAGCGATAGAGACAAAGAACATGTTGCTTCTTTGGAAAAACGATTCTAAAACGTTACTATTTATGATTGGTTACCACCATGCTTTAAGACAACGATTCTAAAACGTAATTTAACTATGAAATCTAATGATTGATTTTATCAAATCAACTATTTCTTGTTTTCTTTAGAGTTATGATGCTAAACTGGAATCGGCATTAATCCTATCTTTCTAATATACTTCTTTATGACTCTTCCAAACTTTAAAACAGATAGTTACCTGGTAATGCCTAAGAGCATCTTTATCGCATTAGCTTAAGGAGGGCGCTTAGCATAATTACAATTAAAAGAAAATCAAAAATAGAAAAAAGCAGAAGGGCCGACGCTTAATTAAGCACGAGAAGCAACGTTGCTTCTTGGACAGGTGGCAAAATCTGAGTGGGTAGAGGAATGGTTTGGTGTTTGAAGCGTTTTTTTCTCTCTTTCCTTTCTCTCTTTCGTCTACGAAAGCAAATCGGTGTTTCTACCGTTTCTTCTCTCCCGCTCTCTCGTTCGGATTCTCGTCTCTAAAGAGAGGAAAAACTCAAAGTTTTGATCGGTTGATAGCCAAAGGTATTTTGATTTGTTTTTGGGGTTGTTTCTTTTCTTGCATAGCTCAATTCTGATTACTAAAAATCTAGATTCTTTGGGTGAAGTTTAGAATTTCAATTTTGATTTCGTCTCCAATTTAGGGGAAAAGTCACCTTATTTCATCGAATTTCAATTTAAAGATTAGGGATTTTGTTGGTAATGATTAAGATGAGAAGAAGGTTGTTTTATGATATGTATTTTGTTTGTTTCTTCTCAGTATTGAAAACCAAACCTAGGAGGAGGAATAGATAAAAGATGTGGGCAAATTTTTGTCTGGCATCGTGCTGTGCTGCTTGTGCATGCGATGCTTGCCGTACTGCTGTTTCTAGTATCAGCAGACGTTCCGCAAGGATTCTTACTGTGGTCTCTTTGCAATTTCTTTAATCGTTTCATGGATCCTCTGTGAGGTCGCTCCTCCTCTCATGGAGAAGCTCCCTTGTAAATATTTTCTTTTTCTCTTCCTATGTCCTTGTATTGAGGATATTTGAGCTTACGAGAGCTAAGAGTGATGAGTCCTTTGTATCTGCTCTGCAGCAGAGTGGTATGGCCCTATCTGTTTTGCTGTGATTATATGAGCCCTAAAGTTTATGATGTTGCAATAAATGCTTGGTTGTTCTCATTTGTCTTATGCTTGTTCTGTAGTGGAGTTCATGTAGTTCTAGTAATGTTAAAAATGTTTCTTGTCACGGTCATTCTCTTGTTCTGTCTTGTTCTTGTGTTCATTGTTCTGCTCATTTTTTGCAGGTCAAGAAGAGTTAAAAAGTGTAGCATTGGGAGTGGATGATTCAAGACAGGTTTTGTCTCGGGCCATTCTCTTGTCTCTCTTGTAAAGACCTCTGAGTTAGTGTTCTGATTGTGTAGCATTTGTTTATAGTTTCCCATACACTTCTGTTGTTTATATAATCAGAACGATCGCATGAGTTAGTGTTCTTGGCAATTTTATGTTGTTTGTATGTGTGCAAGTACTCTTTGCTTTAAGTAAATATTTTCAAGAATTTGAGATGTATAATGTTGCAGAATCTGAAAACACTAATAAAATATCTCTGTTTAAAATTTTTAAGCACCCTAAAATAAGAGATTTGCAATGGAGGAGAAAAAATATCAAGGTGCTTAGCTAAGTTTCTTACCAAATTTAATTCCTTAAATACTATTATAATATAAATAAGCAACCCATCATGGGTTGTTAGGATAATGATGCTCTAATTAACATAACGACGTATCACAAGTTTTTGCTTCTATTTCTTTTAACAAAAAGTAGGTTTTGGACGTAAAACTCCAATAAACACAAACTTTGTAACTTTCGAAAGAAAAATGAAGTGTAACTTACACAATTTACAATATGAATCTCCGCCGTCAGTCATAACACTTAAAGCAAGTAATCTCTCAAGAGCACACGCGTGA
Source organism: Raphanus sativus (assembly GCF_000801105.2). Classification (NCBI taxonomy): domain Eukaryota; kingdom Viridiplantae; phylum Streptophyta; class Magnoliopsida; order Brassicales; family Brassicaceae; genus Raphanus; species Raphanus sativus. The sequence goes on along the minus strand of NC_079517.1, from coordinate 6,487,943 downwards.
CGCAGTATAAATAAACTTAAATAATTATAACATGTGGCATTATAACCAGGCCAGGCCTTAAATTATAAGGCAGTGAAGAAAAGAAATCATCTGTGGAAAATTGGATGTGAAATAAGATCTAATAAGTGTTGAAAATTACATTTTGAAACAAGGATTTGCTAGCTAGACTTGATAGCTATATATTCATTGTAACCAATCTTTTTGTTTTTGCATATCTTCTACTGAAGTACATGGTTTGTTTTTGTATTAACTCTTTTCTGCGTATCACTCTTTCAGAAATATTAGGAATGATAAATTCGAGTATATATCTTCTGACAGAATCAATTTTTAAGAAACCTTAGAGGCGTAATTGTTTACTTGCAGAACATATTTAAAATACACATGCTATATTAGTATGTCATCAGATCTCACCGAAAAAATGATCTGATCTCACACCCAAAATATATAGAGTTAAAATCTACTTATAACCGACATATCACACATGTAACAAAAACGACAATAATGCTATTACGATGCACAAGCTTGCCTTCAATTCAATTCACAAGTCAAAGCGTCTGATTTAGTTAGAATCTCCTTTGGCGTCTGAAAATCTTAACAAAACTCCAAGACAACTTTGCTTAAAGTACCCTGATCAACATTTATCAGAATTCAGGACTAATGTTGTTTTATTTGGGCATATGTTCTTTATGACTTCGTGGTATAAATATAAAACATCGTTGATGTTTTTTATCTATATGTCTAAACTTTTTTGTTAATTTATTAATATATTATTGTAAGACAAAATATCGCCTGCTGGTGTCAGGTATTCAGGCTAAAGCTCGATAAAACTGGATCAGTATTGGTCCTTATATTAACAACGTACGCTTACACAGATATCAGATATTTTTCTTAAAACTATTTTCAAAAGAGTATCAACTTCATATATAAAGATTTGTTGTTGGGTGACTTGAAGTTTTTGTTGGTATATATGGTTGGTATTGCTACTTTATCATCTAGGTTAAAATTTGCATAATCTACGATGATAACTAATTTTGTTTGCTATTGTACAATAACTATGATGGCGAGGGCATTAATAGGTTTAATTTGCTTGATTACTTCATAACATTATTGAAAAGTATGACTCTGTGGATAAGTAACTAGATATGAAAACCAAACTTTCACTACAAGTTCAAATATTTATATAAAAAAAAAAAAGCAAAGACACACATACAACTAAAGTGAAAAGAACAAAAGAGTTTTGACAACGATGAGAAAAGAGAGCAAATGGAATACGAAACTGAGAGATTTTAAAGTAGGCCAAAGACATATCGTTATCCAAACACAAAGCTGCAGTACTTTTTAAGCCTCTCCATAGCATGTTCCTCAAATTTTAGGTAAATCAATCTTCTGAGATGTTGATACGATTTATTTATCATATAGCTGTCACATATCACTGTTGAATATTTGGTCCCAGCATCAGCATGTGATATTGCTGTATATATTGTACAATGCGCATATGGCTTACTATTTACTTAAAAACGCCTAGGGTGTTCTAGATTCTTCCTACACTAGCTAACATCGATTTGCCGTGCGATTGGATCTCGGTAAACCGTGGGCAGAGACTTATGCTTCCATTATTTCGCACGTAGTTTTTGCGGTTACATAAAATAAATTATATTTCATTTTTGTTTATTATTTAAAAAAATCTGCGGTTACATAAATAAATTATATTTCATTTTTGTTTATTGTTTAAAAAAACCTGCGGTTACATAAAATAAATTAATATTTCATTTTTGTTTATTATTTTAAAAATTTGGTTCATTTAGAAGAAATAAAAGAAAACAAAAAAAGTAAATTGAAACAAATACAAATAGGATGCTTATCAAAAACATACTTCGCCGGTGGAGTGTTGCTTCAATGACTAGGTACCTTCACAGCTATTCCCATTGAAAAACATGGACCACCTCTCTTATTTTTCATGTGTTTGATCCGTTAACATTCAGATCGGTCCATTGACGGTTAACCTCAATTCGAGGTCCACATTTCTATATACCTATTGGTTTCAAGCAGCCATATATTGTCACTATAGTGTCAACTGATGAAGTAAGTCGAGTCATTAGTAAGTAACAAATGTTTCTCCTTAAATCGCCTCACATTAATACCTGTCGGCAGAACAAGTTGTTCTATTTGCTCATAGATTGATTCAATCTCGATATCATTATTCTAATTATCGAACATTAGAAGATCCGATCCGTTTTTTATTTTTCCTTGGTGAATTCTTTTCATAGCTAACCCCCCCCCCCCACACACACACACAAAAGAAGAACCAATTTAGACTAGTTATAGCCTATAGGCAATATTCGAAGATTTGTTTCTATAATTAAGTAATCATGGCCGATGTCTAAACTAATTTCGAAACCTGTGGAAGACTTTTCTCTGCTATTATTAAGGTATTTGCAGTTGTAGTATATATGAAAATCACATAAAGTAGGATTCAATATTGGCAGACATCAAACACTGGACTGCAGAAGTTAATTAATACATTTCATAAGGGAGACTATGAAATCTGCAACTATATAAGAGATAAGTATTCGTTTATGGCAAACTCTCGTTTCCATTTGGCATCCCTTTTTTTTTCTTGTGCAACTGGCATCCTTTATTGTGTTATTTTGTTCGATATGAAAGATCAGATTTAATATTCATAGGAAAAACGAATATCTTTAACCGCGAAATTGTATAATTATTTTATGAATTTATTACTCACTCTAGACGAAATTCAATAATTATCCATCCACAACCCACATGCAAAATTTAAGAAACAAACAAAAAGTTTCTCACCACATTATCTCACTCACATGAATCCAAATCGTCCTCCAACCTCACATTATTTAACATTATACACAATAATTTTCTCAAATTAAAAAAAAAGATCGTAACAGAGACATATGTCATCATGTATATATCTATATATACATCCAAGAAAGACCACCTGTGTATGAATGATCAATACTATTAACCATAATTATATATGTTTAAAAGGGCGGGTATATTTTTTGTCATCATTAAAATATCGTAACAGAGACATATGTCATCATGTATATATCTAATATTTTCAAATTCAAAGTAAACCATAAAGTGAAACGTTATTAATAAATTGTCGATAACAAAAATAAAAAACCTAATTTCTTTATTAAAATTATATAAAATAGATTTTCAAAACATAATTAAAAACTAAAAAAAGAAGTAAAAGTTATCTTTTAATTCAACCAGTAGTTCAACCGGCAACCGAATTTCAGTGATTTTTTGCGGGTTCACTGAGTTTTTAAATATTAGGTTTTTCACAAAATCTAAACCGGATTTATCTTGGGTCACCAGATTTACCGGTTCAATTGCGGGTACGGATCGAGTTTCAAAACACTGAGTATGAGACTTTGATTTTCTGGTCGATTCAATATCGGGTTTTTAGGTACGAATATTCTTGACTAATTATGTTAGGTAACTACTAAGAAAGTATAATATGTCGTAAACTTTAGAAATAAAGTTTTATAAAAATTTCTGAAATGCATATGACACAAGTATATAGTTATGTAACTTGACATATTTAATATAGTTACCAAAAATTATATTATATTAAATTAATATTAATTACAAATATAATTACAGAAAATATAAATATAGAATTAAATTTCTCAAAATAATTAAAACAGAAATGTACCCGCCCTTTAAAAAGGCGGGTTAGAATCTAGACTTTAAGGAAACTTATGAGTTATGATAGAATATGTTCATTTAAAAATCAGGGCGGGTGTGGGGTTGGTAGATTTTGTATTGTGGGTACCCGGCAACGCGAAAAGTGTTAAAAAAACACTTTTTAAAAAAATATGGTAATTTAAAAAACAATTTAAAAATTTAAAATATATATTTTTATTATAAATATATTGTTTTATATTTTTTATTAATTAAATTAAATAATTAGCTTTAAAAAGTTTATAACTTGCAAATAACCGAAAAATTAAATGGGGCGAGTGCCGGTACAAATTATTTGTTTGCGGATTGTTCGGGTCATATTTTTGACCAAAACAAAACTGAAACCCTCGGGTTGGCGGGTTCGACCGGCAATATACCCGCGGGTTGGCGGGTTCGACCGGCAATATACCCACGGGTTGGCGGGTTCGACCGGCAATATACCGGATCAATTTTTAAATAGCTATTATTTAATAAAATTTTGATTAAAATCTATACACAAATATGATTACAATGAAAAATACAAATATAGTCACAAAAAACACAAATATGAAAATTAAATTAAATTAAAACAAAAAATATACCCGCCCTTTAAAGGGCGGGTCAAAATCTAGTATAACCTTAAATCTAGAAAAGCTAGAGACTCTTACAAAAAAAAGAACATATCGGTCTGATCATTTTCCACAAACCATGATGTCCTCATCATCATCATCTGCCACCGATACTATGACTAAGCCGTCGTCGTCGTCGTCTTTCCCGGTTGTTGAGTCTGTCACGTGCGACACGTGCGGTTTCGCCGAGGAGTGCACGCCGGCTTACATCAACCGCGTCAAGGAACGCCACAGGGGACACTGGCTTTGTGGGCTCTGCGCGGAGGCTGTGAAAGACGAGGTGGTTCGATCTCCCACAAGAATCTCCGTCGAGGAAGCTCTTCGCCGCCACACAACGTTCTGCCACCAGTTCCGTTCATGGAGCGCCGAGGAGGAGGAGGAAGATCCTATTGCTGTCATTGGAAGGATTCTACGGCGGAGCCTCGATGGCTCTCCACGGAGAACCACCTCGAGGACGAGCTCAAGCGGGGCTTTGCCGGGGATCGACGCCGTAGCGTCGCGAAGGTCGCTTCTCCGATCTGGGAGCTGTTTCTCGTCTCTCTCTACTTGATTAAATATGCTAGTTGTAAAGTTGCATTTTGTTTTTCTTTAATTTTTGTTAAAGATTTGTTATTTTGTACTGTATGACGTTAGTCTTTCTTCATCAGTGGATTAATAAAATGGTAAATGACCAAAGCACATTTTATGTGATCATGTGATCTCTGGATTTGCAGTACTTAAGTTTTTTTCAACTTAATCTGTAAATCCCCTAGTCTATATTTGAGAAGTGATTTTGACATGTGTCATCACCATATTAATTTTGAAAAAAAAATTATGACATGGCACACTAACATTGATGACATGGCTTGAAGTAAATTATGACATGGATATTTACATTTAGTATTGATTTATATTTAAAATAATTTTTTAAAATATGGTAATAACTTATAGATCATTATGATATATTTACATTTAATATTGATTTATATTTAAGATAAGTTTTTAAAATATGGTAAATAATAAATTAAATAGAAATATAATAATAATTAAAATTTCGAAATATTATCTAGCTATATTTTTATAATTTTAATTACAAAAACAATTCTTCAAAATACTATGCATTTTTTTAAGAATAATTTTTTAAATAGTGACATGAACATTTACATTTATTATTGATTTGTATTTTTAGTAAGTTTATAAAATATGGTAATAACTCATAGATCATCATTAATATAGCAATAAATAATATAATGTTATAAATATAAATATAATATTATTTTGGAATTTTCAAAATTTAATTCTATTTTATAATTATTATTACTAAAACAGTTTTTCAAAATTATACAATTTTTAAATGTAATTAAATAATCCAATACTATTAGTTTTTTAATATCCATAAATTTTAGAAAATTATTTAGTTTTATGTTTTGATAATTATACACTTAACAAAATTTTCTCTTACATTTACAAAATTTGATTTAATATATTTTAACAAAAAGATATAAATTAAAGAATATTTCAAAATTGTAATTTTTATATATATACATATATATTACTAAATATACATTGAATAAAAAATATTTTCTGCACATTGTGCAGGAAAACACCTAGTAATTCTATAACTAGCTAGGCTTGTTTCGGGATTACAATAACCATGCAATATGTATAGTACACGAATATTACGTACGTAGAAATAAAAAGAGTAGGTGAAAAAAACAAATTCTGTTACGTATAGCATTGGTGTTGTATTTAAGGTTTTTACCTTTTTGAAACTTGTTAGAAAATGTGTTGTTGACAAAAAGATCACGTAATACCGATAAAAATACACTTTAATAATATATGTCATTTTATACATATTCAAGAATTTTCTTAGAAAACAACTTGTGGATTATAAAACAATATCTAGTAGCTAGGCATCTACTAATATGTATATACTTCCAGAGCAGTTATTTTAATTCATCAGTATTCAGTGATTATATACGCTATAGTTTTCATTGAATCATACATATGCATGTGCCCCAGGATACTAGAGATAGTTTAGAAAAAAATCATTAGGCCACATATCATTCTCAAATCATAGCATAAACTCATAGATTATGCTAGCTCATGCATGTAAGTATGTTACTCAGTTCTAACATCTTCAGAGTTCCATTTACGGTGATTTATAGTTAGCCATAGCAATGTTTGTACGACATTCACTTAGCCCTAATTAGAACAGACTAAAATCCAATATTTTAGATCCAGTTAAAGGAGGTATATGTGTATGCATCTGCATAAACAAAAATATGAATGTATATGTCATGTGTGAGTGCATGGCACATGCGGATATTTCCAGCTTTGGTGTGATGAGGAGACACAAGTCTTTACATCAGTTTCCTTTTGGTGTGGCGCAATAGGTCCTTCCTAGTCTTCACTTTGTTGCTCACGTCTCCTGTACACTCTAACTTAACATTTTATTTTCAATTTGTTTCTTAATTGTTTTCAGTAGAAACACAACTCCATGTTTTTTTGTTCATTTCTTTTTTATTTTTCGGAAACTTTTGAGTTAAAAGTATCTCGAGCCTCTCTCATGAAATATCTTTGAGTGTACATACACACCAAGATTTGTACATATCATTCCAAAAGTAATTGTTCCTTAATTGATTAAATTTTAAAATCACGTATGTGATGATCAAGTTACGGATTAATTAAGTTTTACAGTCAGAAGTATCATAGACATAAACAAATAAATGGCAGTAGGAAAATATATACAATACTAGTGATCAGAAGACAAATTCAGGATCGACCAACCCTGGTTATAGCGACACAATACTAGTTAGAAGTATAAATACTTCTCTTATGTTAACATTTCATGTAACTTTGGCTGTGTTTCAAGCAGCCTCCTTCTCCATCTTCTATATCAAATCTAACATCTTTAATCTCTTGGTGACAATAAAGTCTTTCCCTTTCATTTACTTCTTGCACAATAAAGCTCTATGAGCTATGTCTTTCTCTATTTCATTATCATGTCAATAAGCTCTAAGTGAACACAAATCTATCTTGTTTTGAAACTGTCATCAAGAAGAATAGATAAACAAAAATTTGGGCAATTAATATGCTTATCTCTAGTTCTCGTGTTTAATTTCGAAATTTTCTGGATATGTGATTATCAGTTGATGTTTTACTGGCTTAAAGATTAGTCTTTTTGTTTTCGCGGATATTATTTTCTATGATTTTGCCTCCCCGTCCAGCAATATATCTCACTGATGTATTCCACTTATGAATCTTGAAATGAATATTAATAAAATTACAGTAAAAGTATAGTTATTTTGATGTATCCAATACTTAAGAGTGCATCATCCAAGGTCATATCCCTAAGTTTGTGAATAATATTCACAATTTTCAGAAAGGATTAGACCTTGTCTATGAGATATTGTAATACTCCATGTTATATTCGAGATTCTTGGTGTAAAAGAGTTGAAACGTTAAAGGTATATAAAGCCTTGACTTATTGGTAAGCCCACTGGACTATAATCTGAGCCTACAAGGATACTTATCTTTTAATCAAAGCTAACAACCACCAAAACCGCTTCCAACTTCAATCATTTCGCCCCTTCCTTCTTCTTCTCGTTAGCTCCACTCCGGAAAAAAAAACGCCGCGAAGATGATGCACATGACCTTCTACTGGGGCATCAAAGCCACGATCCTCTTCGATTTCTGGAAAACCGATTCATGGCTCAGCTACATCCTCACCTTGCTCGCCTGCTTCGCCTTCGCCGCCTTCTACCAGTACCTCGAGAAACGCCGCGTCCAGTTCAAATCCCTTTCGTCCACTCGCCATCCCAATCCCCCGCCTCGCTCCGGCGTCTCCGCCCCTCTTATCCCCAAATCGGGCACCAGATCCGCCGCCAAAGCCGCGTCGGTGCTGCTTTTCGGCGTCAACGCCGCGATCGGCTACTTGCTGATGCTCGCGGCTATGTCCTTCAACGGAGGCGTTTTCATCGCGATTGTCGTCGGGTTAACCGTCGGGTACCTCGTTTTCAGATCTGACGACGACGGTGCTGACGTGGCGGCGGAGAATCCATGCGCATGTGCTTGATGATTTCTGAGATCGCTGTGATTTGGTTTGTGTTTGTTGCGTTGGATCTTTGACACGTATCCTGTATAATTTTCTTGTTGGCTTCTTCATCAAACTGATCATCATCATCGACGATCTAAATGCGTTTATGTATAATTACTTTAATTCGATGATTAAGCTCTTTATATATTCTCCAGACTTGTCTTCTCAAACTGGTCAACACATAAGTGTATTCGCCATTGAATATAGTTTAGTATTGCAATGTGGCTGACTATGAAGAAAGCTTGATCCATAATTGCTTTGGCTATTATTATGAGATTAATATCCTTCATCTTCCTCCATCTATTATTACCTGTTTTCATTTATTGTTAATTTATTATTCTCTGCTTCAATTATCTCTACGACTTCTGTAAACAAAGACAGTTAAAACCATTTTTTTCCAACCTAATTTGTCAGAAATTTGAAACTGATGGATGCCCACAACCACAAGTACAGTGACCACACACAGTACCAATAATAAATAACAAAAAAGAATATTACTAAAAGTTTGAAAATATATATTTCTCATACTTGAAATGATCATCGAACTTGTAACTAGTAAGAATCACCTCACCTGAGCTATGGCTCTGCCATCTGAACACATCATGTTGCATGCGAAAGAGCCTTTGTTATATATGTATTATATTGTATATAAATTTTATAGTATTCTATTTACTATATTTATTCATTTATTTATGTATGTGAGTTAGTTTAACTGTCAAAACTAGTATTATTTTTTGAAATGATATTAATACTTATATCATTTATAGTTACTAATTAAAAATATTAATATTGTTTGTGAATAATTAATGTATATATATATATATCAAAATTCATAATGATTCTAATATATTAATGAAAGAAAATTAGTACATTAATTAGGAATAAAATAATTAAATAACATAAATATAAAAAAACAAAAAAAAACAAAATCTTTTCTATTAAAACTGAAGAACAAAACAATACTTACCATTTTAATTGATTTCTTAGATCCTTTTCATTCATTTTAAACTAATTTTAATTAGTCTATTTATTGTCTTCCAAATAATTTGGCATCATTTATTACGAAGTACAAAACATAACTTACTTATTTTTAAATGTTTTATTACCTTTTTACAAAGCAATTCAATCTCAGTTTGGAATTCATATACACAATTCAATCTCAGTTTTGAATTCATATACACCTTCGTTAGACTTTGGGATGGCTACCTCTGTAGTTCTTGGAGATATAATTATCATCTAAATTGAAATGGTAAGGGGAATCGTCATACCATGGATTATCTCCAATAGTTATCTATCACAAAAAGGCTAAAAGGAAATCTAAATTAAATCAATAATTTATATCATACTTTTACATAAAAATATAAGCAAAATATAAGAATTTTTGAGCAATTTCTAAGAATAGTATTTCTTTTTACATAGAAAACATAAACAAAAAACAAAAGTATGAATGATGCTGAAAATGGTGATGCAAATAGTTTGTATCATTTTACTAGTAACTGATATAAAATATTAAATATTTACATCAGTTGTTTTAAGTGATGTTAAAATGTGCCAGATACAAAAATTGATCTTAATTTTACATCAATTTTTTGAAATGATATTAGTAATATTAGTGTCGATTAAAACAATTGATTTCATTTATTTATGTCACTTAGTTTAACTGATGCAAAACTAATATTTTTTTGAAATAATATTAATACTTGTATCATTTATAATTACCAAGTTAAAGTATTAATATTATTTATACATAATTATATATATATATATATATATTAAAATTCATAAATGATACTAATATATTAATGAAGAAAGTTAGTATATTTATTGAGAACAAAATAATTAAGTAAAACAAATATAAACAAAAAAATAAAAATCTATTCTATTAAAACTGAAATACAAAAAAATAATTACTTATTTTAAATTGATTTCTTCGATTTTCTTTGTTCATTTTAAACTAGTTTTTAGCCACTTTATTTATTATTTTTCAAATAATTGGACATCATTTGTTACAGAAGTACAAAGCATAACTTACTTATTTTAAGTGTTTATTATAATTTTATACTTTTTCCCACATTTTTCTAGTTTCTTTATCAATTGTATTTACCATAATAATTCAATCTCATTTATTTACGTGTTAACCATACTAATTTACAGATTTGAATGATTTTTTTTTTTATTCGCGACAAGAATTTTAACAGGTTAATAAAGAATTTTTCATTTGTTTACAAGATCAGTTAGACATAAACATCCAAATATCCGTTCTGGCACATATCATGTTTTAAGATATTTTTTTTGGAATTTAAAATTACTATATTCAGATATTATAAATTTTCAGATATGGTTTAACTCGGATCTTTCTGAATTTGGGTAAGTTCATAAAAACTCAAAAATATTCAAATAACCTACATGTTTAGAAAGATCACTATATTAATAAAATAAAACAAACATTCGCCCGGATGAACGGATTAAACTCTAGTTGTATATATATGTACGATGTATAAATCACAAATAATAGTTTAAGCTTCTTTGTCTCCATCTACAAGTTTTTTGAGTCTTTGCATAAGAATATGTCTAACTTAAAATTTCATTATTCCTCAAAGAGTATGAAATAAAAATATTATAATCATATTTTATTTTTCGTTCTAAACTATTGTAGTGAACAAACAAAAAAATACTATTCTATTTTTTGGAGTAAATTCCATTATAAAATGAGATCTATAGTTGGATTGAATCATTTTTTTATTTTATAATTCATATCACTTTATTTTAGAATAAAAATAGATTGGATTTGGAGATCCTTATATGCAGGGTAAGTGTTTTCTTGTTTTGTCCATTAGAGCATCCAAGGAAGCACACATAATTCCATAGAAACGATGAGCTTTTCTAACACATTTTGAGTAATGCAATTTAGAATCTTGACCTAAAAGCTATATCATTCAAAAAACTGGAATAACTAAGGCGAAGATTATCAAGTCTGGCTATCATTTATACAAAAATTATATATACATAAGAGCCTTTTGTACAAACAGTATACATTTGTTATATAATACCCACCACCGAATTAAAGGTTTTAAAATAAATAAAAGTTCAAATATCAAAGAGACACGGAGCCTTAAAAGGCCAGAGGAAGGTAAGTAATTATCCTTTGTCAGCTACCATAATTACTGCTCCTGCCACCTTCTCCCCCTCTCTCTCCTTTCTCTCTACAGAGAGTCTCTCTTCCTAACTAATCTATTTCTTTCTTTGCATTGTTTTTATCACTCGCCGCTTCTTCATCTTCTTCTTTCTCTCTTCACTGCATGTTTGTCCCTTGACTCAAACCATTCTCTCTGTTCTTTATACTACCATAGAAGATCATCTTTGGCGACAATGGCTTCTACTTCAGGCAGTGTCGGGGCAGAAGTAACTGGTGAAACATGTTCCTCTCTTGCAAAGTCATCTCTACCGCCGCCTCGTCCGAAGTCTCCGCCGGAGTATCCAGATTTGTACGGGAAACGCAGAGAGGCGGCCAGAGTCCAGATGCTAGAGAGAGAGATTGGTTATCTCGAGGCAAGTTAATTAATACTATTTTTTTAGTTATTACTAGTATTTCTTTTTTAAGTACTACGAGCTCTCTGTCTTTTTATAATCTGCTACATTTTGATTACTCTGAGGAAGTGTCCGAATATTTTGAATTTCATGATACATTTGTTTTTATTAGTCCTAACTAAACAAGTGGCAGTTAGTGCTGTACTAGCTTGTGATTACACAATTAATGAATCATTAGTACTCTTAGTTAAGTTTTATAGTATAAATAAATTTGAATAGGGGTTTTAAATAATTACTAGTCTTTGTTTGTGTGTGTGTGTGAGAAAAGAGGTTGTTGATTTGCTAAACCTTGGTTCCTACTATATCCAGGTTGGTTTGGACTCTGGACCGTTGTGTGTATGTTTCACAGCAAGTATAGAAATCAAGATATTTATGTTTATTTATTCTCTTAGATGCTATCAAAAAAAAGTAATTAATTTATGTCATCAGACAGATGTATTGCATATTATTAATTTCAGACTAGTACTCCTATAGAGTAATTAATTTATGTCATCAGGCACATTTATATCATATTAATTTCAGACAAGTACTCCTACGTATATGCAAAGACTTAAACCCTTTAACAAAAAAGTATATGCAAAGACTTTTCCATTTTAAATTAATTGCATGTTTTGATTAATAATTGATTTGAATCCTGAACAGATTTTTTATATTGACTCTTTTGTTAGGTAGGGGGTTCAACGGATCTATTTTCGAGCATCAATTAAATACAAACCTAATTGGGTTCATATGCTCTTCATTAACCTCCAGCATAACGTCATTTATTTTCATAGTTTTTATTACTTTATTTTTTCATAGTTATAATTACCAAATTAATTAAGTGTCATTCCTTGAACTTTAAAAATTAGTATTCTGCTATATAAAAACAAAAAAGTTTGATCATCTTGTAGTTTGAATTGATTGATGAGACGCCCATTACTCTGTTGTTAGCATCACTGAGGCGTGTGTGTGTTCGTTCGTGCATGTGTACTATGAAAGTGAGTGTTTAGTTAAAGCAAGTATGAGAAGTAGAATATAAAGAAAAGAAGAAAATAAAGGTAAAGAAAAAGCTGAATAGCTCTTACCAAAAAATTATTGAATTGGTTAAGTATCCTTTGCAGTTTTATTTTTTGTTGCTTTTCTACATAGAACAATTTGTGAAAGTCTTTGTCTTTATTGCTATTTGCGTTTGAAAGGACCGTATCCTTGTTCGCCTTTTCTTCATGTTTCTTTCATAGATCTCCCTTATGATTTACTTTCTGTTGTGATCTTATAAATATTTGAGGAAATCATTTTTACACTGTATATTTTTGGTTTCTCCTAATATTTTCGAAATATGAAATTCTCGTCGTGTTGTGTTTTGTCCCATTGTGAACTTATTTTTCGAAGCAAATTACACTTTCATTTAGTTAATGAACTTTATTGAACTGATATTTAGAACGTCATCATGAGCAGGGAGAAATTAAATTCATCGAAGGCGTACAACCAGCTTCTAGATGCTGCAAAGAGTAAGATGATCTTTATGTTTTATAATTTATAAACATTGCATCAGTTCGATGAAAAGAAATATGGTTATTGAGTCTCATGTATGTATGCTTTCTTCTTACTGTGGCAGGGTCTCTGATTTTGTTGTTGCAAATTCTGATCCATTGATCCCTGCGTAAGAATGTTTCTAGTTAACTCCAACGACTTCACATTTCTCTTACTCTTCCAGTTTTTACAGTTTCGTTTTTTTCCTTTTCTTTCTTCATATGGATAGACAACGAAAGAGTCGAAGACACTGCCGGTTCTGGAAGTGGCTCTGGTAAGAATTTACCGCCTGTTTATCTTATTTTCACTGCGATTTATATTCACATGAGAGCCAATGTAGGGTAATTGTCAGGGCCGTCTAAAAGAGCAGGCAACTGCTGCATTCTCACATGTTCTTAATTTCGTATTTGTGGGAACCGAAATTCGCACTGTCGATTTTAGTTAATGTTAAAACGTAGGAAAACTAAGTTGACCTAGTTTTCCCCGAGGATCCCGGCTATCTGCTGGGCCACGCACGACAGAGTTAAGACAAGTCTAATTTGAGAATAAATACGCAAAATAAGTAGAGCAAAAAGAAAGAATCTTATTTCCGAATCTGCGGAGAGCGTTTGGACAACAGGTCGAGATCTCGGCCGCAAGAGCTGTCGATCGTCGCTAGTCTCGAATCCTAGATCTAACCTAGTTGAGTCGCAGCTCGCTAAAAAAGGAAATAAGCGCCTAAGTTCTAAATTGCTCTGGGTTGGTTTCTTTCTTCTGATTTCGGATCCCCCTTCCTCTGCTCCTAGCATTGCTTATATACTCCCATATGACGGTCTATCCTTGGTGGGCTGAGTCTGCCGTGGGCTGGACTTTTTCCATTTTCGTCGGCTTTCGCGTTTATCGGGAAAGTTGACATTTATCTTTTCGGAAAGTTGACATTTATCCTTTCGGAAAGTTGACATTTATCTTTTCGGAAGTTTATCATTTGTCATGCGAAGATAATTGTTAACCGTCGCATCTATCCTTTTAGAAAATCGTAAACTGGTCGTCCGATCGGAGTTGGTCCCTTTCGGGCCGCATTCCGGGCTTCCGCTGTTTTTCTACGATTTCTCTGAAAGGATGCTCCTACTTGGATGTCGAGTCTTTTGGAAGATCTTCGATCCATTGCTGAGGTGAATGGTGTTGTACGATAACCATCACCGTTTTATACGAAGTCTTCCTATCCGTTGATGTCTTAGGAGTTTTCAGAAATCCCGGAACAGAAAAAGGAGTTTTACTTGCAAGGACTCGGAAAGTCGCGAAACACGGATTTCTGGCGACCCGGAGGTTTGGAATTTACGCACGAGGACTAGCCGTCCGACGACCCGAGCCAGCACGGGGCTAGCCGCCCGGCGACCACGGCCGGCACGGGCGCTAGCCGCCGGCGGCTACGGCCAGCACGGGGCTAGCCGCCCGGCGGCCACGGCCAGCACGGGCGCTAGCCGCCGGCGGCCACGGCCAGCACGGGCTAGCCGCCCGGCGGCCACGGCCAGCACGGGCGCTAGCCGCCGGCGGCCACGGCCAGCACGGGGCTAGCCGCCCGGCGGCCACGGCCAACACGGGCGCTAGCCGCCGGCGGCCACGGCCAGCACGGGCTTAGCCGCCCGGCGGCCACGGCCAGCACGGGCGCTAGCCGCCGGCGGCCACGGCCAGCACGGGGCTAACCGCCCGGCGGCCACGGCCAGCACGGGCGCTAGCCGCCGGCGGCCACGGCCAGCACGGGGCTAGCCGCCCGGCGGCCACGGCCACGCTCGGTGTTGGCTGCTCGGTTCCTTTGGCGTGTTCGTGTTTCTTGCGTTTTCAGTTTTCCGTAGGTTTTTCCTTGTGTAGAAAATGTTTCTAACAGTTGATTTCGAGATGGTGAATCTCGAACTTAATTTTTCTTAAGGTTTCTCGATTACAATTAGTCTCTCGAGGTGGCTTTTAACATTTTTCATGTTTTTCCGAGACTTTCGGACATCGATTTCGTCTTGACCGATTTTGACCCCAACAGTTAGCCCCCCAGCTAGCTAGGAGCCGTAGGGTTCGTTGGTCCTAGCTTGCGGTATGGTTCATGAGGAAAGTATGGAGACGAAATCGTGCCGAAGGTCGGGGTGAATAGTAAAAATTTTGCCTATAAAGACTTGTGAATTCTTTACCATTCTTACTTCACCCAAGATTCTCAAGTTAATCTCTCTCTTGCAAATTCTCTCTCTGCTTTTAAGAAAAGAATGACTTCAAGATCGAAAATCTCGAGGAGGCAGTCTCGCTCGTCCTCGGATAGTTTTCACGCTGAGGAAGAAAATCCGAAGCCTGAGGTTTCGGAGATCAACAGGAACGCGTACTGCGATGCTGTCTTTGGCACTGATGCTCCCCTTCCCGTGATCCCGATTCCCCGGCGACCTCTGAAGGCGCGTGGAGAAATCGACTCACCGAGCGAAGTATCCCCCGAGTATCTTGAAACTCTGCGAGAGTACTATGGAGTTCCGGAGGGAGTCGTGTTCCGCATCCCCCGGGGGAATGAGAGTTCGGAGCATCCTCCGGAAGGTTATTTTACTTGTTACGAGGCGTTCTTGACGCAATGTCGATTGTGGTTCCCAATCCCTGGGGTCATTGTTCAGGCCCTTGACCGTTTCGGAATCTCAATCAGCCAGCTGAACGTGTCAGCTTTGGAGAGCTGGCTCGGCGTTGTGATTCTGAGTTATGAGTTAGGGATAGATCTCAGCCCTGCCGATTTCGAGGGGTTATGGAACTCCAAGGCGACGAGTATCAATGGAGTTTACTCCATGAAGGCGAGGACCAATTTTTCGGTGATCAATGGAGTCACTTCGCATGCCAAGGATTATGTCGATCGTTTCTTTTTTGTGAGGATAGACGGAGAGTCTGTTGAGGAAGGCTTTCTCCACCTATTCCCGACGGACTGGTCGTACCAGCGAGGTAAAAATTATTGCATTACCTCTTTTAACATTCGAAAGGCGAATATCGAACGTGTTTGTTTTTTTTTTTTTTTTTTTTTTTTTTTTTTTAGAGAACAGGTGTCTCGCGCATGTTCCTTCCGATCTCGCGGTCAGGAGGGATCTTTTTAGGTCGAGGCCTTGTTCCTGGAACTCCTTCACTCTCGACCGGATTCGAGGGGCTGTCGCGCTTCTCCGATCGCGAGGTGGTACACGTCCCTGCATCAACGATAGGTCCTACGTTTTTGCCCCTTTAGACAGAGGCGGAGACCTCGTAAAGATAAAGGGATCGCTGTTGAGGCCTCGTCGGGAGATGGCGCGACGCCGAGATACGACCCTGGCTTTACCTCAGAGAGTCGGGATGTTCCTCCCCCGGGTGACTTCTTTGACGAACTTCCTCCGGCGTTTTCCCGTGACGAGTCTTTGGACAACGAGGAAAGGGATAAAGTGACTGCGGAGGGTGCTCGCTTGGTCAACGAGGTTTGTTCTTGAAACTCGAGTAACTCCTCTTTCTTTTTATTTTGACCTAGGCTTCTTTGCAGGCCGTGAGAGTTTGGAATACATCGATTGATGGGAGTTTCCGCACCGCCCGGTTGGCCCGTTTTAAAGCGGAGGAAACGGCAAGGGAGTTTGCTAAGTATCGATTGGAGATGGAGGAGCAAAATCGCCGGCAAGCCAAAATCCAGGCTCGGGCCCTTGTTCGCGCGGAGAGGAGCGGACGGAGAAGAGCCGCCGCCGAGATGAACCGAAGGGCCGAAATTTTTTTCTACTGAGTTCGAAGCATACAAAGATGCTCAGGACTTTGTAGGTGATTTTCGCGAGTGCCGTGGTTCGGTTGGTACTCTCGGCAAGATGCAACGTGGGAACTTCTCTCTTTCCGGCGAACTTGCCACGATGGATGGCTCGATGAGGATATGTGCCAACGCCGAATCCTTTGTTCCTCCGATTGAAGGAAGAATTCGAGAACTGTGGAATCCTATCCAGGTCTCGGAGGATACGGCGGATGTAGGCGAGGACCCAAACGTGGGCGACGGGGATGAGGAGGTTGATCAGCCCGACTCTTCGTTCGGAATATCTCTAACCGACTGCTATGCATTTGATTATAATTTATGATAGGCCAAGTGTGGCCGTTTGTATGTATGTGTCGCGACCCTAGGAGGTCGCGTGACTTTATGTTTTTCGGGATCGGCCGTTGGTGGCTTTCGAATCCCTGTTATAAATGCCTTTTATGAACTATGCGTTTTGATTTATACTTTCGTCAAGTGTAGAGGGTTTGAATACGCGTAGTCACTTCGCATTCAATCTCTTTTTTTTTGTCGCTAGGTCCGTAGGTCACTTCGTAGCGAACGTTAGGTTTGTAAGCGATAAGAGGCAAATTTTGGGATCTCGTATTCTGGATACTTATGCCTATGAGATGTCTTAGATACCAGCAAGGCCGGGTTTAGGGCAAGACCTAGGTCTACTTTCGGACTGAAGCTGTGCGATGACAAATCGGCTTTCGTTTTGCTTGTTTGCGATTTTGACCTGACTCGTACCGTTCTAGAATCTGCGAAGTGCTTATCGGCTTATATGATTCGTTTGGGTACGAGTCGAGCTACTTCCTTTACGAAGAGCTAACCAAAATTTGGATTTTTGTATAGCGCGCTATGATATCCTTGTCGGATGCAAAAGGACTTCGTTAGAAGCCGGACTACGAATTTGATTGAGTGAAACGTTTCTGTATTTTTCGTCGGGGCCAATCGACGGAAATGGTTTTTAGAGTCGCGGATGGACTGTTTGGTGGAGTTTTTAGAGTCGCGGATGGACTGTTTGGAGGAAAATGGAGAATCGAGACCTTTTGGGAACTAACGACGTCTCGCGTTCCTTAAAGATATGATTTTCGTTTTCCTTAATGTTATGCGTTGAGTAAGCATTTGAATCAAAAGGATTTATCATTTATAATGTAGACTATATGCGAAAAGTGTTTTTGCGGGAGTACAAGGATATCCGTTCCCATCTCCCCCCCCCTTTTTGGCGAGGGGGATAGCTGAACCCGTCGGGTTGCGACGAGCTGCCTACGTACCTCTTGCGAGGATCAAGCCATCTCGTAGTTCTGCTTCTATCACGGTTGTTATTACTCCACGATTTCTGGCGCCTTGACTGTTTCAGCTAAGTCGGCGGTCGCGTCGGGAGTTGGATCATCCGTTTTTTCGGCGACGGACTCGAGGATTTTTCCAATTTCCTGAGTTGTGGCCTGTTCGGACAAATCCGAGTTGCTTTTTGCTGAGTTCTCGGAGGTACTCAGGTTCTTCTTGGTTCGCTTCGGGTTAGCTACTGGGGCGTTCCGATTGCTGCGAAGTTTATGTTCGGCTAGGAAGCAGAGTCGCGACTGTTTTTGGCTTCCCCAGATTACCGCTGTTCCAGTTGGTGTTGGAAATTGACGCCGAGATGGTAAGTGGACGGGACTGCCTTCATGGCATTTATCCAAGGAGTTCCCATTATGGCGTTATAGATAGCCGGGTTATCCACTACCGCGAATTCGACGATCTTCGTGACTTCTTTAGCCATGACCGGGAGTCTGATTTTTCCGAGGGTCATGGATGTGACGCCCGAGAATCCAGTCAGTGGTCTTGGCTCTGGGATGACTTCTCCGAGGGGTATGTTCATCCTTTGCAGAGTGTCGCGGAACATGATATTGACCGTGCTTCCTGTGTCGATGAGGATGCGGCCGACTTCGAGATCTTGAATCACCAAGTCGATGACCAGAGGATCGTAGTGGGGTTTATCGAGTCCGGTCGTATCCTGTTCCTCGAATGTGATTGCGTGACTGGGAACGTCGTCCTCCGGGCACCATCCGGGGCTTGTCTCAGCCTTCCGTCCGTAGGCTTTGATCGACGACACAGAGTCCTGGTAAAAATGCGATCCTCCGATGACCATGTTGATCCTTTGGCGGTTGTTGTTGTTTCCTTCGCCGTCTTGTCTCCGTTCGCGTTTTTCGCCCGATTGAGTTCCAGGAGCGTTATCGGGATTGGCTCCGTCGGTCCTCGGCGGACGGTCAGAATCTAGGATCAGGTCTTTCATGCTCTTGACCGTTGCTAGTTTACCGTCGAGCAGCTTCATAATGAGTCTAGCGCCGAGGACTTTGCAGTTGGCGGTGGAGTGACCTCTCGTCTGATGGAACTCGCAGCTGGAGTTGTCCTTGTACGAGTTCCGCGTCCAGGTGTTTCCGGAGGTCCTTCCTTGCTCGGAATTAACGGCGTAATTATGTTCGCCTTGGACGTCTTCCCCCTCGTGATGGACGTACTTGTCGTTACGAGAGGTTTTCTTCTTGCCGGACGCTTTTGGCGGTCCATGCTTTTGCGCTAGGATTTTCATCTCTTCTTCCATGATGATGAAATCCGTTGCCTTGTGGAGGGTATCTTGGATGGTGCGTGGCCTTTCAAGAGAAATCCACTTTCGGAACTTCGATTTGTACCAGAGGTTCTTCCTTAGGGCGTCGATGGCGACTCTATCGCTGAGGCCTGTTACCCTGGACATTACGAGTTTGAACCTCTTTATGTAGTCGCGGAGCGGTTCGTCTTCCTTTTGAATTAGGCTCCAAAGGTCCACGTCGGAAGTTTCCCTGTCCATGAACATGGAGAATTGCTTCAGAAAAGCTGAAGCAAGCTGGCGGAAACTTCCGATGGAGTTTCTTTTCAAGTGTGAGAACCATTCGAGCGCAGCACCTCTGAGGTTCTCGACGAACAGGAGACAGCAGCCGACATCCTTTTCCCGCTCCGGAAGTTTAGACCTTGCCATTGCAATCTGGAAAGACTGCAAATGTGCCTTTGGATCTGTGGTTCCATCGTAGGTGGGAAGCTTTATTTTCCCAGGATCCGAGACTCGCGCCTCCGTGATTCGAGAGGTGAACGGGGTTTTTCTCGACTCCTCGAGGAGCAGGTCGATCTCGGGGGCAGTGTGGTCGCGTGGTGAATCTGCGATTTTACCGCTTTCACCTCGGCTGCAGTTTTGGCGATGTACTCACGTAGATCGTGAATCTCGCTGGCGCCGTTTGCGCTCTTCTGTCTACGCTGGCGGCGATAGGCCCGAGTCTGATCCTCAGCCAGCCTCTCTTGCTCTGACCAGTAGAGGTCTTCTTCCTCTTCCGTCATGGGTTTTTCGAAGGCTGCCGCCAGTCGAGCTGACTGACTTCGGGTCCTTCGGTGGTGGATGTCGGCGTCTTCGTCGGACGGATCCGATTGATCGCTGACATCCAGATTAATTCTTTCGACGTCGTCTCCTTCGTTGTCCCTTGCGGGAGGTGGAAGGTTGCCCGTCGTTTTCTTCTGCCCCGTCGGAGTGGTATCGTCAAGGACGAGTTCCGGGGATTTTCTCGGGGCATCTTTTTCTTGGTCTTCGGAAGGTCCGAAGTCCAGCCTCCTGACACGCCTCACCTTGGTGGATCCGCGCGGGAGTTTGCTTTTCGCTGTTAAGGTATTGACCTGTTTAGCGAGTGAAGCCATTAGTTTCTCCTGTTCTTCCGACCGTTTCTGGGCGGTGGCGAACAGTTCCTTCATCTGGTCCAGCATCGCGGTGTTTGCCTCGGCAGTGACCGTCGATACGTTTCCGTCAGGAGTCTTCTCAGCGTTGACATCGACGGCTGGTCCGTCGTGTGTTTGCTTGTCTTTTTCCGCGTCAACAGACATGCTTAACCGGGCGTGCGTAGTTGCGAGAAAGATAAAGCCGTGAATCCCCCTCCTTCTAGCGCCAAACTGTGGGAACCGAAATTCGCACTGTCGATTTTAGTTAATGTTAAAACGTAGGAAAACTAAGTTGACCTAGTTTTCCCCGAGGATCCCGGCTATCTGCTGGGCCACGCACGACAGAGTTAAGACAAGTCTAATTTGAGAATAAATACGCAAAATAAGTAGAGCAAAAAGAAAGAATCTTATTTCCGAATCTGCGGAGAGCGTTTGGACAACAGGTCGAGATCTCGGCCGCAAGAGCTGTCGATCGTCGCTAGTCTCGAATCCTAGATCTAACCTAGTTGAGTCGCAGCTCGCTAAAAAAGGAAATAAGCGCCTAAGTTCTAAATTGCTCTGGGTTGGTTTCTTTCTTCTGATTTCGGATCCCCCTTCCTCTGCTCCTAGCATTGCTTATATACTCCCATATGACGGTCTATCCTTGGTGGGCTGAGTCTGCCGTGGGCTGGACTTTTTCCATTTTCGTCGGCTTTCGCGTTTATCGGGAAAGTTGACATTTATCTTTTCGGAAAGTTGACATTTATCCTTTCGGAAAGTTGACATTTATCTTTTCGGAAGTTTATCATTTGTCATGCGAAGATAATTGTTAACCGTCGCATCTATCCTTTTAGAAAATCGTAAACTGGTCGTCCGATCGGAGTTGGTCCCTTTCGGGCCGCATTCCGGGCTTCCGCTGTTTTTCTACGATTTCTCTGAAAGGATGCTCCTACTTGGATGTCGAGTCTTTTGGAAGATCTTCGATCCATTGCTGAGGTGAATGGTGTTGTACGATAACCATCACCGTTTTATACGAAGTCTTCCTATCCGTTGATGTCTTAGGAGTTTCAGAAATCCCGGAACAGAAAAAGGAGTTTTACTTGCAAGGACTCGGAAAGTCGCGAAACACGGATTTCTGGCGACCCGGAGGTTTGGAATTTACGCACGAGGACTAGCCGTCCGACGACCCGAGCCAGCACGGGGCTAGCCGCCCGGCGACCACGGCCGGCACGGGCGCTAGCCGCCGGCGGCTACGGCCAGCACGGGGCTAGCCGCCCGGCGGCCACGGCCAGCACGGGCGCTAGCCGCCGGCGGCCACGGCCAGCACGGGGCTAGCCGCCCGGCGGCCACGGCCAGCACGGGCGCTAGCCGCCGGCGGCCACGGCCAGCACGGGGCTAGCCGCCCGGCGGCCACGGCCAACACGGGCGCTAGCCGCCGGCGGCCACGGCCAGCACGGGGCTTAGCCGCCCGGCGGCCATGGCCAGCACGGGCGCTAGCCGCCGGCGGCCACGGCCAGCACGGGGCTAACCGCCCGGCGGCCACGGCCAGCACGGGCGCTAGCCGCCGGCGGCCACGGCCAGCACGGGGCTAGCCGCCCGGCGGCCACGGCCACGCTCGGTGTTGGCTGCTCGGTTCCTTTGGCGTGTTCGTGTTTCTTGCGTTTTCAGTTTTCCGTAGGTTTTTCCTTGTGTAGAAAATGTTTCTAACAGTTGATTTCGAGATGGTGAATCTCGAACTTAATTTTTCTTAAGGTTTCTCGATTAGCAATTAGTCTCTCGAGGTGGCTTTTAACATTTTTCATGTTTTTCCGAGACTTTCGGACATCGATTTCGTCTTGACCGATTTTGACCCCAACAGTATTTATATTTATAAAAGAAAAATTTGAATGTATATCGGGAAATATTTCAAAATAATTCTTCCAAAATAATTCACTTACAATATCAAATACATGTTTGACATACAATATCAGGAGGTCAAATAATTTGATACTCCTTGTAATTATTCTTCAAGTTTTTAGGCAATGCTTGATTTGGATAAGATAGAATGAAAATAATAATATATATATATATGTATTTTACTTATATATATATATATGTTACAAAGTGATACTAATTAACTAACTCAATGCAGTAGCTGTGTTCCGTGTTTGAGCCTAGCGAGTTTCTGCTGCTGCTGTCAATCCGAATGTTCGTGCCATCTGAGGAAGCCCAAGTGCTGCAACTGCACAGGTTGCAACTGCGCTGGTTCCAAATGCTGTGACGGGTCATGCTGCTCAAATATCTGTTGTTGCCCGAAACCGAGCTGTCCGAGCTGTTCATGCTTCCGAGGTTGCTGTTGTTGGTGTCCGGACTTATCTTGCTGCATACCAACCTGTTTCCGCAGTTGCTCTCGACCGTCTTGTCTGAATAAGAAGAGCTCATGTTGCAGCTGCAACTGCAAGATCAGATGGTCTTCTTGTTTCAAATGTCCCAAGGTACGCCTTTGTTGTTGTTTTTGCAATTGTAAAAACCTTTGTTCTAATCCTTATTGTTTAGCTTTCTAGACATTATTGTTATAGCTATTTTCTCATATGAGTCTTATTTTTGTTTAATTTTTGTAATAAACTTGTGAATATATGTCTTTTTCTGTAAGTGATGATTTCTAAGTTTCTACCATGGAAGCCTCCCATGAGATATGTCAGTATACAAAATCTGTGAATGTCTGACCAGAGAAAAACAAGATATTAAGCAATCATAACTCTCATGGTCTGACCAATAGCTACATAAGGATCGATCTGTCTTTTATCTTTCCGCAGTGTATCTGATCTCCCAAACTCAACAGTAATGATGTTCATTACTCCTTCATTTTGGGATCAACAGATAATATTTCTTCTTTAATCTTTGTTACAAGTTATTAAAGTTCGCAACTAAGTTTGCTCAATGGACGATATATACACATACACACACACCACGTTGGCATGGTCCATCTTCAGCTAAATCGGTTAAACAATAATATCATGTTTCATCACGGTTTGGTTTAAAAAACTTTTTGCCACTCTGCTTCAATCAGCACTCATGAATACCAAAATAATACTAACCAATTTGTAACGATATTCGTAGGTCACAACGGTATACAAAAGAGACGAAACATCTATCACAGAGGATCCGACATGTCATTCATATCTTTTATCCAATGGTTATCCGAAAAGATCTTAGAGATAGTCCTATTAATTGCTAAACGATATTCTTTTTTTGATCAAAGTAGTCAGAGAGAATAACTCAGCAGAGGTAAAAAAGATATATCTCATGGTGAAAAATATAAAAACTCGAGTAGATTTGCATAATAATTGATCAAATGTTTCTGGATTTGTACGGTACGGATCCAACCGGTGATCAGAGGTCAGAAGTGAAGGTCTTTTCTACTTTTTATCTTCTTCTTTTATTGTATTTGGAGGTCCCATTAAAGAAAAACGAAGGTGTTGTCTGAGTCATAAGGAAGAAAAAGGGGTCGAAAACGAAAATAGAGTAAATTTAGGGTACACAAAAGTGTCAGATAGGAGAGAAAATACAGAGGTGTGGACCTCTCTGCAAAGAAAAAGTGTGTGAGTTATTAAATGCAACTTGTCAATTTCTACTTATCATATATGGCTCGATGCAAAAAAAAAAAAGGCTCGATGCATCTTGTGAATTATACACTGACACTTTTCGCTTGTTGTCCTCGTGTTTATACATTCCTGTTGTTACAACTTAGAATTGTTATTTTCAGAGTTTACAGATCAATATCTTAATAATATATTTCAAATATTTGACTTGATTGATTATTGAAACTACAAATATAACATGATTACTGGTAGTAAGACTAATGGAAAACTCTAGTAAAATTCTTTTTACTTTTTTTTGGGATCAAAATTCTTTTTACATTTCTTTATGTAACTTTCTGGTTGTAAGTATTGTTTTATGTTGACAAAAAAGTACTGTTTTATTTTCACTTGGTTGCTTGATTTTGCTTTTTTCATATCTATATCTTTGTGGGATTCTAAGGGCAATCCCAATGAGAAAAACTAAATCAGTATTTGAATATTAAAAAAATGAAATATTTTGAAAAGGGTAAAAGGAAACAAATAAAGAGTTCTAGTTTCTTTGTTCCAAAAAACAGTTCTAGTTTCAGAATCTTTGACTATTAAAAATGAAAAAATGAAAAAGATAGAAAGAAACAAATAAAGAGTTATGGTTTCTTTGTTCAGAAAAGAGAGTTACGGTTTCATAATACATACTAATGAAACAGAGAGAGGTGAAATCAGAGAGCGAAAAGAGAAAGATCGCCGTAAATAATATTTCCGGTCGACGAAGTGTGTTTCCATAGTCACCGAATCGGTCTGATTTGTTTTTCTTCTGGTTCTGAGATGTGGAAGTTTTTACAATTCCATTGTCGCTGGTTTATGACTCTCGAGATGGAGGTTTTCTAAGTTCTACATGGCTGGCTTTATGATTTTAACTTTTTCCTGTGATCCTCTTGTCTTCATGTGGTCGGTTTGGTTTGTTGGATGAGATTTCGATATAGGTTGATTGATGCTCTCTGATGATGAAGCTAAAGTGAGAAAGATGAACGAGTTGTATGTTCTGGTTTCTTAATTTCGTGATTGGTGACTTGGTGGCTCTGGATAAGATCTCGACGAGGTTCGATGGACGCTCTCTGTTGAAAGGAGCTCAGCCGCTGAAGGTGCATGTGCTGTTTCTGGTATGATTCCGATGATATGCCGCTTAGATTTCTGGTGTTGAGAAAAATGTAAGGATTTGGCGATATGTGTTTCTTCGTTGTTGAAAATAGTTTGGTACGTCTATGTTTGTTGGTTTGGGCTTAGCCCATTGATTCATGTTTGGGCATTTAGCTTTTGTTCCTGGTTTTTGTGTGGGTTTTGTACCGTTGAACTTTGTCTGCTTAATACAAATGTAGATGGAAAGAAAAATCTCAACAAAACAATTCAAAATACGTTTTGCCTGTGATGTTTTATTATTAGCCTACACTATTATTTACGGTTTAAAATTAATTATTAACTAGATTATTTTCAGTTTGACAAAAAAAACTAGATTATTTTCAAATTATTATTAAATTTAGTTAGAATTAGAAATCCATGTGCTGCACATACATAATCTTTAGGTATACGAAAAACAAGGAAAACCTGTTAGTCTTAAGTTTATTTAATCTTATTGGGCTTAAGTCCTACGTCTATATATTAATTTAAATTGGGTTAAGGCCCGATATTTTATGTCAATAAACCTAGCAGAGTACAACCTATCTTTAGCAGATTCAAGAAGGCCAGGCCATGCATATGAACAACAACATACCGATTGCGTTCAAGTAAATAACGTTTTCTTCTTCGTTTTAACTTTTAACCGTCACCATATATGATACGCGCATATTATCAGATTTAGTTCTGGACTACAATCAGCATTAGAAATAGTATAAGCTACTAGGCTACAGATCTCGGAATTCTTATTATAACTCGCACACGCATATCACAGAATATCAGTTTGTGCTACATAGCACATGACGACATCACTAGTACAAACGATTAGACTATATATATACTGCATAAAATAAGATATGGTTTAAAATCACAATGCCCCCAATCATAAGAGAAGAAGATAGTAAATGCCCTGAGCAAGAGGGAGAGTTAGAGAGACACACAAAGTCGAAAGATGATGAGATGAGACCAAGAGGATAAGAAACTGGGCAGAGGAGTAAAAAAAAAAAACTGTGCAGAGGAGTCCAAACTAGGAAGGAAGAGACATGTTTGCTCTTTACTCAAAAATGGACCACATTAATCTTTCTTCTTCTCCATTCCTTTCTGTTTTTCCATTATCTTCTTTACAGAAATATCTCTTAAAAAGTGACTCCTAGTCTAGGAGTCCTAGATATTTTGATTTCTCGAAATATTCGTTAGGTAAAAAAAGATATTCATAGTTTTATCTTTAATTAATTTAATTCATACTAGGAAGTGGAGTAGATGTGGAACCAAATAACTGAATCTAGATGCAATAGTCATGTACGAATGCACCGTTTGCATCTTATAAAATCTATCCCTGTTAGAATATTTACACATTGCATGGAACAGATAATTATTAATTTTACTCTTCTTCCAGTTGAACAAAACTTATTTTAAAAAGTCAACTTCACTGAAAACGAACCATTTATTACCATTCTCCAAACTGACAAAAAGCTATGACATGACACCCATCATAGCCATGTGGCCTTTTCCCCACGTACGTACACCCAAAGTTCACATGCATGCAATGCTAATAACAAAAAATATCCCTTAGGCCATCTCCATTGAGAGATGTAGAGTGAGGATCTCACCATTCCCAAAAAAAAAAAATATTAAAATAAGACAAAGTGGTGAACCTGAGCAAGCCGCGCCCCTTTGTGGTGAACCTGGGTCTTGACTATTTCGTGGGCCCCACGACACGTGGTGGCCCACGAATGGTCAGATTATTAATTTTTTTTTTTTTTTTTTTTTTTTAGGAAAAATCAAACAGAAAAAAAAAAGAAATAATAAAAAAATATTTTGTGAACCCCATGAGAGGGGTTCACTGATGGAGATGCCCTTATTATGCTCCTTCGAGACCGTCCTCACGTTAACCATATCAATATCTTAAAGGGTCTCTATATAAACCCAAAGGCCTCGCTCTCTGCCTCATAACTTCAAAGACTTATAATAAATGAAAATGATAATCCATATCTTCTTCATCCTCTCCTTGGTTTCACCCATCTCTTTGGCCTCTGTTTTAGACTTTTGTGTAGCCGATACAAAGGGTCCTCAAAACCCATCAGGATACTCTTGCAAGAACCCTGACCAAGTCACCGAGAATGACTTCGCGTTCTCCGGTCTCGCCAAAGCCGGAAACACTTCCAACATCATTAAAGCCGCTGTGACTGCAGCCTTTGCACCTGCCTTCGCAGGTCTCAATGGCCTTGATGTCTCATTGGCTCGTCTTGACTTAGCCGGTGGCGGTGTCATCCCTCTTCATACCCATCCTGGTGCATCTGAGGTCCTTGTAGTCATACAAGGAACCATACGCGCAGGATTTATCTCCTCTGCCAACAAGGTTTACTTGAAGACTCTCTCGAGAGGCGATTCCATGGTGTTTCCTCAAGGGCTTCTTCATTTTCAGCTTAACTCTGGGAAAGGACCTGCGTTGGCCTTTGTTGCCTTTGGAAGCTCTTCTCCAGGGCTTCAGATTCTACCATTTGCTCTGTTTGCAAATGATTTGCCTTCAGAACTTGTTGAAGCCACGACGTTCCTTAGCGATGAAGAGGTTAAGAAGCTTAAGGGTTTGCTTGGAGGAACTAATTAAGCTTCTCTTTCTGAGAGCATGTTTATTGGTAAAACCCTTAAGTGTTGCTTAAGTGGACCATAATGAATTTTTAACTATTAAAATTAAGACAAGCAACTTTGTTAAGAAACATTTAATTATTTTGGTTTATTGGTAGTTGTTTAATTAAAGTTCTTAACAATAAAAAGAAAGGAAGAACATGAGAAGGAAGAACAAAGGCTTGTGAATACAATTTCATTACAAGATATTATTTATACAAGTTTGTGAATACACAATCATCACAATCTTTTGCATGCATATAGAGATAAAAGAGATTTACATTAATAGGAAGATGAAGTGTGTTTAGGATATCGCTGGATGCAGTGAGGATTTCGGTGGAGCGAGGGAGAGAAGCACCGAGGGAGGAGAAGCACCGGTGGATCAAGGAGAAGTGGTGGCGGACAAGGAGAAGTTTCGAAGAAAGGTTTCTGCGACAGCGCTAGGTTTTTAAAGCATAAGATTCAAATACATAATTGAAGAATTCAAACACACAATTTTT
This sequence comes from Raphanus sativus, assembly GCF_000801105.2. Classification (NCBI taxonomy): domain Eukaryota; kingdom Viridiplantae; phylum Streptophyta; class Magnoliopsida; order Brassicales; family Brassicaceae; genus Raphanus; species Raphanus sativus. Next base: position 6,459,156 of record NC_079517.1, on the reverse strand, counting down.
TTTTGAAGGATTCAAACACAGAAACAAAAAACAAAGCTTTACCTTTCGACTGGAGTCAGTTGCATGAGATTTTCTTTGTTGGGAGCGCCAGAGAGAGAGATAGAGAAACGGGAGCGTTGGTTTTTTTTCTTCGTCGGGAGTATTGGCTTCTTTTTTTTCCTTCTCAAACTCCTCTGCCCAATACAGTTATAACACGTGTACTTAAGGCACGTCCCTTCTATCGCTAATTTAAGCTACGTTCCTTGCTTTAGTTACAATTTTTCTTTTTTCTTTAAATCTAAATTGTACTAAGCAACTCCATAAGAGCCCTCTATAAACATGCTCTGATTATTTTCTCTAAATTTTTGTGTGTGTTTATGAGTTCTTTTATTCAATGTTCTTCTAGCACTCTCATGTTTATTCGTATGGTCGTGTGTTGTGTTGCTACTTGTCTAATTGGCTTCAATTGTAATAAGTAAAATAAGCATTACATTGCAAACATCTAAAATTCCTCTTATCTTTATTTTTTTTAAAACACGACTTAATTTCATTCATTTTATATTGTTACAAAGGAACTTAATTCAAATAGAGTTTCGTGAATGAGAGACAAAACTTGAATGGTCGAAGAAGCCGTCACAACAACTAAAAATTAGTCAATTTTGAGTGTGACATTGAAATCCAATCTTCACCAACGAGAATCACGTAAGTGATATACCGCATCCTCAAACGCTTGCGTGTAAACAATGTTTGGATAAATACAAGACTGATGGAATATAAACAGGGTTCAGATTCAGCTATATCCAGCCACAGAGGCTTCAGAGAGACTGCAAAACTCTCCGTACAAATCAAATAGAACCACTAAGTTTTGCTGAATTTAACAGAACAATATATAAAGGAGCAAAAAGAAAATGAGGGATACGTACCTTTCCTCAAAGTCAGAGCCACGACTGCATCATTCTCAACCTGAACAACAAAACAATGAATATAGCAAACAAAGTCACAGCCACAACTCCCAATCGGAGGAAGTGTCCACTGTCCATATGAGTAAAGATAGCTCTTCCATTAAAACTTGAACAACATTATTGTTATTCATTCCCTATACATGATCACAACCTCGTAGCTTAATATTACGCAATTCGAGGCAGTTTCCATATGAGTAAAGATCATAGCTCTTCCACAAAACTGAACAATGGTTACCAACATTGAAAAAATATACGAGACATCAGTCAAACGTTTGATATCTTCTGCTCCGCTAGAGATTTTGAATCCTCTAATACTTCTTCATTAGACATTGAGACCAGACGCTGCTTGGTAACTGGTAGCTAATGAGAGTAAACAGTGGCTTTCATGGACTTCACACGAACGTACATTGCATGCGAACAAGATAATGGAGACTAATCAAACACTACAATCAACATGGCCAGAGCCAACTCGAAACATATATGTAATACCATGGCAAGTAGAAATGATTTCTTTTATTTCGATCTGTCAATGTAAAGCGGAAGGAAGAAGAACTATTGGTGGCTTGTCGGTTACAAAGCCGCTAGCACAGACAGAGTGTTTTGTTTTTTTCTTTTAAGTTTCTAAAAGTCCCACATCGCTAACGAAACAAATATGCAAGGCATAAGGAGTACTATAAAACAAGAAGCCAGCCATCCGAACAAATCATACCTTTCTCGGCCTTTTGGCTAAGATCAAGTGTAGTATCTGTTCTTATCAGTTTAATATCTGATATGTGGCCCATCGGGTCACACGATATTAACTTTATTTTTTAAGGGAAGAGACCCATTAAGATAGCTTGCTATCTGGATCTCTGCGAGTCGCCCATGTGTTGCACTACAGCACGGGCCGGCGCAGCCCACCAGTAATCAAGTTTAATATTTTGGTCCCTACCTAAAACAATTTTAACGTTTGGTCCCTGATTAATCCCATACATGTGATTGACTATACAGTAATGGGCTAATGGGCTTTATAATTGCTGAAAATTGATAAAACTAAAACTACAGGTTTACTTGCAGTTGTTGTCTTAAAATAACCTAAACAACGTTAAATTCGAATCATTCTCGATCTCGTCTTCTCCTGCTTTCTGATCTAATTGGTTAACCCGGAGAGAGAGGACGGTGGAGAGAATGATGAGTCTAGGGTTTGGTGGAGCCAACAGAGAAACCTCAGGGGTTAGAGAGACAATGTAGGGCGTAGCAAGAGCTTCTTGAGAAGATCACTCAGGAGCTTAACGATGCACGAGAAACGTCGTATTGATCTCTTAAAAATGTACCACAAACATAGATTAGTTTGATATGAAAACTTTGCAAATACTTGCGAGGTTTACAGCTAACCACAGTGCCAAGTATTTTTTGTTTGTTTGCTATTTCCATTGATCTTTTAAATGTACAACAAACAGCGAGCGATTAGTTTGATCTGCAAAACCTAAACTAAACACATAAATAACACAGATTCAACATTTCTTACCTTTACATAGCATAAAAACACAAAACCAGACGCAGACCAGTTCTTGTTCTCCTTATTCACTTTCATTATGGCATTATCACATTCGGATTTCGTACGTGAGTGTTGAGCTTTCCAAATTTCTCAATCTCTTTCCATTTAGAACCAGAACCAGATACAGATACACTCCACAACTTATCACCAGGCGTTTTTGGTTTCATAAGAGGAACCTTGCTGGTGTTCCCTTTCCCCATTCCATTAGCCATCAACCACCTCGAACCAGACTGCACCTCCTGATTCCGAGTCGTGATTCCCCATGGCTTCTCATCCGTCTCGCTCTTCATACCAGTAAGATGCACCTCCGAGATCTTGTACTGAGGGATTCCTTGATCCTCCTCCAGCATTGTTTTCTCCTCTTTGACCGCCTCCGCGGTTTCTTCTTCCTCTTTCCTCAGCTCTGAAACCGTAGTGTAGATTATGGGCTTTGGAGGGACAAACAATCTCTCAACTTGGATAAGAGAAAGCATAGGAGCTCCAACAGGTTCATAGTTTCTTAAGGGATCTCTGAGTTGCACCATCAGTGCTACTGTGAAGTTATTCCCAAGCAAACCACATCTCCTTGCTTTCTTCCCTTTTCGTTTCTCTCCTTTGCGGATAAAGTTTAGTGGGTTTGCATGATGCGCAGCCAATATTCTTGACGTTTTCTCGTTTATTTCCTCTCCGTCGCCAATGTCACCTGAATCCAACTTCATCCATTCATCAAGAGTCAAGGAGAGACCCATTAATCCTTCACCATCATCATCACCATCACGGTCACCGCCATCCTTTATGTTAAGAAGTTGTAACCCAGCCGCTCCTTCTAGACCCTGGAAGGCTGACATCTCTCCAATACATTTTGCAGTGATGTCTGAAGGTGCATCCTCGTCCGACATTCCTGATTGTATTCTCAATCCTTCCAGTGAAAGTGCTTCAATCTGGTCCATAGCCAGAGGAGCAAGATCTTCAAGTGATACATACTCTGACTTATTGTTGGCAGAGCTTGAACCAAACTTTTTTGGCTTAGCTGTAGTATTATGTTGTGGTATATGGTCCCCTCTGCGTTGAGAAAATAAAAAACCAAACATACCCAAAACTTGTAAGAAAAAAAATTTCAAAAATAAAAAAAAGAATGCTAATAAGATTGATGCAAAACCTGTGGCCACTGTTGATTGCAGGTGAAGTTTCCCACAACACCTCTTGCATAGTTTTCCCTGTTATATCATCCAAAGGCATTACTTTATTTGCTTGCGCTGAGAGCTTCTCAATTCCAGCAGTGGCTAGTCTCTGAAGAATCTCCATGATACCAGAGCCCATCTCAGCAGGCACAACCACTGGACTCGACACTTGCATGATCAAGCTTCCTCCAGCTTTGGAGTTTCTGAACAGTGAGGGATTCATTGAACGTACAAACCCTCCATTCTTTGTCTGCACAACATAACCCAAGCCCTCTCCTAGAGGAGGCAAATCAAATGGCTCATTTACTGGAATATCAGCTGGAGGAAACGCATTACAACCATTATGAGGCGGAGAGTTCTGAAATGTGTTTTCATTCATACCCCACTCACGCATCAGAGATTCCGTTTCCAAGTCTTCCAACATCTTGGCCCTGGGGTTGCTGCTGACTCTTGCTTGAGTTTCTATCTGGTACTCTTCTTCTATATCATGGACGAGAGCTGCCAGATCGAAACCTTCTTCAAAATCTGACTCATACTCTTTTTCATCACAATCCATTTGAGGATCATCATCGGATTCAATACTAAAATCAAACAAAGAAGTGGCAGCTAGAGTATCCATTTCAAACTCTCTTAGCAGGCGCTCCCTTGGGGACTCAGGTTCACTCTCAGAAGAAGGGCTGTGTTCAATACCTAGCATGTCTAAGAACTCGTTTGCCACATCTATCGAACTCGTTGATGCTGCTTCCTTATTCGGTGTGGAGGAGCCTCCATGGTTTTCTTGATCTTCCTCGTCTTCTGACGCCGTTGCTTCCAATATTTCTACACTTTCCAAAGCTGATTCAAGATCTTTCATTATCATCTCTTTCACGTCTCTCCCACCGTTCATTATGTCTTCATCATCCTTATAAACAATAATTTCCTCTTCCTTTGGAGGAACATTGCTCCCCTCTTCTGAAAGCAAAGGCTCTGTACTAATTTCAACAACTTCTTCACTTCTAGTAATAGGAACTTCTCCAGCTATCTTCGATTCCTCATAAGAAACATCAGTTTCGTCCTTATTCACCCAAGGGTCTTCTGGAGGCAAATTTTCAGTACCAACTTCCTCACTTCCAGCAGTGGGAGCTTCAATAGCTTTCTTTATATCCTCTACAGGAACATCAGTTTCATCCATGTTCATACAAGGATCTTCTGAAGGCAAATCTTCAGCACCAACTTTCTCACTTCTAGTAGTGATAACTTCGTCAACTTTCTTTACATCTTCTAGAGGAACATTACTTTCATTCATGTTAGCCACACGCTCCTCCTCAACTTGATGTGCATTTGAACCTTCGTTATCAACAGAAATAAACTCATCAGGTTCAACGTTTTTAGTGACAACCTCAGATTCGAACTGGGACTCAGACTCAGCTGCTGCATCCACCTTCTCCTCCTCATCAAATTTTTTATACAGAGCGTTTACTGAACTGACCGGGACAGATTTCGCAACGGGAAGAACTTCGTGAAGATCTTTGATTTCCACCACGTTCTTGGACAGAGGACGAGAGTCCTTGCTAACAACACCGTGATCATAACGCTTAGATACCGACTTGCCATTCCCTAAACTAGACTTTGAACTGATAGTTCTCGTCAACGCTGTAGTTTGCTTCGCGTTTGAAGCCCCCTTTTGAATACTGCCCGATGAAGCAGGGCCACGACGAGTATCCCCAACAACAGTGTACCCAAAGCTAACGCTCAGAGTAGCACCACTAGCCTTTCCAGTCAACTGAAACGTTGTTGACCACTTACCCGAGCTCTTCTCATCCTGCAACTCCTCAAGCGTTGGAGGAAGCAAACTAGTGAGATCCATCCGATGTTTCCCCAGATCAACATCAGGAGAGCCAACCAGAGCTGCGTACAACAAGAAATGCTTAGCTTCATACTTCGCTGAGTGATGCTGTCCACTTCGGCTTCCATAAACCGAACATGTATGCGTCATCTTGTCCTTAAACTCAGCTCTTCCGTTCGAAACTTTTGCAGGGCGAGTGGTCAGAGATTCATCACGACGTTTCCAGTGAACAGTGAGATGAAGATCCTGGAATGTCGGTGGTAAGTTGTCTATGGAATGGACTTGGGCAGAGAAGCAGCAATTGAAACGGCGGTTGCGGACGTGAGAGAGGGCTCTGAGAGGCCAATTCCAGATAGTTTTATTTTCCTTCCGAGGCTCAGCCAAGTTTGAACAACCCAAAGTCTTTGTTGAAGTCTTGTTGTTAGGACCAACGACTGACCTCCTAGGGTTCTTGTTCACATAGAGAGATTCGCTTAATGTCTCCACCTCCTTCAATAATATACGGCTACTGGAAGACTCCTTGCTGTTAACTTTACTCATTGCTGTACTTTGAAAACACTGAGAATCCAGAGGTTGAAGCACAAAGCTGCAAGAAAGAAGTTATTCAGTATCAGAGAAGCAGAAGAGCTGCGTTAATTGTTGAGGACATATACACAAGAGAAGAGAAAGAAGACGAAAGGGGAACATAGCCAGCATATGCAACATGTAAGGTGGGCCTAGGGTATAACATGAGCTCGCATAGATATAAATAATCAGTCTAGTTAAGTTATCTAAGTATACAACTAAATGATGCATAGATTTCTAAACTAAGATGAGCAGATAGCAAATGAACGATTAAAAAAAAAGATGTACATGTCAGCGATATAAGGACTTAGAGATGTAACATGTCACAGTCTCGAAGAAGCATCAGTTTTCAAACACAAACAATACTAACTGTAGCTTTGACTTGTACAACAAATCACTTTCGACAAGGGAGAGAAAGAGACGTGTGCTTTGGGACAAGCTAGAAGAGCTCCAATGACTAAAACAAATATCATGACAAGCTCTACAGATTCACCCATTGATTAAGTTAAAAATTGGGATTAATTAAGATATATCCGATTTGGATAATCGATCGGTGGCAATAAAATAGTCTTTACCGAAGCAACCAAACATCACTGAGTTCACGCGAGCAAATAAAAAAATCGAGGAAAGCAAAGAAGACGTGATGATTGAAGAAATAGAACTAACCGGAGCGTTTGGGAAATCAGGGGAAAGTTATCTCTGGGGAAGCTTGTAAGAAGATAAAATGGTGGAGATGACGAAGAACACAAAGGAAGAAACCCTCTCCGATGTTTTTTTATTTCCTGTCTTTTTCCATTTATTTGATTTCCATTGCACTTTTTTTTAATTCAGACTACTTTATACTATTTCCTATAGTCCACTCCAAAGACAATTTTAGTGAAAAGTTACCCTCGTGTTCATTATTTTAATACTTTTGACCAAATTTCTAAGAACTTAATTTCAGATCTAATATAGTAGAGAATGTTACTGATTAATATGAAGATCTATATAAAATTTATAATCTAGGAAAAATAACTGATTTTTTAAACATACATGTTAATTTTAATTAAATCTATAAATGTAGAGATATTTTAATTTTATGTGCTTGTTATTAAATGGTTACAAATGTGATTTTCCGAAAAAATAGTACTATATTTTTAAGAAGTTATGAACAAGAAGCTACTTTTCAAGGAAATTTAAAATTATAGTATGAAACAAAAATATTATTGATTTATATATTTAATTATTTTGAAAATCTATATTATTTTTATAAATATAGAAAAGCCGATTAAAATCCAGAGAATGTTATTGATTTTATAAATTTTAGTTAATTTGAAAATCTATATAAAGTTTACAAATATAAGAAAAATAACTGTTTTTAAATATAACATGTTAATTTTAATTAAATTTATAAGTGTAGAGATATTTTAATTTTAGTGTTTGTGATTAAATGGTTACAAATATAATTTTTTCGAAGAAAACGTTTTTTTGTATATGATGTTTTAGAAAATATTTTGTTTCAATTTGTATAATGTTTTTAAATTTTCTATGCAAATTTTTAAAAACAATTATTTAAGATATTAAAAATAATATATAATTTTGTTTTATTTGTTCAGAATAAAAATGATTAATTATTTTAGTTATTTTTTTGTTATAACCAAGTGATCTTAGTAACAATAACTTTTTTTAATCTGTGTGTTTATCTTATAATAAACAGAGATAGTATTATATTTTTAAGAAGTTATGAACAAGAAGCTTCTTTCCAAAGAAATTTAAAATTATATATAGTATGAAATCAAAAATATTATTGATTTATATATTTAATTAATTTGAAAATCTATATAACGTTTAAGATTTTTTTTTTAATATAACATGTGAATTTTAGTTACTGTATAAATTATACTTTTGAAAATTATTATATTTTCAAAAAATTATGAACAAGACCTACTTTCCAAGGAAATTTAAAAGTATAGTATGTAATCGAAAATCAATAGTTGACAAGAAAAAAGTCGAAACTTAATATAAAGATGAGGGGTTAAAATGTAAAAAGAGATGAAAGGAAAACAAACTTAAAACCCTAATTCTCCCTTCTTCATACGACCCCTTTCTTCTTCTCCTCTGCCGTCACATTCCTTCACCCTCCTCCGCGATAACAATGGTGAAACGGAAGCAACTCTCGGAGGCACCACAACAACAACAACAACAACCATCCCCAGCCGAAGAAAACTGCAAATCCCTGATAAAGAAGCTCGCCTCCTGCAAGCAAACCATCCGCGACCGCTCCCTGCGAACCCTCCTCCGCACATGGCTCCCGGAGCAGACCTCGATCCCCGACGAGGACATGAGGAAGCTCTGGCAGGGAATCTTCTACTGCATGTGGCACGCCGACAAGTCTCTCTACCAGTCCCAGCTCATCGACCGTCTCTCCGCCGCTCTCCACTCCCTCCCTCTCCCTCTCTCCGTCCACTACTTCGCCGTGTTCCTGTTCACCATGCGCCGCGAGTGGTCCCGCATCGATCGGCTGAGGTTGGACAAGTTCTACCTCTTGATCCGCAGGTTCTTGCACGGGCTCTTCGCTCTCGTGGACTCGAGCTCGTGGGATTTGGATCTGACGAGGCGGTTGGTGGGCGTTTTGTTCGACGGGACGTTTCTCGCTGGGGATAAGTTTCAGGGGAACGGGGTGAACTACCACGTGGCGTCTGTTTTCGTTGAGGAGGTTAGGTCGTTTCTTCCGTTGAGGAAGGAGGTTTTGGAGATTTTGTTTGGGCCGTTTGTGAGGGTTATGGGGGTTGTTAGTGATAAGGTTTTGGTTGGGAAGATTAAGAGTAATTTGTTTGATGAGTTGCTTAAGATGGGGAGGAGGCTGGTTGATGTTAAGAAGTCTGGGGATGGGGATGATGAGGGAGTGGTGGCGGAGGATGATGATGTTGTGGTTTTGGGATCTATTGCTCTGTCTATGGAGTTTGGGAAGAGGTTTTATGAGATGGGTTCTTCTCCTGATTGCCATCAGGGGAATAGGAAAGTGATATTTGCGCTTCATAAAGAGTTTTTGCAGTTGGAGAAGGATATGTTGAGCTCTGGTGTTGTGGTTTCTATCACTGAAGCTTCTCGGGACAAGGATGAAGTGCCTGAGCTGGTTCCCATGACTGTTGAGACAGTTGTTTCTGAGTCTAAGGAGATTGTTGCAAATCGGTCTTCTTCTAAGAAGAAGAAGAAGAAGAGTTTGAAGAAATGTTCAAATTCTAAGAAGAAGGGAGCTGATGTTGTTGTGAATCATGGCGAGAAAGATGAGTCTGTTGACGAGACTATGATATCAGATCTTCGGGAGGAGTTTGAGAAGATTGCGTCCGAAATGGGTCCAGTGAAAGATGAGGTTGCAAGTGTCTGTGAAGAAGCAGAACCTGTTCCAGTAGCCATAAAGAAGAACAAGAAGAGGAAAAGAGAGAACAAAGAGGTTGTGGAGCAAGGTGCTACTGTTAACAGAGATGCAGCAGAGAAGAGCTTACCCGGCCCGAGCAGTGAGAAGAGCTCAAAGAGAGTAAGATTTGCAATGAAGAACAATTTGGTGTGGAAGCCTCATTGCCCTCTACCTCCACAAGACTTGAGGTTGCCTCCGTCTGCTACACCGAGAGGAAGTGCTCTGAAGAAAGGAATCCCGGCTGGTCCAGTGAGGGAGTCTCCGAGTAGGAAGACGAAGAAGAAAGTGAAACCGAACCCACGTAGAGGAGTGAAGACAATCAAGAATAAGAAAGTGTCTCCATGAGTAGTGGATTGCTGAGTTACTTTTGTTTGGGTTGCTGCTTGCTTTTCTTTCAAATTTTGTTTTAGTTCCAACTATTTAATACAATTTCTAGATTTTGTTTTTTACTGATTTGAGTATTAAGAGAAACATCTTTGGCATCAAAAAGGAAGATTATCAGCTTTAACAAAATCTGCAGTCACTAACATAACAGTCGAGATCATTTTGTTTCTCCTCTTCTCTCTTCATATCTAATTTGGCAAAAGTATAAAGCTAAACTATATATCAGGACTGTGCTTGAAGGAGCAAAGACACGTAGATGAGATGGTTCCAAACATCAGGAACTCCAGGCAGACACCAGTGGCTGCAATCCTGTTTCCTTGACGAAACTTTTTTACCATCCATGTTGGGCTTACCGTAGATTGAAGGATGTCCATCTTTGCGGAAATTAGTCAGCTTCGTGACGTTTAGGAGAATCACAGGAACTTGCATCTCCTTAATAGCTTCCTCCACTATCTTCATTTTCAAAGGATAGGAATCTAGGATTGAACCTTTCTTTACTGGTTCCTTCTCCCCGTTGCATGACCCTCCTGAGTCCCAGTCACCTCCCCTATACAAAACCAAAACGAATAACAAACTTATGGTTTCAGTTTCTGCAAAAGCAAAACTAAAGACCAAACAGTAAATGAAAGGGTTGAGGCTTACCGAAAATGTGCAGAGGAGTATCCGCGATAAAATACGAGCTGCTTTTGGGGATTCACATTTTGATCGATCCATTTTGCCCAAGTCTTCAACGCCCTTCTGTATGCTTCAGTCGCATCAAACTTCGGGTAGATGAAGTCACCTTCTTTGTAGTAGTTCTTCCTGCACTAGTTTTATTTACCAAGTCATTCCCCATTACTAGTAGCTCTAGAAAGTTATGTCATGAAACAAAACTACAGCAGTACAATGGGATGCACCAAACCAGTAATATCAAGCTTTAAGATGAGCAACTCAGAAGATTTTGCAATGTTAACTAATACTACATTTCGAATTAATGATTTGAAGATCTGGAAAGTATCTAATTATGCGACTAAACAGTCAATGTATACGGAGTAGAGCTATATTAAACAGAAAGGGAAAGAAGCATATACCCTCTGGCTGTCTTTCCATGAACCCACCAATGTCCGGTGTTGAAGACAAGAATGTTGGCTCGCTTCCATCGAGCGTTTGACTTGTCAATGCGATCAATCGAAAGTGTAGGATTAGTATTTCCTTGAGCATTAGCTCTAACTCCTTCCCTCACAAGAAAATGTGACCTCACAAACTCTACTGTGCAGTTGTAATCCTGTCAAGACATGAAGATATAGATGGATACTTTTTTTCTCAAGAAACAAAAAGGCACCTATGAATGAATAGACGGAGTGTGGACTTACTTCAAACTTGAATACAAAGTAGCCTCTTCCCTTGGTAATATTGTGGCCATGAACCTCGTACATCCTACTCTTATCAGATAAACCCTCTCGGAGAACGCAAAGCATTGACTCAAACTGGTTACGGTTCATCGAGTCTCCAACCAACATCAAACTCTTACCTCGTAGCTTCACTAAGAAATCTGTAGCATTAAACCTACGTTTGCAAAAATCCATAAGAATGGGATAAAATTTCCAAATGCACACCAAAAAAAAAAAGAAAAACATTTTATGATCCTTTCTGCTAACCTTATCATCTAAAGCGGTAAAGGTTGGTTAATAAGCAATAATTGCTCTCCACCACACTTATAACACATATAGAAACTTTGATGTACAGCTGCAATTTGCTTTACTGATTCATTTATCTATGCATCCACCACACTTATAACATAACCTTAACTTCACAGTCAGCTTAATAAGACAGTGTGACTCATGAACAACAATCTATCACAAAGCTATATGACTAAGAAAGTGATCAAAACGTTAATTTAGATTTGAGATTGATAAATCGGGATCATATACCGTGGAAGGTCACAACCGTCAGGCTTCCATCTCCAATTGAGATAGTCGGAATCGCGCCTCCCGTTCCTCTGGCAATCAAAAGCTTCGTCTACATAAGGACACGATCCAGCCTGATACAGTGGATACTCGTCACCATCATCCTTCACCCACGATCCCTTGTACAAATCGCAGCCTCTCAACTTCTCCACTACCGCCTGCTGCTCCGCAGATTCAGCATTTTTTTCCTCAACGACGGACTCTTCGTTGTTGTTGCGGGAGGCTCCTTCATCTTTCGGATCAGGTTTCGCGGCGAGTTCAGCGCCGTCGGAATCTTCCGCGGCTTTCAGCTTAGCATTTACCGCGACGACGTCGTCATCGCCGCGGGAATCGCCTTGGTCCTCCTTCGGATTTGTATTCACGGTGACGACGTCATCATCGCCTTTGTCCTCCTTCGGATTTGTATTCACGGCGTCGGCATCCTTCGGATTTGTATTCACCGCGACGACGTCATCATCGCCTTTGTCCTCCTTCGGATTTGTATCCACGGCGTCGGCATCTTTGGAAGGGAGAGGATCGATTGGAGGGAGGTGGAGAGGGGGAGGGCGTGGATCGGGGAGAGGGATGTCGGTTTGGTAAGGAGAGAGAGAAGGTTCGAGCGCGCGTCGGGTGAAGAGGAAGACGCTGCATAGGAAGAAGACTATGAAGAGTGACGTTGAGAGAGTGTAGGAGACGATGGTGCGAGGGAAAGATGAAGAAGAAGTCGACATTGTTCTGCCACCATTGAAGCTACGCTACGCACAACTCCATTAGATCAAATAATCATTTCCATTTTTATATTATTCCTATATAATAATGGGATCCTTAACAGTTCTATGTTTACTCTCTCGTTTAAATATTCCTAATCATGTCTTATAAAATGGTTAAAATGCACGAATGATATATTTTCTGCTCTTTTATGTTTTAATCTCTCATTTTCTAAGTTTTTGTTTTCTTCTTCTATATCTATTATCTATTACTATAAAGAAGACCTTGCTTCTTTCCTAGAGTGTCCACATGGGATGCCATGTCACAAATTCGAGTAACCTCGCAGTGACATCTGTCCCCTCCAGAAACGCAACGTTTCATTAATACGGTAACTTCATGGGCTTCACTTGCGTGATGCGTGTTTGGGCTTTGGTGTTTTATTTTGTTTCTGGCCCGATAGAGTGTTCGTCCTCTCTAACCCTAATTTTGCTGCAGATGAGAAACGAGCGTCCTCTTCCTTTATCATGCGACGCCGACCACATTCGTTTCCGCTTCTTCGCATTGATTGAAACGGTCTTAGTAAATGCTTTGTGATCAATCCGAATGGTTCTCTCCCCCACTATGTCATCTTCAATGCTTTTCCGATCTGAAAGGCGGTGGTGTTTGGGTATAAATATGGGTGATTATTTCTCTCTTCGTCTCATCTTATCTCCCATAGTAATAGATCGTGTTATTGCTAATTCTAGAATTTTTTCCTCTGATCCGAAGGCCAGGAACGTTTGATGCGGTGGTAAACTCAGGGAGTGAATATGCTCTTATTGGATTGACAGGTTAAGCTTTAATATTTTTTCCGGCCGTACTTTTTTCAGCGTCTCTGTCGTGTTAAGTTTTTGTTACCAGATTCCTGGCTTGGTCTTTGTTTGCCATAAATAGATTACTTTTTATCTATAGATTACTTTTTATCTTCTCAGTCGTGTTCAATTGTTGGTACAAAATTTCCAGTTTTGTTTTATAGGTATAATTCTTTTTTTTTTATTCTTTTTTTGTACAGGTACATTTCGGCAGCTGCACACTATTTCTTCTTACGCCTCTTAAACGGTGTCTCATGTAGCTGCATCGGCGGTTTGCGTATGCACTACCCAATGTCAGCTGGAGAGAAGAAAATCCAAGAGAGCCATGTTGAAGCAGATCACATCGACATTATAGCTTTTGCCAAATCTGCACGTAATACTCTTAAGTCCTATATCATACACAAATTTAGAGACATAAAAAGAGGTCGTGCTTTTCTTTCTCTCTGTGTATACACTTGAATATGCAATAGGAGGAATTAAAAATATTTTTGTGTTGTTATTCTATGTTATCAGAAAATACAGAACTCTGAGCAAATAGTTGTTCTTCTTCTTTGATGTAGTTGAACACAGTTTTGTATTTTTGAAATGACTTTTACGGCCAATATCATAAATACAACTTGCAATGAGTATTTACGGCTATGTCTTTGAAAGACTCTTCTGGTGAAAATAATATATTAATATGGCTGTCCACTGAAAGAAATTTATTTGTATTTTGAGTGTTTACTGATTCTCATAGCCTTTACAATATATCTATGAGCTTGATGTTGGTATGTAACAGTGACATGAAGGCTTTGAATTGCTTAATCTGTCTATCTAAATAAATAAAATGATTGTCAGTTTGTTTCTATAGAAACAGGTGTATGTTCCTAGATTACCCAAGAAAGAAGGCTACATGTAAAATTTTATTCTGCAACAGCTTCTTTAGGTATTTACAAGACTGTTTTTTATCCTGTGTTAGGTGTCTGAAATAAGAATCTAGCACCGTTGGTTATAGCAGATTTGCTAATTACTTTCTACTCTTATTTGCTTATGGCTAACAGGTGGTGGATATGATGCACAGTCTGAACAAACTTCAGGAAAGTTGTCTTTAAGAAAACACTGAAGCTAAATGCAAAGAGGAAAAACTAATTGTGGCCAAAATCAGCATTGACTAAGTACACAACTCCTAGGATTGGATTGTAATCAAGTAGCATCTATTTTGTAAATATGAAATCACTCAGCTGTTATATGTGGTTTTAGTGTAGAAAGATATGAAATAAACAAACGTAACCGCAACTAAGAATTATTTTTACATCTTCAATATGACTAAACCTCCACAACTATTTTAGATCATAAATATAAAAAAAAAACAATTCACCCTTACAATGAAGACACACTCGAGCTTTACATTCATATGCTATGTATCGGTCAATCAAAATTTAATTTCCGTCTAAGACACATTCCGTAGTTATAAAATGGTTACCTGATCTTCTGCCCCTTTATACAACCATACGGTTTACAAATTTCAAAAGAAAATATACAGTTGTCTATTTTTATAAATGCATAATAAATAAATAATGTACCTTAGTGATTTGATAAACATACACATAAGATTTCTTGAAAAAAGAATTTTATATCAAAAACAAGCCTGTAAAATTAACACAAACACATACATCCCGCCCGTAGGGCGGGCCGACCCTAGTTTCCTCATATATCAACAAAGGTCATCATCATATTTGCTTTGATTCCACTTGTTGGTTCACAACTAGAAATAAAAATTGAAGAGTTATTATACACACCACTTTGAGACTTGGAAGGTGAGGTTACTAATAAGGTGAAGAAGGCGAGGATTAGGTAAATGGTTCACCTTATGAGGTGCAGTCACTCGTCTTGAATGATAGATACTATACTATT
This sequence comes from Raphanus sativus, assembly GCF_000801105.2. Taxonomy (NCBI): domain Eukaryota; kingdom Viridiplantae; phylum Streptophyta; class Magnoliopsida; order Brassicales; family Brassicaceae; genus Raphanus; species Raphanus sativus. The sequence continues at coordinate 6,443,971 of NC_079517.1, read as the reverse complement.
TTTGTTACATATTGGCAGCTTATGCCTATTTTAGCAGCAGCAGAACCGTTGATACTTGCAGTCGTATCCCGTCGCTGCAATGTTGCTTATCTGATGGCTGATGCTAACATGTATATTGTAGTATACGCTTTGATGAGTTTATAGGCTCTTTACTTACGGAAAAAGATTCTAAGTCTACTTCGTAGATTTGAAATTCGAATAATTAGAAAAAATTATTTTCGAAATGAATATTCGAATATTCATTCTAATAATTATATAAAATAATAAAGAAAATAAAAGGATAAAAAGTATAAAATAATAATAATCGCATGAGGTTAGAACAAAAAAACCAAGAATTTCAAATCAGATATCATTTAACTTAAAAAAAAAGCTTTCCGGTCTAATTCAAATTTTCTTATTTAGAAACTCATGAAATCAAAATTAGAAAGAATGCCGTATCTGCTCTCAGGTCTTATTTCTAGGCTTACTAAGGTATAAAAATTTCTGATTATTTTGAGAAAATTTCTGTGTGTAGTATCTTTGTTCAAATTTCTTTGGTGCTCATTAAAAAAAATTATGTAATAAAAATCAAAATATGTAACTGTAAATTTCGACAACTAGTGTATAACGTAATCAGAAGAAATAAATATAGAGAAATACGTAAAATGTTTGTTTTCCTTTTCCAAGATATACATAATTAATTAGATTAAGATATTTTTCCATTATTTATTTGGGAAGATAATTAAGGCGAAAAAAATAATAGATTTACTGTACTTAAGTTAAATTGTGGAAGGAAAATTTATCGTTATTATATAACCGACGCTTGTTCTTCCGTCAAATCAGATTTTCATTATATTCATCAGAAGACTCTTCTTCTTCCTCCGATCTTCTCGCTTCGACTTTTCTTAGGGCTTTTCCGTGTTCCAATCCGATGGCTACACTCGATTCCGACGTGAACATGATCCCTGCGGGGGAACCCTCGGGCAACGCCGTGGCTTCTTCGTCGAGCAAGAAGGCGAAGAGATTCGAAGTGAAGAAGTGGAGCGCCGTCGCTCTTTGGGCTTGGGGTATGCAGCGAATTGAATCTTCCTTTTGTGTGATTTATGATTAGCTAGGGTTTTGTATTGATTGATTGATTGATTGATGTTTCTTGTGGTTTGACAGATATCGTCGTGGACAATTGCGCTATCTGCAGAAACCACATCATGGATCTCTGTAAGTCCCCCCGATTCACCATCGATTGATGAATCAGAAGATTATTTGAATGGTTAGGTTAGGTTAGGTTAACTTAGTTTCTTGTGTGTGTGTGTTTGTAGGCATTGAATGTCAGGCTAATCAGGCCAGCGCTACGAGTGAGGAATGCACTGTTGCTTGGGGTAAGTTTTTTTTTTATTATTATTCTCTACGCCTTTGATTGATTGCTGCAATCTTTTTGCTTCTTGTTTGAAACTTGATTGAACAATAACTTAGGGTGCGTTTGTTAATCCTTGACATTGAATTTTACCTTTTTGATGAATCCACTCAGATGTTGCATGCTTCAGTGCCCTAATACTCAGTTGCATCATTACATATCTCTGTATCTTAGTTGCCCTATGTGATTAGGATGATGGAACTTGTTAGCTGGAAAGTAGTTCATGAAACGTTTGTTATCTGGTAGAGAGAATAGGAAGTTTTCATTAACATATGAGCCTGAGTCACCTTCTTAACCTAATCGTTTATATATGTGTGTGTATGTGTATTTGGACAAGTCAAAGTCGTTATACATAAGATGTTTTGTGCCTTGCGTAACTAAAGACTAACCTAATGTTGGTACGTGCAGGGGTTTGCAATCACGCTTTCCACTTTCACTGCATCAGCAGATGGTTAAAGACTCGTCAAGTTTGTCCATTGGGTATGTGTGTTTTCTCTGTTTTGAAGCTTTTTTTCACTTGTTTGCAGTTTTTTTCTTAGTGTCTGTTTGTTAATATTGATCTTGTTTCAACAGATAACAGTGAGTGGGAGTTCCAGAAATATGGTCACTAAATCAGCCAACCGCACCAGCAGATTTGTGTATCATGTTCATTTCGCCGCTGCTTATGAGATACTAAGATTGCTCAGACTTCTGTTTTTCCTTTTTCGCCAGTTGTGAAAACAGTTTTTATTGATACCTTGTCGTTTTGCTTTGGATGATGTCTTTAGTTTTCAGAAAATCTATATACATGCATGTTTTCTTTCTTCTTAAACTATTTGGCCTCTTAAACGTCCACATGCTTCACAAAGTTACTACTAAAGCCGTAAAAAGTGAATGTTGTCTAAATCTGATTCATATCCAACTATTGTAATTGGTAATTGGCTTATTTATTCTCTGTGGACCTGTGGTATGAGTTCTGCTTAACATGCTATGCAAACATTGAATGAAAATATAAAAGAATAAGTGTTTTTAATGATAACAAAAACACTGAAATTAAAACAACATTAGAGCATTGTTTATTAATGCTTTGGGATAGTGTAATAACCAAGAATCTAAAATCACAAGAACTTGTAGGTCGGCTTCATATCAGTAAGGTAGTACAATCCCAAGTTTTGCTCGGTCCCGCTTGTTTCTGATTCTCATTGAAAGCCGCAAATATAAACAGATTTATGCTACTGTTTGGGCTCCTTTGCACAACAAAATTAAAGACTTAATTAGCCAAAGAAGCAGCGGAAGCAGAAGTGAAGCGAGACACTGTTAAAGCCGCTAAAACATAGTTCATTGAAACAGGAGCAAAGCATCATGAGATAGGATGCTTCTCCTCCAAGTTATTCTTATTAATTCTTAACTTCTAACTTAGTAACTTCTGTCAACCGCAGAGATGGTCGGTTTAACTTGCAATTGAAATCTTATAAATGGATGATTGACATATAGCTAATCTCGAAGCAAATTCTAAACACAACTAAGTTCGACATCAATACCTCATTATCAAAATGAAACTGAATTCTTATAAATGAATGATATATACATATAGCCAACCTTGACTTAAAAGTCCAACACTCCCACTCTATTTAAAATATCAGAGAGTTATATCTAAATAAAACGAATGAACTGGTTATAGTCAAAAGGATCAAGAATCGAAAAATCAAAACAACTGGTAGATAGGCTTCAAATCAGTAGGCTCGTACAAGCCAAAGTGCTGTTCTGTTCCAACTGGTTTCTCATTCTCGTTAAAAGTCGCAAATATAAACCCATCAATGCCACAGTTCGGCCTCTTGGGAGTCCCTTTCCCGCTTCTCACACGCTTGACAAAGTTTCCATTGTACATAGCCGCTATCTCCGGCGTTGTCAAGTCACCGTTACCTGCGGAAGGCCATCCCGTCTCCGACACAACCATAGACACATCCTTCACACCCTCTCTCTCCATTGCCCACACGAACGCGTCGAAAATAGCATCAAACATGTTTGTATACTGCATTGCCCCGTCCTCGACCACCACAGTTTTGGCGTTGAAGGTGGCGTAGTCGATGCTTATGTTTACGGGGTTGGACGCGTAAGCGAAGTAAGGGTAGATGTTGACGAGGATCGGTGTTCTTGCTTGAGACAAGAACTTCAACACGGGCACGAGTTGTTCACGTGACTGAGGCGTAAACATTCCTGCTGAAGGTGGGTAAGACTGTCCGAGGTTGG